>NC_044982.1:8143747-8478435 GCF_008728515.1 Papio anubis | reverse complement strand
ATATAGTGTGTATGTCTTGTTTTGAGAAGTGTCTGTTCATGTCCTTTGCCCATATTGAATGAGGTTGTTTCGTTTTTTTGCTTCTTCCTGATGGATTTTGCTTGTTTCTGATGGATTCTGGATACTAGACTTTGTCAGATGCATGGTTTGCATATGTTTCTTCCCATTCTTTAGGTTGTCATTTTACTCTGTTGATAGTTTATTTTTCTATGCAATAGTTCTTTCATTTTATTATGTCCTACTTGTGAATTTTTGTTTTGTTGTTGCAATTGCTTTTGGAATCTTTGCTGTGAAATCTTTGCAAGGCCTATGTCCGGAATGGCATTTCCTAGATTTTCATTAAGAGTTTTTATAGTTTCGTCTTTTAAATTTAATTCTTTAATCCATCTTGAGTTGGTTTTTTATATAGTTTAAGGAAGTGGTTCAGTTTCAATCTTCTGCATACAGCCAGCCAGTTATAGCAGTACCACTTATCAGTTAGGAGTTCTTTCCCCCTTGTTTGTTACTGTCAACTTTGTGGAAGATCAGATAGTTGTAGGTATGTGGTTTTATTTCTGGGTTCTCTAACCTGTTCCACAGTGCCACATTGTTTTGGTTACTGTGGCTGTGTAGTATAGTTTGAAGTCAGGTAGCATGATGCCTCTGGCTTTGTTCTTTTTCCGTAGAATTCCTACAGCTATTTGGGCTCTTTTTTGTTTGCATATGAATTTCACAATGGAATTTTCTACTTATGTGAAAAATGATGTTGGTATTTTGATAGAGATAGCATTGAACCTGTAAATTGCTTTGAGCAAAAGATATTTTCTAATAGCTCAAAACTGAGAAAATTATGACCAACCGAATGTTCTAAAGACATTTTTAAAAGGTATTTTCAGGAAGATAGAAAAATATTTGGGAAAGAAAATTTGAGAAAATGTGAACATCTGCATTATCCCAACAGTTTCCCTCACACAATTTCACTGTTTTCACAGCAGATACATAACTTAGATAAGATTCTTCTCACTTGAAGGTGAGGATTGGAGTGAATTGACCAGTGTGAGCCAGATCAAAAGTAGCAATAATGCTTTTCCAACACACCTCACCACGTGCCACTGGCATCTGCATTTGGCCATGTCTTAGCCCTAGTAAACAGCTTGCAGCTCTCATTCATGCCCTGTTTTGGAAAGGGTTCTAATTCTAATTTCCCACTCAGGTAGGGGACTGGGAGGTTTTGCATCATGTAACCTTGAAAAACACACACACAAAGCCTGGAGAGCTCCAAAGTCATTCTCCCTTTGTGACAATGACAGGTGCTTTGATATATTTGTTTTATTTCAGAAGTTAGGTGTTGAGGAAAAAGGCTTTCCATGTTCCACAGAATTAGTGCTGATTAAGAAAATGGATTTGTAAGACGAGGCATTGAAAAGCAGGTAGATGAAAAATAAACAAACAACAAAAATAATAAGCTAGAGTAAAGTAAGTACCTTGTAAAGCCTGTTTCTCAATGTAGAGTTTGACCAGAATCATTCTGTCACTGCTATAAAAATAAATTTTTAATCTGTCACTTTGTACCTTGCCACTTGAAGACCCAAATGCTGTCAGATATGGACATTTCTCCATAGCTCCATTTTAACAGCCTCAGAATTTTTAGTTTGATTAACACATTGATAAGACGTATATTTTAGTTAATACAAAGGTGCCTGTGGGATTTTGGGGGGAAAAGTTCCAAAAATGAGGCCACACTGGAAATATTAAATACAGATATAGTAGTAAAACATTCAGCTAAAATAGCAATAAAATGGACCTCCAATGAGCCCCTTGAGGAATTAAAAAGAGCAGCTTCATTCCGCGGGTGTGTTCAGACAGAAATAAATCAACTCAGCTCTGCCAAGTAGAAATAGGACCCCAGTATATCTTTATTTAAGATATGTAGGTTGCCAAGTCAGGAGAGTGTGGAGGAGAAATACATATTGTTTTTGAAACTGAAACATGAATATGGTTGTAATTTTAATGTTTCTTGCTGCAAAAAGGTCATCTTTGGCGAGGTCGGGGCTTTCTTAAGGTCACTTCCCATTGAGATATCTGCCTTCCCTTGACATTTCATCTAACAGAGGCTCAACTCTTCTGACATACAAAATGGGTTCTTTGCACACCCCATGGCTATTTCTATCAACATTTGTGATTCTTACACGGAGCAGAATATGCACTGATCATAGACAAATCTCCAATCCCTCGGAGGCTGGAGATGAAGTTCAGAGAACAAGAGAAAGTTCTTTTTTTTTTTTCTTATTATTTAAAGGGATAGAGACCATATTTCTAAAATAAGAGTCTAGCATTAAATCCCTGGGTGGGGGAAGGGGATTCAAAGAGATTGTGAATATAAGAAGTATTTGGTTTGTTGTTAATCCTTCACCACAAAAAGTATACTTTAAGGAGAGAGGCATTCAATTCATTTCAAAATACTAGCAGGTCACCTCTACTCTCAGGAAAAGCGGAGCAGATTTATAATTTTATAATAATTTTAAAATTAGATTATCTGAAGTTACACTGTAGTAAAATACATTATGAGCACCTACCTCAATCAAACTTCCCTTGGGTAGAGGTTTTAAATGGCATGAAATCTGGATCTGAAAGAAGACCTTGTAAACCTGCCTCTGTCACTTTTCATCTGTGTGACCACGGTCTAGCTGTTTGTCCTGAGAATTGTTGGAATGTAGTGACAGTAAATATAATTCTAGAACATGGATCACACTTGTCTGAGAGATGTTTGCAGAATAGTCTAAATTGGAAAGAATGATTGTTATTGTCTTTCATCACCGATGACTGTGATGTTTATTTTAACAGCTATGCACAACAGAGCTAGATTTCCTAAGTCATTGAGGGGCTATTAATCTATATGGAACTTCATCTAAAAAACTGCAAGAAAATCATTTTTTCTTGAGATAAATGTCTATTTATATTATCCAGTTTCTTTTTATTAATTTACTTGATATAATCTTTTTAAAATTATACTTTACATTCTGGGATACATGTGCAGAACATGCAGGTTTGTTACCTAGGTATACATGTGCCATGGTGGTTTGCTGCACCTATCAACCCATCATCTACATTAGGTATTTCTCTTAATGCTATCCTTCCCCTTGCCCTCCACCCCCGACAGGCCCCAGTGTGTGATGTTCCCCTCCCTGTGCCCATATGCTGTCATTGTTCAACTCCCACTTATGAGTGAGAACAAGTGGTGTTTGGTTTTCTGTTCCTGTGTTCATTTGCTGGGAGTTATGGTTTCCAGCTCCATCCATGTCCCTGAAAAGGACATGAACTCATTCTTTTTTATGACTGCATGGTATTCCATGGTGTATATGTGCCACATTTTCTTTTTCCAGTCTATAATTGATGCACATTTGGGTTGGTTCCAAGTCTTTGCTATTGTGAATAGTGCTGCAATAAACATACATGTGCTTGTGTCTTTATAGTAGAATGATCTATAAACCTTTGGGTATACACTGTTAATAGGGTTGCTGGGCCAAGTGGTGTTTCTAGTTCTAGATCCTTGAGGAATCACCACACTGTCTTCCAGAGTGGTTAAATTAATTTACACTCCCACCAACAGTGTAAAAGTGTTCCTACTTCTCTACATCCTCTCCAGAATCTGCTCACAATTGCTACCAAGAGAAGAAAATACCTAGGAATACAACGGACAGGGGATGTGAAGGACCTCTTCAGGTAGAACTACAAACCACTGCTCAAGGAAATAAGAGAGGACACAAACAAATGGAAAAACATTCCATGCTCATGGATAGGAAGAATCAGTATCATGAAAATGGCCATACTGCCCCAAGTAATTTATAGATCCAGTGATATTCCCATCAAGCTGCCATTGACTTTTTTCACAGAATTAGAAAAAGAAAAAACTACTTTAAATTTCATATGGAACAAAAAGAGCCTGTATAGCCAAGACAGTCCTATGCAAAAAGAACACAGCTGGAGGCATCAGGTTACCTGACTTCAAACTTTCCTACAAGGCTATAGTAACCAAAACAGATATATAGACCAATGGAACAGAACAGAGTCTTCAGAAATAACACTACACATTTACAACCATCTGATCTTTGACAAACCTGACAAAAACAAGCAATGGGGAAAGGATTACCTATTTAATAAATGGTGTTGGGAAAACTGGCTAGCCACATGCAGAAAACCGAAACTGGACCCCTTCTTTACACCTTATACAAAAAATTAACTCAAGATGGATTAAAAATTTAAATATAAGACCTAAAACCATAAAACTCTAGAAGAAAACCTTGGCAATACCATTCAGAACATAAGCATGGGCAAAGACTTCATGACTAAAACACCGAAAGCAATTGCAACAAAAACCAAAATTGACAAATGGGATCTAATTAAACTAAAGAGCTTCTGCACAGCAAAAGAAACTATCACCAGAGTGAACAGGCAACCTAGAATGGGAGAAAATTTTTGCAATCTATTCATCTGATAAAAGGCTAATATCCAGAATCTACAAGGAACTTAAACAAATTTATAAGAAAAAAAAAACATCAACAAGTGGGCAAAGGATATGAACAGACACTTTTCAAAAGAAAACATTTATGCGGCCAACAAACATATGAAAAGAAAACCTCATCATCACTGGTCATTAGAGAAATGCAATCAAAACCACAATGAGATACCATCTCACACCAGTTAGAATGGTGATCATTAATAAGTCAGGAAATCTATTCTTCAGAATAGAGCTGCTCCCAAAAAATAATGCAAGCCACATATATAATTTTACATTTTTTAGTAGGAACATTACAAAAAATAAAAACAAACAGGTGAAATTAATTTGAGACAGAAATTTGATGTATCCCAATATATCAAAAATATTATAATTTGAATATGAAATAAAGACAAAAATAAATAATCATCATTGTAATTACAATTATTTGGAGACAGGGTTTTTTTCTCTCTCCCAGACTGGAGTACAGTGATGTGATCATGGCTTACTGCAGTCTTAATCTCCTAGGCTCAAGCAATCCTCCTGCCTCAGCTTCCTGAGTAGCTAGGACTACAGGTGTGCACCACCACACTAGGCTAATAAAAATTATTTATGAGGTATTTTACATTATTTTTCATGCTGCATGCTTGAAATTTAGTGTATATTTTTATGCATGCCATCATATCTCAGTTCAGACTAGCTACATTTCAAATTCTCAACAGCCACATTTGGCTGCTGTGACAACTGTGTTGAAGAGTGCAGCCTTAGAATAAAGGAGTTGAGAGGCAAACGACTTCATCCTTGTCCTAGCTTAGAGGAGTGGAAAATGAGACACAGAAGGAGGAAGTGACTTGCCCAGGGTTATGCATTGTAGTCATTTAAATGGTAGCCTCCAAGAAGGTATATCCACATTATAAAATTGCTTTTTAAAAGTAAATACAAAACAAGACTTGATTGCTAGAAAGTTGAAACTTTATATTCAAAAAAAAAAAAAAAAAAATGCCCAAAATGGAGCCAAGCCCATTTCCTACCTTCTTTCAATATTGTACTTTTGGACCTGGTAAATTCTTAAACCAGAGTAGGAAAAAACGCCCTTGTTTTCTTACCTCCCATGTTAGCATTCTTTGTTGTTGGAACATTTCATTAAGTGGATCATCTAACCCCATCTACTGGGACTTAGGGATCTGGGGGGTCACCTGTGCGCACGTGCATGTGCGTGTGTTTGTGTGTGGGCAAGCGTGTGTGATGAGCAGTTGCTCTGGAGAAGAAAATCAGCGTGCCAAGAAGCAGGGAAAGCGTGACTGCATGGTTTCAGGAAGATGGGATGACTTGTTTAAGAACCCACCCTCCGTACACCCTACCTCGTGCGTTGGGATCTGCGTCCCTCTCACAGCACTGGCTGTTCTGCCCAATATTCAGGAGGAGGCAAAGGCATGTGGCAGCTGTCCAGACAGTGGGGGACCCAGGTGCTGTCCTTCTGGAAGGCATCCAGGTGCCCCCAGGGTTACAAAGAGGGGAATATCCAGGTGTAACTGCAGGTTTGTTTCTTGTTACTGCCTCCCACCCTGTGCCCTCCTGCTTACATGCAAACAATCTTGGGCAAGCCTGGCAACCATACCTTCATTTTCTGCCACGTGAAAAGGCCAGAGGCTGCCAGGGGAGGCCATAAAGTGTTTTTGTTCGTTCATTTGGAAAGATTAGGAAATAGGGCAAGAGAGTTGTACATTTCTCCTGGAGGACCTCCCAACATTGTGCTCTGAAGACAGGCCTTGCTTTTCCTGCCTCATAAACTAGAATGGTCTACCTTTCCATAGAGTGAAGCTTAATGGGATGCAGACAGCTCTGCAGGCACCATCAAAGATAGTGTTTTCCATTTCTAGCTCTTTCTCATTTCATTTCTTCATTCATCCACTAATGTCTCTGCCTTTGGGGAGTTCATTATCTATTGAAGCAGAGTGATGCATCAATCAATAACTTCAGATTAGAATGACACTGGCAGTGAGTGCATGTCAATGGCAAAGATGTGCATGGTGGAAGAAGCCTCTATAAAGAGGGGATCTGAGCAGCTCCAAGTCTTAGAAAGAGCTTCCTTGCAGATGAAAAGAAGGAACTGGGGTCAGTAGGATGAACAGGATTAATTAGGTTGTGGGAGTGAAAGGGCAGAGCTGGGAACAGCTCTCTCCTGGTGGGAGAGTGGATCATGCCCTTAAGGAATGGAAAAAGAGAATGAACCCATTTGAAAAATGTGATTCCTGAATTCTTTGACTCTCCTTTCCTTTCATCAAGGGGAGGAGTTTACGTCCTTTGAAATGATCTAGACTTTTGTGACTCCCTCGGTGAACAGATTATGACAGAGCAATGCTTTGTGACTTCCGAGGCTCAGTCATGCAAGGCTAGACAGTTTCTGGCAGGTTCTCATTGAACACTTGCTTCTGGAAGACTGCTACTTGCTCCCTTTCAGGTCCCAGCCCTGGTCAACAGTCCCAGCTGAGCCTGTCTTTAGCAATCTCAGCTCAGACTCCAGGCTTGTGAGTAAAGATGCCATCTTGTATGTGGACCCTCCAGTCCAAGCTCATCTGAGACCCAATACCTGGTCTCAGACATTCAGAGCAGAGTAGAGGCAAGGACAACCATTCCCACTGGGCTTTTTTCTAAAATTTTTACCCATAGGATTTCTGATCAAATAAAATGGTTGCTGTGTGGCTCTTCTAAGTGTGGGGTTCTTTGTTTCATGCTAAAAGACAAGTGGAACAAGTCATGTAGGCAGAGCACAAACTATAAAGACTAGGCACGCTGTGAAATGAGGTTGGAGAGATGTCTGCTTTAGAAATTGCTGGTTTTGAGAACCAGAATGAGGACTTCGATCACTATCCCTGGGGAAATGGGAAGCTATTGAGAAGTTTTGACCTGGGAAAAACAAAACAAGATTTGTGTTTTGAAAGATCACATGGACTGCAGTGTGGACAATGCTGGATTGAAAAGGGCCTGGGCTAGGTTTGGAATCTAGCCTCAGATGTCATTGATGTGTCTAGGTGAGAGATGGCGGCATCTTGAACTAATAGGGTGCAGGTGGACCTTGGTATATGTGAAAAGAGTAGAAAGATCTCTAGAAGGTAAAGTTTCCTTGTGTTGACCATGGCTTGATGAAGAGGAGGTGTCTCTGGGAGAGGTCTCCTTGGCTCCTAAGAGGCAGAGTTATGCTGCTTTTTGATATTGGTATCATTTTTTTTCAGACAGAGGAGTGATGAAGACAAAGAATTTGGCTTTTGACATTTTAAATTTAATGTAACGCTTAGTATTCAAAGTAGAGATAATGAGTAGGTGTCTACATGTAAGGGTCTACAACTCAGAGGAAGAAGCTCGGCTCAGTCCATCAGGTGAGAGTCATCAGCCTAGAAATGACCACAAAAGCCACAGATTTGAATGAATTGGCCTAGGGAAGAAGTTCAAAATAAAACTGCAGAGATCAAGAGGAAGAAACTCCAGCATTCAAAAGGCGGTAATGGAAGACAGGCTGAGAAGAAGAAACCTAGAGATGGAGGAGTGTTCCTGTGTCCTGGAAACTTGGGAAAGATCATGAAGAGAATGAAGATCATGAAGAGAATGAGCATGAAAGATCATGAAGATCTCTAAGAGAATGGCCCAAGCGAGAGCGCATCAAGAGGGCAGATGTAAGCAGAAGGCAGATAAGTAGGAGAAAAAGTGAATGTTGGGAACTGTAGGAAAAAAAAAAAAAAAGAGAGAGACTTTTCCTAGGAGCTGTCTGCAGAAAGGGAGGCTCAAGATAAGGTGCTCATTAATGAGGGGTTGAGAGCAGTGATGTTTTTCCCCTCTAAAAATGGGAAGATCACGAGTAAGTTACCTAAAATAGTGAAAGATCTCATAAAATGTGCTGGAAACAGACAAGGAGTAATTGAGATTTTAAGACTCCTGACCAAGCAGGGAAGTCTGTCTTAGAACCAGGGGTTAGGGATAACCTCAAGTGAGAGAGGGGACTGCCTCCTTGAAGTTACCAGGCAGAAGAAGGGGATGTAGGTTAGTTGAAGGTGTGATATTCAGGGGAAGTTGAGGGATTTCTCATCCTATTGTTTCAAATTTCTCTAAGAAATAAAAAATTTTGTCATCTCCTATATGTTGTGGGAGTGATTGCAGAGATTTGAGAGAAGTGTTAAGGGTTTAAAATATCTGTTTTGAAAATGGGACCTTGATGGAACAAGAAAACACAGGAGGGCTCCCGGCAGTAGTTATTCTGCCTTTGAGGCTGAACATTAATGCATTCTGCCTTGCTGGGTTATCTCTTTCAGTAGCACTTGCTTCTTGAATGAAGATGAATGTGTCAGAGTTCATTTGGAATTTGAGTTTACCAAAATATGAAAGGTAGAGGGTAAGGGATTTCAGGGTCCTGGCAAAAATATTCCTGAAGTAATCTAGACTGTGCTAGGAGGAAACATGGGTAGTTAATGGATTAGGAGAAATTCCAGGGGTTTAGTTGACATTATTGAACTGCTGAGTCAATGTTCCTCCAAGACACCAATATTGACTGAGAATCTATGACCTATGCAGCCTGGTTACATGCTTTAGTACCTCATAGTGGTTATGAGATTAGACTCTTGCATCACACTGTCTAGAGCTAAATTTCAGTTTCTCCACCAAAGAGACACTGAGCTTGGGCACATCACTCAACCTAGGAGGGAAACTACTCTCCCTCTGTAAGACTGAGGTGGTGGTTATTGCAGAACCTACATCATGAGCTTATCATACATGAGTTAATTGCACAAAGTACTTCAACAATGCAGACACATATAAACAATGCATATTTAACAGCATTGTTTTGAATGCTTACCCAAAACCTTGAGGCAGCTATTATTGCTTCTCTTTCATACTTGAAAGAAACTGAGGGTCAGGGAAGGTTAAGCGTGTGCCCAAGGTCCCAAATAACTAAGGTAGATGATCAGCTTAGCCACAATCATGCTTAAAGATCACATATTGCTAAGCTTGTTTAACATTTATTGTCCTTAATGGCTAGAAGAATTGGGATCTAGAGAAAGTTGGTTTAAGTTCTTCTTTTTATTTTTTGTTTCTTTTTTTTATTTTTATTTTTTTGGTTAGTGTGTTTGTTTTATTTCCAAAAAAGCAACAGCAACAGTCCTTAGAAGAAAAGTGAAAAAGTGGCCAAGGCTCACAAAAGTGAAAAAGTGAGCATAGATTTGTCCCGTGCAATGAATGTCTGGAAAATAATTCTGGATATCCCTGAAGTGTGACCTGGGCGACTCATTACTTACGCATTCTTTTAATGCTTTTCCTCTCTGATGTAAATTTTTAAAGAAAAAACTTTGTTTTTCCGTAAGTTATTGTGGCATGGGTGGTATTTGGTTACATGAGTAAGTTCTTTAGTGGAGATTTGTGAGAACCTGATGCACCCATCACCCGAGCAGTATACACTGCACCATATTTGTTGTCTTTTATCCTTCATCCCTCTCCCACTATTCCCCCCGAGTCCCCAAAGTCCATTGTTATCATTCTTATGCTTTTGCATCCTCATAGCTTAGCTCCCACATATCAATGAGAACATATAATATTTGGCTTTCTATTCCTGAGTTACTTAACTTAGAATAATAGTCTCTAATCTCACCTAGGTCATTGCAAATGCTGTTAATTCATTACTTTTTATGGCTGGATAGTATTCCATCATATATATATGAATATATATATAAATTTACTAGATATATGAATATATATATAAATTTACTATATATAGAGAGAGAGAGTCAGAGTTTCTTTATTCACTCTTTGATTGATTGGCATTTGGGTTGATTCCACAATTTTGCTATTGTGAATTGTGCTGCTATAAACATGTCTGTGCAATTATCTTTTTAGAAGAATGACTTCTTTTCCTCTGGGTAGATATCCAGTAGTGGGATTGCTGGATCAAATGGTATGCACCTTGCACTATTCCAAGATGCCTCCTGAAAAGTGCCTTGGGCCATTTTCCCACCTGCACCATGTGGGTTATTCACTAGGTACATCTACTTTACAGATGTGTTATAAATATGATATGGAATATGAAAGAAAGTATTTGTGAACTGTAGAGCAGTCTCTGTTCTCTGACTTTCTCCCTCACCTTCTTGTTACTTCTCATTTCCTTCCATTTCAAAATGTACATTAGACTAGAGTATTCTCCAGTCCATCGACACAACTGTTTTACTCCAGAAGGGCCTAAGAGGGCTGTAAATGAAACTGGGATTCCAACAAAACAGATTCCATCCCTTAACAAGGTCCCTTAACAAGCCTCGAACACAGACAGTAGATCTTCTACCTCTTTGTCATCAAGATAAAGCCAAGTAAGGATATAAAAACACAAAATAATACAAATAATAGACTCTTTGTAAAGAGATTTGGGATTGGACCAGTCTTGGACATATAGCATAACTGTATCAACTGTACGTGTCATGGTAGCAGTATCTCTTTTACAGATTCAGAGGCCAGTTACAATTAGTTTACAAATAGGGTGGAGAGAGGAACTACACAGAGTAGGGGTGGAGAAGTTATGCATCCACCAAAGACAGTTTCCCATTTCTTTCTTCTCACATCCATGCCATGCAACTATTTAATGACAGAACTAGTTATCTATGGCATCTCCCCTCACTGATGCCTTCCCACCAATATGGCAGGACTGGGACCTTACCAGTTGGAGGCAGAGTACTTGATCTGGGAGTGCTATGTTTGTAACCCTATCTGGGCCCAGAGCAGTCCCTCTGTGGAATGTATTATTGAACACATAAGTAAAATTACTGCCAGGGGCTCCCGGTCACTCACAGACAAATCTCCAAACCTTTAGTGTGGCCTTTTCCATAGAAAGGAGAGATAAATAATGATTAAAAAGGGAAAGTAAAGGAATAGTAGCATGAGGATATCATTTAAAAATATGATGAAATAAACAAATAAGTGAGATACAAGCGGTTGGCTCTGAGAAGCTGGATTTGGAAGAGAACAGGATTAGGGTGGGAGATTACACAATATTTGACTCACTAAACTACATACATAGATTATTTTGATAAGAATTAAAAATTTAAAAAATTATGTCAATGTTTCTATTCTGTGAGATAGGGAAGGCGATAATAAGGACTTTTGATAACTACAAATCTTTAAGAAAAGCTGAAAAGCAATTTTTCAATTAGTACTTTGATGTAGCCTGTGTTTCTGAGTTATTACTTATATTTTTATTTCATCAGAAATATTCTATAATTAGAAAGAATATAAATAAGAGAGAGATGATAATCCAATATACACAGTAAAATACTATTTACAAAATCTTTAGATTACTAAGGTCCAAGAGCAGTCTAACCATAATGCCATTTAAAATTTGCATATTTTTAAACGTTTTTTTAATGTCTATTGCTTTACCTGAAGTTTGCAGGGGATTAGAGCTTGTTATATACATCTTAGTGATAAAGACACCAGTGTTATATACATTGGTTTTCCCGTGGTTTAATAGTCTCAACAATCTAGAATACAGGTAGGTTCTCTCTTCCCTGCTTTTGCAATGCTTTGTCTGGGATCCTCAATAAGCTCAGTTATGCTACAATAACAAATAGCCCCCACAGTTCCATGAATTAAAACAACAAGTGTGTGTTTACAGTGCCTGCTACATGTCCATCCTATATCACTAGAGACTGTTTCATATAGTAGTGCTTCTACCAGTCCAGACAGACTGAATCACCACTGTTTGGAATATTGCCAGGCATCACCCCAGGGTGAAAAAAAAAAAAACCTCTGAAGCCTGTTACCTGGAAGTGTACCCAAAACATCTGCTCAGACTCATTGAAAACTATGAGACTTCATGTGCCCACAAAAGAAAGATAGAAATGTTTGAAGAAAAGGTCTAATGATTACCCAGCCTTCATGTTCACGGGTGATTGAAACCACTCCTCCTTAATAGTAAGACTGTTTTTCACCACAGTTAGCTAGGACACACTTTTTTCTCATGGTCTGTACCTCATCATCCCTCCAATAGTAAAAACTACTGGGGCAGCAGAGGGAGAGGGGTTGGGAAATGAGGAGAAATAATTCAAGTGATGCACATTGGAGGGCACCATGTACAATAGGATTCATTTCTGCTATTATCACTTGGTTTGCTGCACCAAGGTGTGAATGAGTCTTTTCCCAGTGACCCCACTGGTTATGTCCCAGATATAACCACCTGAGCAATTACTTTTAAGGTAAATAGTGACAATAATGATGATAAGTGTGAATAGTGGTTTATTTCATTTTTCCTAAAGTCAATGTCTGTGAAAAGGGAGAAGAGGTTTCCACATAAGCAAAAAATTAGGGGAAGCAAGGTGAGGTGCTCAGGGCTGGAATGCAGAGACTTGAGGACACTGGCATTTCTCTTTTGATTGAAGATGAGGCAGAAAATGGGGGTGAGAGTGTTTATACTGCTTTTTCCTAACAGTAAAGAAAGAGAAAAACAAATATATATACATGCATTACTAGAAGCGGTGAGCAGAATACTCTAATGAAGACAAAGTGATTGCCCATGAAGAATAAGAGTCCCCTTATGTTTGCATTTATTTTCTACTAAGATAGATTGGATTTTGATCACCTAGAAAGGCATAGAGCAGGCAGAACTGTGTGTAAAAACTACCTGCATTTAGGAACTTGATTAACGGATCTCTAAGTCTTAAAAAACAAAACCCTAAGGTCTTACAGTGTTGAGAAGAGGAGTTTTAAGTCACAGCCGCTCAGGTGCCTCTATCTCTCCTTCCTGTATATCTCTGTTTAGTGGGTGGTTTTGAAACATAAAGTAGTCAGTATATGAAAGACATCTGACACATCTTCTGGCTTGTCAAAGGTCAAAACACAGCAGTAAGTTGTTCCATTTTTCTTTGTTCTCCTAAAGTAACTTGGTCTGAATCACACATTCAAGGAAAATACCTACTGGCTCTGGCTTTGTCCAGGACAAGCTCTTATTAGTAAATTGAAACTTAATCCAAGGCCATCAAAGTGGTACTTCTATGAGTCTGCAAAAACCACCATGTTACTAGGTTTGAGATGCTAGATCTCAATAATCAGTAACGCAGATACAGCTTAAATCACAATGCCTAAGTCCTTTTTAAATACATGGAAAGCCTTCCCAAGAAGGATGGGTACAAACAAGCCCAGACTGTGAAGACTACAATAAACAGACAACTCTTCAATGCCCAGACACAGACAAACATGCACAAGTATCAAAACCATCCATGAAAACATAATATCACCAAATGAACCAAATAAGTCACCAGGGACCAATCCTGGAGAAACGGAGATATGTGACTTTTCAGACAGAGCATTCAAAACAGCAGTGTTGAGGAAACTCAAAGAAATTCAAGATAATGCAGAGAAGGAATTTGAAATTTTACCAGTTAAATTCAACAAAGAGGTTGAAATAATTTAAAAGAATCAAGCAAGAGTCAAGAATTTCTCCAAGCAGAAATTCTGGAGCTGAAAAATGCATTTGATATATGGAAAAAGTGTCAGTCTTTTAACAGCAGAATTGATTAAGCAAAAGAAAGAATTAGTGAGCTTGAAGACAGACTATTTGAAAATATACAGTCAGAGAAGATGAAAGAGAAAATAATTTAAAAATGAAGTATGCCTATAGAATCTAGAAAATAGCCTCAAAAAGACAAATCTAAAAGTTATTGGCCTTAAAGAGGTGATGGAGAAAGAGGTAGCAGTAGAAAGTTTGTTCAAAAGGATAATAACAGAGAACTTCCCAAACCTAGAGAAAGATATTAATATCCAAGAGTAAAAAGTTTCAAAACACCAAGCAGCTTTAACCCAGAGAAGATTACCTCAAGGCATTTAATAATCAAACTTCTAAAGGTCAATCACAAAAAAGGATCATAAAAACAGCAAGAGAAAAGAAACAAACTTGCAAGGATGGCTTAACATATGCAAATAAATCAATGTGATACATCATATCAACAAAATGAAGAACAGAATCATATAATCATTCAATTCATGCTGAAATAGTATTTGGTATAATTAGCATCCTTCATGATAAATACCCTCAAAAAACTAGCTATAGAAGGAACATACCTCAACATAATAAAAGGCATATATGACAGACCCACAGTTAGTATCATATTGAATGGGGAAAAACTGAAAGTCTTTTCTCTAAGATCTAGAACACGACAAAGATGCCCACTTTCACCACAGTTATTCAACATGGTAATGGAAGTCCTAGCTAGAGCAATCAGAAAAGAGAAAGAAATAAAGGACATCAAAATGGAAAAAGAAGTCAAATTATCCTTGTTTGCATATAATATGATTTGGAAAATCCTAAATGCTCCACCAAAAAAAAAAAAAAAAACTGATAAATCCTGTGAAGTTGCAGTATACAAAGTTAACATAAAAAAGCAGTAACTTTTTTATTTGCCAACAGCCAATAATCTGAAAACAAAATAAAGGAAATAATTCCATTTATAGTAGCTACAAGTAAAATAAAATACCTAGGAATTAACTGAAGAAGTGAAAAATGTTGATAACTTTTGGCTGTGTCCCCACCCAAATCTCATCTTAAATTGTAGTTTCCATAATCCCCACATGTGGTGGGAGGGACCCAGTAGGAGGTAATTGAATCATGGGGGTGTTTTCCTTCACGTTATTCCCATGATAGTGAGTAAGCTATCATGAAGTCTGATGGTTTAAAAAGGGGCTTCCCCTTCCACTCACCTCTCATAGTTCTCTCTCTGCTGCCTTGTGAAGAAGAATGTGTTTGCTTCCCCTTCTGCCATGGTTGTAAGTTTCCTGAGGCCTTCCCAGCCATGCACAACTGTGAGTCAATTAAACTTCTTCCCTATATAAATTACCCAGTTTCAAATATTTCTTCATAGCAGCATGAGAATGAATTAATACAGATGTCTATAATAAAAACTATAAAAATTAATGGAAGGAATTGAAGAGGACACCAAAAAAATGGAAAGATACTTTATGTTCATGGATTGGAAGAATAAATATTGTGAAAATCTTGATACTACCCAAAGCAATGTACAGATTCAATGCAATCCCTATCAAAATATCAATGAGATTCATCACATAAATAGAAAAATCTTAAAATTTTTATGGAATCACAAAAGACCTAGAATAACCAAAGCTATCCTAAGCAAAAAGAACAAAATTGAAGGAATCACATTACTTTACTTCAAATCATACTACAGAGGTAAATAAACCAAAATGATTATACTGGCATAAAAACATACACACAAACCAGTGGAACAGAATAGAGAACCCAGAAATAAATTAATACATCTAGAGTGAACTAATTTTTGACAAAGATTCCGGGAACATACATTGAGGAAAGGACAGTCTTTTCGATAAATAGTGCTGGGAAAAATGGATATCCATATGCAGAAGAATAAACTAGACTCCTATCTATCACCATATAGAAAAGTCAAATCAAAATGGATTAAATACTTAAATCGAAGACCTTAAACTATGAAACTACTATTGAAGGTAAAAGAAAAAAGTTGGCGAAACTCTCCAGAACACTGGAGTGAGCAAAGGCTTCTTGAGTAATACTCCACAGGCATAGGCAACCAAAGCAGAAATGGATGAATGGAATCACATGAAGTTTAAAGCCTCTGCACAGCAAAAGAAGAAATCAACAAAGTGAAGAAACAACCCACAGAATAGGAGAAAATATTTACAAACTACCCATCTGAGAAAGGATTAATACCCAGAATATATATAGACAGTTCAAACAACTCTACAGGAAAAAAAAAACCTGTTAATTAGATTTAAAAATGTGCAAAAGGGGCCGGGCGCGGTGGCTCAAGCCTGTAATCCCAGCACTTTGGGAGGCCGAGACGGGCGGATCACGAGGTCAGGAGATCGAAACCATCCTGGCTAACACGGTGAAACCCCGTCTCTACTAAAAAAATACAAAAAACTAGCCGGGTGAGGTGGCGGGCGCCTGTAGTCCCAGCTACTCGGGAGGCTGAGGCAGGAGAATGGCGTAGACCCGGGAGGCGGAGCTTGCAGTGAGCCGAGATCCGGCCACTGCACTCCAGCCGGGCTACAGAGCGAGACTCCGTCTCAAAAAAAAAAAAAAAAAAAAAAAAAAAAAAAATGTGCAAAAGATCTGAATAGACATTTCTCAAAAGAAGGAAACAGAAATGGCAAACAGGTATATGAAAAGGTGCTTAACATCACTGATTATCAGAGAAATATATGTAATATATCATCTCACCCCAGTTAAAATGGCTTTCTTTCCAAAAGACGGTCAATCACAAATACTGGCGAGGATGTAGAGAAAAGGGAACCCTCATACACTCTTGGTGGGAATGTAAATTAGTACAACCACTATGGAGAACAGTTTGATGGGTCTTCAAAAAATTAAAAATAGAGCTACCATAAAATTCAACAATCCCACTCCCAGTTATATACCTAAAAGAAAGGAAATCAGTATATCAAAGAGATACCTGAACTCCTATGTTTATTGCAACACTATTCACAATAGCCAAGATTTGAAAGTCACCTAAGTGCCCATAAACAGATGAATGAATGAAGAAACTGTGGTACATATACACAATGGAGTACTATTCAGCCATAAAAAGAATAAAATTCTGTCATTGGCAAGAACATGGGCGAAGATGGAGGTCTTCATGTTAACTTGATAAGCCATGCACAGAAAGATAAATATCACATGTTCTTACTTTTTATCTGTATGGACTAAACATTAAAACAATTGAACTCATAGAGATAGAGGGTAAAAAGATGGTTACCAGAGGCTGGGAAGGGTAGTGGTTGGGGGAAGGAGGGATGGTTAATGAGTACAAAAAAACAGAAAGAATAAGCAAGACCTAGTATTTGTTAGCACAACAGGGTGACTGTAGTAAAAGATAACTTAATTATTCACTTGAAAATAACTAAAAGTATAATAGGATGTGTTTGTAACACAAAAGATAAATGCTTGAGGTGATGAATATTCTATTTCCCCGATGTGATTATCATGCATTGCATGCCTGTATCAAAATATCTCATGTAACCCATAAATATATATACCTACTATGCACCCACAAAAATTAAAAATTAAGAAAAGAAACTCAAATAAGATGGAAAATACGCTTCTTGTCTTCCTAGAAGATGAGGTTTCTCTCTTCTGAGTACCCATGTTAGTTTTCTAGGACTGTTGTAACAAATTATCACAAACTGGGTGGCTTAAAACAACAGAAATTCATTCTCGAATAGTTTTGGAGACTAGAAGTCCAAAAATAAAGGCTTCAACAAGGTCATACTCCCTCCAAAAGCTCTAGGAAATAATCCTTCCTTGCCTCTTCCAGATTCCTGCATCTCCAAACATTTCTTGACTTCAGGAAGCATCACTCTACTCTGCTTCTGGCTTCACGTGGCCATCTCTCTGCTTCGGTGTGTCTCAAATCTCCCTCTTCCTTTGTCTCATGAGGATACCTTGTATTGACTTTAGATCCCACCCTAAATACAGGATGTTCTCATCTCAAAATTCTTAATTACATCTATAAAGACCCCATTTCAAAACAAGTCACATTCACAAGTTCTAAGTTCTATTTGGGGGCCACTATTCAACCCACTGTAGTACCCATTTAGGAATTGTCAGGCAGCATAGATGACTGGACTTCTTCAATGGGATATTGCTCATGTAGGAGGCAGATATGACATTTAGGAAAGGGGAAAATTCCTTCAAGTCTTCCTCACTCACCCAATTATGATGACTTAGGTTTGTAAAATCTTCTCAATTCATTTCTAAGAGAGTACTAAGTGGCCTCTGGAACTTGGGAGGAAATTATTCCTTATCACTAAGCAGGCTCTCAGCATTCAGTTGTTCCAGTTTTTGATTTAAAAAAAAAAAAAAAAAAAGTCTTTCCTGAGCACCCATTACGCATCCTGGGCTAGACACTGGGTTGACAAGGAGGTGGATGGGACAAGGCACTGGTCACTTTCTCCCAGCGATAAGCCCTCCTTTGGAGACCTGCTCTCTTCTGCCTTCTAGGGAAAAGGGAATTTAAGGAACACAGGTTTTGTCTCCCTGGCCTCAGCTGATTGGATCAGGAATGGATACCTGGCCATATATCAGACCCACAATGAATTAGGAGATGAAGCCCCTGTTTTCTTGTTTGTTCTCTGTTTGTTGAGCAATCTTATTCACGATGTGCCCAGTGACAACTTGCAAAAAGGATGAGACAGGTGCTTAAAGAGAAGAGATGCCGCGTATCTCCAAGGAAAACAAGCCTTCTCACTGCCTCGAACACCCCATGATCTTTTTTGAAATTAAGTTCTAAGTGTCCTCAGATTTCTGTCCTCTGCAGCCAGCTGATCTCTGGCTATGCCCTCAGTGAAGGAAAGAGACAGACCTCTGGCACAACTAGACACATGGTGCAGTACTTGGTTCAATATGGATGTGAGCAAAGTGCTACAGGATTTGGGAAAAGGGTGGTTGACTGGCTCTATAAGCAAAGAATGTGTCACCAAATAGGCAACATTCATTTGGAAAAATGAGTAGAAATTTTGGAGGTTGAATTTTATTAATTAGTATGCTCATGAAGTAGTTCACAGCCCTGAATTCACATCTGGGCAATACCTGAGACCACTTCAGACCAGTTGAACAGAGGTTGTAAATTCCGCATGTGCATCTTTTTAATTCCCCCAGGTGATTCTGATGTACAGAGAAGGCTGAGAATCACTGACTTAATGAGTTACGTAATAAACCCACTTCCTTCTAGAGCAGTACATCCTCAATTCTCTTTAGACTAATAGCTACAGTGTCATCATCCTGAAGCCAGCCATGTGCCACTCACTACATTCACAGCCCCCTAGTGCCCCACTGTGTGAAACATGCAGCAGGTGCTAAAGAAATATGTTTAGCTTTTATGCAGCACTAGCAGGCATAGGCTTCTGATACTCATTGGGCTGCGTCACTTGTTTTTGTCAACAGCTTCCTCTCCTTCATTGGCAACATCATTGACTCCTAAAAATCATCCTGTACTTTATATTTGCATCCTCCTTTCTTCTGCCACTGCATTAGTTCAGGCCTTTCACATGACATTTTTATTATGGGTCTCTCTGCATCCAATGAGTCATTTTGTTATCATCATAATCATGATCTTTATATACTCACACACCCCAAACAGATGCATGCACCCCACTATCTATCTATTATCTATCCACCCAGTCATCCGTCATCCACTTATCCATCCATCACCTACCCATTCACCCACTCACTTAACCATTCATCCATCCATTCCTCCATACACGCAACTATTCACTTGTCCATTTATTCATCCACGTCTCCACACACTCAACCATACAGCCCGTCCCGTCATGGGTAGAGTGAGGGTTCAATTTAGAGTTAGAGATGAGAAGATGGAGGCTGGATTTAGGGAGGACATGAAAGCACTCCAGCAGAGTTAATACCTAGCGGACATGTGAATGGTCAAGACATGTGTGTCCACCTAAAAGTGGATTCATAGTCACCCCTGGTAGAGGGAACAGACTGACCATCTGCCTGAGGAAGTGAAACAGTGTGATCCGTGCAGATCAATTCCCAGGGGACCCACACAGGCGTGGGTGTTGGGAGAGGGGGAGAGATGGTGTGCTGAGGGTAAGGAGGGAGGACCTTGGAACCTGGAATAAAGTGTTCAATTTATATGGAAGATTATGGAGATCGCAGGAGGATTTTATGCAGGGATCGGGTGACATGAAGTGCGTATCTCCAACCATGGAGAAGTCCCTCTCATTTTTCCCATTTCTGTGCATGGTCCTTGGCTAGTTTAGGAAGTTTTCTCTGGGTTGATGTGCCAACCCAAGATTAGGGAGTATTAGAAACCACTCTCTCAAGAAATAAATAACTCCAAAGGTGTGAGCAGTCAGTTTAGAAAACCTCATCCCACTGCCATCACTCCTGCCTTACAACCAGTTCCTGCCTTTCCCCACTATAACTAAGAAGGATTTTAGACAGATTTTATGCTAAAGAGTCAACACTTGGCTTGTGTTCTCCTTCCTCCACTCTCTCCCTTTCGCCTGCCCTCCCTCCTGTCACCCAGCAAGAGAGGGCCTGGACATTCTCCCTGGCCAGTTACTGGGAGAGACACTGAGAAGAACAGCAGCCCACCATCCTTCAAGGGCAGCAGGCAGCGTATGAGAAGGTCCAGAGGTGCGAGGGAGCCTGGTCCACTGAGGTTTGAAATGAAGCCTCTTCTCCTAGGTGACGGGGTTGGAGGGAATGAGGTAGGAGAGGCCCCTGGAGGGTAAAAGGACACTGGAGTTTCAACTTTATTCTAAAGAGGAAGAAGAGAGAAGACAAGATCAATAAAGTATTTTAAACTTATAAGAGAGATATTACATTTATATTTTTAAATTTTTAATCACAGATATAAAAATTACTAGAAATAGAAAAGTATATGTATATGTACATCATATATATAATAGATGAATATAAATAATGGATAGATAATGGATGGATGGATAGATAAATACATAGATACAGTGATAATTGATGAATGGATGGACAGATGGATGGATGGGTGAGATAATGAGTAAATGGATGGATAGATGATAGATACATACATGCATAGATAGATAATGGATGTATAGATGATAGAAACACAGACGTATACATAATGAATGAATGATTGAACAGATGAGTGGAAGGGTAAGATAGATAGATAGATAGATAGATAGATAGATAGATAGATAGATACAGTGATAATTGATGAATGGATGGACAGATGGATGGATGGGTGAGATAGATAGATAAAATTTTGGAATTCATCAAGTCTTCCTAACACAAGAACTTGAATTTATGAAGTCTATCCACAAGAACTAGAAACCAGAGAGAAAAGACTGGCATATTTGTTTGTTTATTTTGTTTTGTTTTGTTTTTTGAGATTAGATGGAGTCTTGCTCTGTCACCCAGACTGGAGTGCAGTGGCACAATCTCAGCTCACTGCAACCTCTGCCTCTGGGTGCAAGCAATTCTCCTGCCTCAGCCTCCTGAATACTTGGGATTACAGGCAACCATGACCATGCCCAGCTAATTTTTGTATTTTTCATAAAGATAGGGTTTTGCCATGTTGGCCAGGCTGGTCTCAAACTTTTGACCTCAGGTGATCTTTCCACCTTGGTCTCCCAAAGTACTGGGATTTCAGGTGTGAGCCCCATGGCCAACTGGCATATTTGAATATATAAAATTATACATATTTTATGTGTCAGAAGATACAATGCAAAAGTTAGAAGACAACAGATTGAGAGACCATATTTGCCACTTTCGCACAAAAATTATTAACAATTTTAAAAGCAGCTCAATAGGAAAATTAGTCAATTCATAGAAAGATGAAATATTAATTCACTGCAAATAGCCACTAGTAGTCAGAGAAATGCAAATCAAAGCAATAAGATGGCATTGTTCCACCATCATAATGTTTTTCTTTAAAAAATTGATAATGGTTCTAAGCTGAGAAGTTGGAAGAACGTCTGCTCTTTCACAGACAGCTACTCAGAGTGTTTCATAAACTGATACAGTCTTTTTAGTGAGCAATTTGGCAATTCACTTTCAATTTTTTTTCTTTCTTCTTCTTCTTCTTTTTTTTTTTTTATTTTTGACATGCAATCTCGCTCTGTCGCCCAGGCTGGAGTGCAGTGGTATGATCTCAGCTCACTGCAACCTCTGCCTCCCAGGTTCAAAAAATTCTCCTGTCTCAGCCTCCCGAGTAGCTGGGACTACAGGCGTGCACCATCAAACCCAGCTCAGTTTTGTATTGTTAGTAGAAACGGAGTTTCACCATGTTGCCCAGGCTTGTCTCAAACTCATGAGCTCAAGTGACCTGCCTGCCTTAGCCTCCCAAAGTGCTGAGATTACAGGCATGAGCCACCGCTGCTGGCCCTCAAAATATTTTAAAAGTCCCCACTGTTTGTCCCAATGATAAGCATGCAGCAGTTTGTTTCCACTGCATCATAACCTGTAATAGCAACAATGGCTCCAAAACTAACCTCCATGTCCTTCGATAGATTATATATGTGTGTATATGCATATGTATATGTATAATGTGTGTGTGTGTGTGTGTGTGTGTGTGTGTGTATATATACCCCAAATCCTTGAACTCTGAATTAGCAAAGAGCTCTTAAGCCTAAGTTATGGCAGTTATATGAACAGCTGTATAATTATGTCACTGCTAGATAAAAAGAATAAGCCCCAGAAATAGATGAATGCTCCCATTCATGTAAACAAATAAGTAAAAATTTGTCTGCATACAAAGACCTCTCAATGAGTAGAAGATGGCCTGGGAGGCTTGCGGGAGTGGGCAGGCTTGTGTGAGGGTGCTGTATTTTTTCTGGCAAAAAAGGAGTTTATATAATTGGCTTTATATTATTTATTTTTAGACATTTTACAATGAGAATGTGTCTATTATTTACTCATGTGATTTGAAAGAAAAACGAACTAACAAAATGTGGTTTAAGAAATAGATCACTCTCGTAGCAGTGCCCAGGATGGATTGAAGTGATCAGAAAGCCTGGAGAGGGGATCTTGCAGGGATCTGGGCAGCATGTGAAGACCTGTCAGCTGATCCACAATGGCCATAGTTGAATTTGGAGAACAGGAGCTAAAGTCATGAAATGCTGAGAGGGCAGAATCCAGACCATTGGATTATCCGACAGGGCAGGAACTTGTCAACAAAGATGCTCAGAGTGTATTGGGTAAGTTACAGGGTGATGGTGCTACCATTAACAATGGCAAGTAATGCAGAATGTGGAAAAGCAATTGAAACCTGAGGAAGTGTGCACTCGGTGTTATTTTATGTGGGGGTTATACTTAGGAAACTGCAAAGAACAACTGGGATCAAGGCTATAGGAGTTGGGTGGGCTGTAGACCAATTTTATTTGGCCTCTAACTTAGGTTTAATCAGTGGACTTACACCATCCCACTTTGGAGCCAAAATGGACATTAACTTTCTCAGCTCCTGACCTGTGGACCCTGAACTTCTACAGCTGCTCAGGACAGCAAGCTCTTAACTGCCAATGTTTCAAAAATCTGAAAGGAAGTGTCTGTTTGTCTGGAATGAGGCTGCCTTCACCAACTACAGTCATTTTCTTTGCTTTTGCCTGGAATCATCCCACTTGTATTGCTCACCTGGTACAGCTTAAAAGCTCTGATTGATAAAATGGAAAGACAAACCAACAACCAAACATCTACGGAAAACAACAGTCTACAAAGAATGTGCTTCACCCCATACCTTCCGGGTTGGATAGCAGGGAACATTTTTTTTCCCTTTTATCGATTTAGGGGGTACAAAGTGCAGTTGTATTAGATGGATATATTGCATAGTGGTGAATTTTGGTCTTTTATTTTTGTGTATGTGTCACCCGAATCAAATAGACTTTACCCAATAGGAAATTTCAAGCTTGCTTTCGCAGGCTGGCCTGCAAGCTTGTTGAGACTCGGTTTTCTCCCTTTCTTTTATGTTCATTTCCTCTTTCACATTATAATGTATGATCAACCTCAATTTTGATACCCCCCAGCCCACACCCCACTTTTGGTGTATAATTTTTTTTCCTCTGGAAGGGTAGTTGATTGATGGTAGCAGAAAGGACACTGGAAAGAAAAATAAATTAAATTTATGCAAGTGGGGAGGGAGTTGCCTCATTAACAGAATAATTGAGCTGTTAGTTAATTTTACTTGTTATCCACAGAAAAGGGCAAAAATCTTCTAAGCAATGACTCCTCTTCTTCCAAATGATTAAAAGAACAACAAAAAGGTTTGTATCTTGGATGTATCCAGTAATTATATGCCTGACACTTTTTTTTTCTTTGTAAATATCATACAAGGCAGATGTATTTTTAAAATCCTGGCAATTTACACAACACTATGAAAGTGTCAGTTCTTCCTAATCAGAATTTTCTGCACTTCCCCCACACTTATTAGCAGTAATTTCTGCTAATTGATAATTATTACCTTTTTTTCTTAGTCAAATCTCGTTGTTAGTGTAACAACACTTCCTGCTTTGCTAAGATCAATATGTTTAACTATCACTGTAAATAATGCATAAAATTAATAATAAAAGTATGCCTGCTCAATAGAATGCAAACTTCATCTATTTTCATATCAGCTCCTTAATTTAGAGTCTTTTTTTTTTTTTTTTGCCACAGACTGGTAATAATAAGTAGCTCTTAAGCCCAAATAATGAAACTCTTCATATGTAAACGTCATTAGGACTTTGACTAAAGCCTGTTGACACAAACTAGGCTATCACTGGGCTCTGGAAGTCCCAGTGGAGAATAAATCTCACTCCCTTTTCAAGTCCCTTGCAATAAATCTTAATTGATTTGTAAAAGAGAATTGTTCTTTACATCCTTGAACTGGACTGGACTGAGCCCTGAGTGATCACTCTTGGATTTCTGTAGCTAATTTCCAGGAAATTGATGATGTCTTTATGGCAGTAAAGGGCAAGGCCAGCCAGCTGCTGGGTCCTAGCCCAAAATGAGCCCTTACCGAGGACCACTGGCAAATGGCCCCAGAAAAGCTTCAGAGAAGGTTATCCATCATCCCATTCTCCCAGAATATGTCCTCCACCCCAAACCTACCACTCACCTCACACCCATGCTTAATTAAGTCAAAACTACTCACTCTCTGTAAGACAAAGACCATGGTCTTTAAAAGATATTTATGTATCTATTTATACATGATTCAAGAGTCTGAGAATACAGGAAGGTATTGCGGATAGAAGAAAGAAGTAGTCACAAAGCCAAAGCTTTCCCCTCGTTTTGGAGCCGGGGGGGTAGTCCTTCGAGAAACACTTTCCATGTGACAGGAATCTTGTAAGAAATGATACTCACTTGTAGCTGTAGTGGAGAGAGCAGGGGAACTGGGAGCACAGGTTCCTGTTTCTAAAGCTTTGTGCATTAGCTTTGTGACTGACCAAGACCATGTTCTTTTGGGGCCTCAGTTTTCTCATTTGTAAAGTGAAGAAATTCAGAGCGTAAGAAGTCTCTAAGCCTCTTCCTATTCTTTTACTCCACTCTAAGTCAATGTCCATCAACCCCACTCTTTATTTACTTGCTTTGAGGGTGAAAGCAGGCATAGCCAAAAGATTGATTTCACAAACTACAAGGGGACAAAAAGAAGTTAAGAGCTCACCCACTGGTTGGAGGCCACTGCAGGCCAAGGAAAGGTGCCACCCTCATAGTAGAGAGCAAGCAGTGCTGGAGGTAAGCTCATGTGTCACCAGTTGTTAGTCAACATGGCCACTCTCGCTTTTTAGGTAGGAGTCGAAGTATCAAGAAAAAGGAAAGACTATTCTCAGAATAGAGAAAAGATCAGCTTCTAAATAAAAAAGACAAACTAGAGTGACCTGAAAAGTGACAGGCTTTCCACATAGAAAAAGAAAGAAAAGAAAAGATTACATCCCTGAAATCAAAATAGCCCCAACTAACAGAAGCAACAGGATAAGATGGGAATAGAAATGGGATGGACAACAAACCACCTGGAAGCAACGCAAAGCAGGATGACAAAGATCAAACTCACTGTGGAGCTAGAAAAGTACTATGAAAGGCAGAAGAGGCCCAATCAGCCCTGTGGCAAGTAAGCCACTGTTGAGGACTAGGAATTTTTACATTCCTCCTCAGAATGTAAAGGTAAATAAAAATGATATGGCAGATCGCAGTCTTGGGATACAAAGACGAATTTTAGTCTATGGTCCATTCAGTGAGTCTCTATTGATCACCTATCATATAGCAAGAATTGTTTTTGTACCTCAGCTGTATCAGTGAACAACATAGACAAAAATTCATGAACTCTTGGAGCTTATAGTCTAAGTCTGCAGTCCCTAACCTTTTTGACACAAAGGACCAGTTTCATGGAAGACAATTTTTCACAGACAGCAAGTGGGGAGGGTGGCAGATGGCTTCAGGATAAAAGTCTTCCACCTCAGATCATCAGGCTTTAGTTAGATTTTCATAAGGAGCAAGCATGCAATCTAGATCCTCTGAACCCTTGCATGTGTAGTTCACAAGAGGGTTTGGGCTCCAATGAGAATTTAATGCTGCTGACTGGACAGGAGGTGGAGTTCAGGCAGTAATGTTCACTTAGCTGCCACTCACCTCCTGCTGTGCAGCCTAGTTCTCAACAGGCCATGGACTGGTTCCAATCTGTGGCCCAGGGATTGAGGACCCCTGGTTTAAGTGACTGGTCTCATTGAGTGTGAATGTTACCAACCAGAAATAATCAAAGGAACCCCCATATTTTAGCTACCATGTTTCCATTCTTTATATGTAAGGTTCAGCCACCCATTCTTTGAGGTAGATTATGTTCATATATAACTCGGAGCCCTATGCCCAAAAAAGGGCACCAACTTGCCATAAATGGCCAAGCAGAAAAGGGAAGAGAAGAAATTCTCAACTTGTCACTGAGCAAGCTGCTAACTCTTTCTTAGTTTCCTGTCTTGACCTCTATTGAGCTCTAGGCTCTGTGAGAGCCAAAGCCTGTCCCAGTTACCACTGTGCAGGATATTTTCCTGAACCAAATAGGAGACCAATAACTATCTGTGGAATGTTAAGTTAATGAACAAAACCTGAAGTTGATCTACTGCAGAGTTTATGCTTTCAAACACTTAGCTATACTTAGCTTACAACCGAACAAAAGGTTCCGACGTTTATAAAAGACCTGAGTATAGAAATTGAAGTTTAGTCCATGATTATGGTAAGCCAATAAAAATAAATTTAGGTCTAAAGATGTCCTGACAAAAGCATCAAAAGGATGTGAACAAAGACAGTGTATATCTGGTTAATAAATAATTTGCCTAAAAATAAATGCAAATCATGCTAACTCGGACTGTTGCTTTCCAACACTAAATGTTTTGATTGTTATCTAAATACTTTGCAAGAAAAACAGTTCTGATCTTTAACTGTAAAACTGGCAAGGCTTTTCTCCATCTAGGGAGGCAGTCGAAAGACATCATCATCTATTTAAACACTCAAAAAAGGGTGCCACACACTCCCTCTTCTTGGGAAAAAAAAAAAAACTGATGAAGAAGAACCCAAGTTTCGTAAAAGATGAATTCAATTTAACGAACTCAAGAATGGAAAAAAAAAAAAAAGAAAACATTGGTCACAAATGTAGACAAGACATAAGGCACAGTGCAGTTCCTGATCTTTTGAAATAAAGAACTCTGCCTTGTCAAGGTTAAGTTTCAGTTCTGCCATGCTCCATATGGATGTCTAGGACAGGGGGAAATTCTGAGGCCTTCATGGAGTCATTTGGCACCATGGACAGCCTGATCTCCATGACAGATGAATCTTTTTCCTAGTTGTTTCTACTGTTCCCCACAAGGGTCAGGGTCTCTGACCCCTTGTTCATTTCTTCCCTTGTTGCCCTTTCCCTGAAGCACTCAGCTAATTTTGTGCTCCAGTGATCAAGATGGGCATTTGTCACTTTCTGCAGAAAAGAATAAAAGCTAATGAGTACTTGACATTCCCAGAAGCTGGTAACTAAATCTTGGCTCAGGTGACAGCCCACTGAGCACATTCTCTGAGTACTTCTGCATCTAGACCTTGGGTATGTCTCACAAGATGCACATGTGTGTTTCTTTCCATACTTTAATAGCAAGAATATTTGCTTTGAAATCCAGCGAATTCATCTAAAAAACAAAAAAGAAAAAAAACGTTCTGAAAACATTTTCAGAGTCTTTCCAAGAAAGAATCCACATTTGAGAGCTTTGTCTTATTTAGGGACTCTACAGACACACTGTAGGAGCTAAGATAAATAATTCATTTAATCAATACACCTACATAATGAATTGGCCTGGGCAAATTTCTAATACAGACAGACAGATCAACTGATGTTTTTCTTGTTGCATTGTTGTGCAACAAAATTCTCTAACCACTCATTCGCCTTGTGAATGCAGATTTGATGATTCACTGAAGTATACCATTTGGATTATCCAAAGATCACGGCTATGGTCTCTAGACACCACGGGCCTCTATTGAGGTCATTCCTGGATCCATTGCCTTCAAGATGCCAGGTGAGGCCATCAACAGTTAAGCCTAGCATCATCCGTACCTGCAACCTCCCCTCACCTGCTAAGGAACAGACATACTAAACTGTACACACACCCCTTGCCTGAGGCACCATGTTCCTGGATGCCTTCAGATCTTTGTCTATATTTCCCTTTGTCTGAAATGTCACTCCTACCCTTATTTTGGGGAACTTCCGTCCAGTCTTCAAGATCTTGCCCTATTCTCCCATTCCATGGAGGAGGAAATGAAAACCAGAGAACCTCAGTTATTTGCCAGAGATCATGTAGTTGGTGCTAGTGTCAGGACTTGGCTCTGTGGCTTTCAAATCTATGTCTGTGTCTGCCTATGGGTGGAGAAAGAGAGGCTGTATACCCTGTTTGGATCACAGTATTATTTATTTATGGTGTGTGGTTATGTATAAATTGAGTGGAACTTTATTTTTTGAGTTTCTTAATATGGAAGCTGACGTCACTGATTTTAAGCCTTTCTTCTTTTTTAATACAGGCATTTTTGTGCCAAAAACTTTCCTCAAAGAACTGTTAGATCCATCCCACCAATTTTTTTTATGCTGTGTTCTAATTTTCATTCAGTTCACAGTACCTTCTAATTCCTCTCTTTTATTTCTTCTGCTTGAAGTTCATTGGGATTCTTGGATCTTTGGAATATGGTTTTCATTAAATTTTAAAAATTACAGTCTTTAGTTCTTCAGGTATTTTTCTGCTCTGCCCTCCTTCAAAGACTCCAATTACATGTATTTTAGGCCATTTGAAGCTGTTCCACATGTTGCTGATCCTCTGTTCAATTTTTTCCTTAACCTGCTTTCTCTCCGTATTTCATTTTCAATAGTTCCTATTATTTTATCTTCGAGTTCATTAATGTTTCCTTCTGCAATGCCTAATTTGTTGTTAATCTTTAACAATGTACTTTTCATCTCAGACGTTATAATTTTTATCTCTAGAAGTTTGACTCGGATTTTTCTTTTTATATGTTGCATGTCTCAACATACTCATTCCTCGAGGTCATTAAACACATGAAATACATGGAAAACTTATAATAATTGTTTTAATAGCCTTGTCTACTAATTCTATCAGTTATGTCATTTCTGAGTCAGTTTCAATTGATTTATTTTTCTCCTCATTATGAGTCATATTTCCTTTCTCCTTTGACTGCCTGGTGATTTTTTATTAGATATTGAAGACAGTGAATTTTACTTTGTTGAATGTTGGATATTTTATATTCTCATAAATATTATTAAGTGTTATTCTGGGATGTAGTTATGTTACTTGGAAATAGTTTGATTCTTTTGGATCTTACTTTTAGTGTTTATTAGACAAGACCAGAGCAACATTTAGACTGCATCCTACTGCTAAGATAAAGCACATCTGAGCGTTCTACCTGCTGTCCCGTGAGTTATTAGGTTTTTGATTATGGCTGGTGGGAACAGGAACTCTTTCCAGGCCTGTGGGAGCTCTGGGGATTACTTCCTTTGATTGCGTGTGTGTGTGTGTGTGTGTGTGTGCGGTTTTTTTCCCAGTGTTGGGTATATTCCACACATACATGTGTTGATCAGCACTTAGTTAAAGAATTGAAGGGAACCCAGAAATTCTCAAAATTTCTCCTAGCACCTCTCTCTGCTCTCTGATACCCTATCCTGTGAGCTCTAGTAACCTTAGCCTCCCAGCAATATCCCCTCAACTCAGGGAGACTGCAAAGCCCTCTAAGCAATCAGCTTGGATAACTTGAGACTATGCTCAATTTGTTTTTCCTCTCTCAGGGATCCCTGTTCTTCTTGAAAATGTCCCATTGTTTAAAATGATTTCTCAAGTATTTTTAAACTATTTTTATGCATTTTATTTTTGAGGCTACTTTTAGTCTCTTTTACTTCCCCTGGTCATAAACTTAAATTAAAGTTGAGTTTAGGTTTCTATTGTAACATGACTCATGTAATTAGAATCTTTGAGAAGAATCTAGAGAAATATGTTTTGCTGAAAAAAAAATGTTGAGTTTTTTTTTAGATCATGGACAATTTTATCCTTAGTTTAGGGAGCAGTTCTCTTTGAACCAACTATCTTTCTTCAATTGTCCCTTTTTTTTTTTTTTTTTTTTTTGAGACGTAGTCTTGCTCTGTCGCCCAGGCTGGAGTGCAGTGGCGCAATCTCAGCTCACTGCAAGCTCCACCTCCCGGGTTCACGCCATTCTCCTGCCTCAGCTTCCAGAATAGCTGGGACTACAGGTGCCCACCACCACTCCCAGCTAATTTTTTTGTATTTTTAGTAGAGACGGAGTTTCACCATGTTAGCCAGGATGGTCTCCGTCTCCTGATCCTGGGGTCCACCTGCCTCGGCCTCCCAAAGTGCTGGGATTACAGGCATGAGCCACGGTACCTGGCCCTTCAATTGCCCTTTCTAAGAGTCTGATAAACTGGGTTCATGCCTTAGATTGCTTTTAACAAGCTATATTATCTCAGACAAATTACCTGAACTCTCTTGCCTTAATATCTTTAAATCTGAAAAATGGGAATTGTATCATCTACATAATGTACTTATAATTAGTAAATTAGAAACAAACAAAATATACATATATGTATATTTGCAAAATATACATATATACATATACATATGTATATTTGCAATAGCTTCCTCATAGGAAATGTCTGGAAAACAATTGTCTAATTAAGAGCAATTAAAAACTGTACACTTTAAAATGTCAAGATTCATTCATTGTCCCAAAGCCAATAACAGTTTTTTTTAAATCCATCTGCCTATTTGTTTATTTATTTATTCATCTTCATTTTCATCAAGAGAGACCTGTAAAATGTGTTCCTTTAACAAGGAACTCAGGCTGGGCATGGTGGCTCAGCCTGTAATCCTAGCACTTTGGGAGGTAGAGGCAGGAGGATCACTTGAGCTCAGGAATTAGAGACCAGCCTGGGCAACATAGAAAGACTTTGCCTCTACTAAAAATTAAAAGAAAAATCAACTGGGCCGGGTGTGCAGTGATGTGTGCCTGTGGTTCTATTATAGTCCCAGCTATTTGGGAGGCTGAGGCAGGAGGATCACTTAAACCCAGGAGATTGAGGCTGCAGTGAGCTATGACTATGCCACTGTACTCCAGCCTGGGCAACAGAGCCAGATCCTTTTTTAAAAAAAAAAAAAAAAAAAAAAAAAGATAAAACTCAAATTTGGACTTTTTTTTCTTTTCCTTTCTGTAATAACAGCTATTTTCTAAAAGATGCAGGAATAAAATATTTATTTGAAATTTAGTATGTTTGCAGCAGTGTGTTTCACATATAAAGGAGATTGAAATTTCTCTAATAGGTAAAAATAAGTCCTCAATTAATTGCCTCAGCCCAGGAAGAGGGCATTTTCACTTGGGAACCTGCTGAGAGGTCTGCAGGAGACTCATCATAGTGCCAGCAGCTCCCATAACTTCACCTGGGTCCTACCAGGCCACGCGTGTGGAGCTGCCCACACACCTCAGTCAAAAGAGCTCTCGCCATCTATCCTACTGGAGAGAGATCATTAAAAATGCAGCCAAGTGTGATGCTCTCACATTCGGCAGTTCTGTGCTTTATGTAAAGGAAGCTTCCCCTGTACTAGCATTGGTATTTAAGCTTCCAGAGGCTTCCAGTGGCTTCCAGATGATGCTTACAGTGGGCTCACTGACGCAGTTTATTTCCCTCCATCTTAGATTGTCAACTCTATCATGACCCAACTGAAACCAGAGTGATTTCTTTATGTCCTTGGAATTATGGGAGTAAGAAGAAGGAGGCAAAATGCTATTTTTTCTAATGTATGTTATTCAGAATAAAAATAAAATCATTCTTAATTGCCCTCTGATACGTGCGGTGTCTATTAAACTCACAACATCGTCTTAGCTTCTTTCCCTACTCACAGAAGGGGGCCCTGAGAATCCACACAATGGCACAGTGGGTTGGGCTAGGTGTAAACAGCTGATATAAGATGGGTCAATTGAATTTGGAATTGAAATTTTATAAGCTATATTTCATGCTAGATTAGCTCCCAGCAAACACAAAGTCTATGGGGGTGTCTTTAGAAATTCAGAGCTATGATTTCAGTGTCTTTCACCTGATAGATACTGTAAATAGTAAAGCAGATTTGCAGATAGAAAAGAAGAAGTTGGCTTGAACAGAGAGACTTTGAAATATGACTCTTTGTGCATTTCCTAGACTGTATAGATGCTGTCCCATGCCTTGTCCAAGGGCTGGGTGTATTACCACCCCACAAGACACGACTGTGGGCTTCAACTAAATGCCCGATTTTTATTTTATCCAATTTGTTTTGGTTTCTTCTGCTTGCAAACAAAGTGCTCTAACTCAGCGGGGTGACATGTAGTAAAAAAAAAAAAAAATAGCTGAGCTATACCTAAACACACAGAAAAGGTGCCAAGAAATGAGTGAACACCTAATGTGATTCCTAACAACTTTGCTATAAAAAATTCATTTAATCCTAAAAGTGTCTCATGGTAAGGAGATTGGGTAGGTCCTTTTTACTGAAGAATAAACTGAGACTCAGCTAATTCAAGTGATTTGGATAAGATGCTAAAGTCCGTAAGTTTTGGAATCAAAGTGTGAAGCCAGGTCAACTATATCGAAAGTATGAGAATGCCACACTAGTCCTTAAAGAAAGACAAAGGCAATATATGACCTGTCACTTCTGAATTCCTTGACTACAAGTTGGTTTATTTATAGAACATAGAGACATACTTATCAAATTAACTGAAATAGAGCCTCAAATATCATTCAAATGCAGTCAGGTAGGGATATAGTCCAGCAAGGACAACCCATCTTCTCCATGTATAATAAGCAATTAAATGAGATTCTTGGCAATTCAATCAGAGAGGGACAGAAATATTGAAATTCCTTGGATTAAGAAAAATAAATTTTTAACACAGTTGACCTTTGTCATTTTCATGTAAGAGAAACCAATGATGAGCCACTGAACTAGCAAATTAGCTCTTCAGAGCTGTTGACAAGGTCAGTAAGAAATGAAACCCATTTTAACAAAGATGAGCTGGTTTCTTAGGTGTATGACTCAGTTTTGGAGGCTTTAGCCATAAAGAAGTTCAGAGGAACTTTGAAAACAGACTTTAAAAATGTACAGATTTTATTTTTTTATCTTGAGACATTTGACTCTTTTCTTCTCCCTGGAAAACCAGTGAAATGTAAAGATGGGATTTTCAAATCTTCTGAAAGGTGCAGTTGTTTTATTTTTTTCAGCTGTTTAAAAGCAAACATTTGAAATGCTGGGCATCTAAACTACATCAGGCACTGTTACTTCCATAGATCATTTACTCCTCACATGAGAAGAGGAAACATTCTTTCAAATTTAAAAATATACAATTTACAAACAGAAAATTTTCATAATTTGTTATAATCTCTTTCCCCCATAACTATGTTAAAATTTAAGATCTCTGTGGAGAATGTGGGGTGCAGAAATAAGGCAAAGGCTAGTTTGGAGATCATCAATTTTATTGTTTATATTTTCTGGGTACAGGCTTGACTATAGTTTCTATACTTTCTTGAGATGGGCATGGACCTTTGACTGAGTTCTAACCAATGGCTGTAAGCAGAAATGCTTTGTAGCAATTCCTCTCTGGTCTATAAAATACTCCCCACTAACAATTTTTCTGGTTCCCCTCATTCCATTGGCCTGATGGAGACAAGCACAGCACGTCTGAAAGTCCTGCATTAAAGGTAGGGTAGTACAACACGAAAGGTGCCTGGGTCTTGGAATCACCACATGGAGAAGAGCCATTCACCAATGGGGAGCATTTATTCTGGACCTCAAATGGCAAAACATAAATTGTAGTGTACTTGAATCCTTAAGACATTTGGGAATGTACTACCACAATTAGTGTCAACTTAACTAGTATAAAGAGCTAAAGACCATGAGGGTGATAGGTTTGTTGGTAGGACTTTTACATTGAAACATGGTCCTTAAATGTGACAATTAGTTTTATTAATATATGACAACTTGGCTAGGTCGTGGTGCCCGGTTGTTTGATCAAACACTAGTCTAAATGTTACTGTCAAGGCATTTTTCAGTTGTAATTAACGTTTATAATCCATTGACTTTAATGAAAGCAGATTACCCTCCACTCTGTGGGTAAGCCTCATCCAATCCGTTGAAGGCTTTAAGGGGAAGAACCAAGGTTTCCCGAAGAAGGAATTATGGCTCCAGACTGCAACATAGAAATTCTGCCTGAGTTTCCAGACTTTGGACTCAAGACTGATACATTACCTCTTATGGATCTCCAGGCTACTGGCTTGTCCTGTGGATTACAGACTTGCCAGCTCCCAGAACTGAGTAAGCAAATTTCTTAAACTAAATACATACATATGTATGCTATATATATTATATATACAAATATATCAATATAATGTACACCATATAAGTCTACTATATGTTATATATATTAAAATATAATGATATGTGTTATATGTAGTATTTATTTAAAGAAATTAACTTGAATGCATTTGTTTATTTGTTTGTGTTAAGCACTATAGACACACATGGAAAGAGAGAGAGGTGGGGGGGTGGTACTTGGGATGCTGGCTGATGAATGAGATGCTACTACTGACTGGCATGCTCTCATTTCTGGAGAGTCAGGGAAAAACAGTAGGCAGAATCAGCCAGTTTCCAGGACTCCTAACCAACATCCTGCAACACTGGGACACTGGCTAAAATCCTCTGTCATATTCCATGGCAGACAGTCCTGCTAACTCAGGTATTCACTGTCCCTCCCAAAGGAGGATTATGTTTTCTAGCCCCACTGACATCAGGGGTGGCCACTTGACCTGCTCCGTCTGATAACACCTGATCAGAGGGGCATGTCACATCTAGTAAGAGGCTTTAAGAGTCAACATAGGGTTCCTTCTCTTGTCCTTTTGCAGCATGGCTTGCAATGTTCTAGAGACAGGTTGTACCCTCTGTGTGGATCCCAGAGACCCACACATGAAGTAGGGGCTAAAGCCAAGCCACTGTGAGTCAACAGCCGACTCACTATGGAGCCACAGTATGAGCAAGAAATAAGCCTTCTCTATTGAAAGCCACACAAAATGTGTAGTGATTTGTTACTATAGCATATATTAACCTATCCTGACTCATCTATATCTAACTATCCACAACTATAGATAGCCCCAGTTCAAATCCTGGTTCCTACCAGTTCCTAGCTGTGTGTTTGGACAAGTCATTTAGCTTCTCTGTTGCTCAATTGTCTCCTCTTTAAAAAGGAGTAGAAAGTACTCACATAAAGGGTTGTTGTAAGGATTCAGTTAACCTATGTAAAGCTTTTATTTGTTACAGGCACATAAAATGCATTAATAAATAGTTTCTATGCTTTTTTTTTTTTTTTTTTTTCCAGACAGAGTCTTGCTTTGTTGCTAGGCTGGAGTGCAGTGGCGTGATCTCAGCTCACTGCAACCTCCACCTCCTGGGTTCAAGTGATTCCCCTGCCTCAGCCTCCTGAGTAGCTGGGACTACAGGCATGTGCCACCACACTCAGCTAATTTTTTTGTATTTTAGTAGAGTCGGGTTTTCACCATGTTGGCCAGGATGGTCTCGATCTCCTGACTTCATAATCTGCCCGCCTCGGCCTCCCAAAGTGCTGGGATGACAGGCTATCTCATGCTTTTAAAACTGCTCTCCACACAGTGACCAGGAGGCCGTCACCTTTAGACAAGACAAAACTCAAAAAGTAATGCATAATCTCCACTCTACAAAGAACCAGCCAATTCTTGGGGAGGAGCAGTGGAAGTAATTTTTTTTAAATAAGGTGCCAGGTAATACCTATTTTAGGATTTGCAAGTTTTATTTGGTATCTCCTACATATTCTCCTTGTTGTCATTTTTTTTCTTTGTCCTTCTCTTTTGGTAGATCTTTAAACATGCAAAAGCAATTCTTAGTTGGAGGGACATATAAAAACAGGTCATGGCCAAATTTGGCCAGTGAGCAGAGTTTGACAATCCCTGATCTAACCAATACTTATGACATCTATTTCGATTGATTTTCTTTATAGGAGATTCCTATCTAACCTATATTCTGGAAGGAGCTCAAGACCACCTTTCGTGCAGGTAAACTTTCAGCGCACAAGGTGTATGCCTGCATTCATCCATTCAGTGTACTTTCCCTGAGAGCTAACTGTGAGTCATCAGCTCTTCTCTAGCTGGTTTCACTTCAATAACATGGGAGGTGATGCATTCCCTTGGCTCATTGGTCAGCAGTGAGGTAGACTTATTCATTACTAGAGACATTAAGTACAGCCAATGAAACCGATTCTTGAAGGGAAAGCAGAAATTTTTGTTTATATGAACAAATATTGATGAGCCACATTGCAAAATAACAAAGGACTTCTGGTGTGGGTGTTTAGTACAGTCTTGTTTGATAGGAAAACTGTGTTGCTGGCATGAATTCTGTTCTGTCCCTATGATGGCCATCAGTGATCCATAGAGGTTGGGAATGCACTGCGTTAGGGTTGTCATGAGCATGTGGATGAAACAAATGCTGACAGTTCCTCATTGGAAAATCCTACTGCAAGTGAATCTTCAAGATTGGTTCCTCTTTCCAATACTGCAGGAATTCCACCTTCTGAGTTTTATTACAAGACAATAGATAGAGTGAGCAGGGGAACACATTTCTATAAGGAAGTTGTGACGCCCTGTGTTTCAGCTCTACAGGTAGGAGCCCTATAAGATTTCACATTGACTGAATCTGACGATTTCGCAATCTTTTCTAACAATGTTGTCCAACTTAGCTACTGCCTCTTCTAGTCTTTGGCATTTGCTTTCAAATTCTGTTTGTCCATCTGTTATTTGTCCTCTGGCATTGTTGCCTGCCCATTTTTTATGTTTTTCTGTTTTTTGGGTTTTTTTTTTTTTTTCTGTCTTCCCAGTAATTTTGCAATATGAGCCTATTGATTGACTTTTTTATCTTGCTTCCTTTTTGAGGACAGGCTATGAGAAATTCTAGAACTGGAGAGAAGTGTAGGGTCTGATTTCTCTGGTGGCATATGTCTGCATCCAAAGTGTATGTTTACAGAAACACAGGGTACACAGCTCTATTCTTATAAAGCCACAAAGTTAATGTGGCCTGTTTTCCCAGAAAATTTTACATCACAATGAGTTGAAACTTTTTATTGTCATCAATAAGGGTCTATTATAGAAACTGTCAATGTGTTCTGTTGTTATAAGTAAATATAAAAACAACGGTGCTGAATGCCTTTTTAGGTTTTGTTTTTTGTTTTTTGTTTTTTTTTTGAGACGGAGTCTCGCTCTGTCGCCGGGGCTGGAGTGCAGTGGCCGGATCTCAGCTCACTGCAAACTCTGACTCCCGGGTTTACGCCATTCTCCTGCCTCAGCCTCCCGAGTAGCTGGGACTACAGGCGTCCGCCACATCCCCCGGCTAGTTTTTTTTTTTTTTTGTATTTTTTAGTAGAGACGGGGTTTCACCGTGTTAGCCAGGATAGTCTCGATCTCCTGACCTCGTGATCCGCCCGTCTTGGCCTCCCAAAGTGCTGGGATTACAGGCTTGAGCCTCAAGTTATCTCTCCCTGCTCTTAGAGAACAAGTGTGAAAAAGCAACCTTGGAAACACCAACTAAGCCATAGGGTGAGTGGGGGAGATCCTCAGTGCACACCCCTCAATGCTTCCTATGCAATAGGCACTGTGCTTGATCTTTCCCATAGATCATCTTAATGATAATCTTTATGATACACAGGCCACAATATTTACCCTTTTGACAAAATCAAGGCTGAAAGAGCCAAATTAAGGTTAGCAGAATAATGTTATTCCCATTTTATTAAGTAACTTTTCTAAGGCCATGCCTAAGAAAGATATTAACGCAACATTTCAAGTTGAGAGCTGTTCTCTCCTTATAAGGAGAGATTTTTTGCTGATATTATGGTCTGAATTGTATATGTCCCCCCCCAAAAAAAAAAGCCTGTGTTGAAGTACTAAGCCCCAGTACCTCAGACTGTGACCATATTTGGAGATGGGGTCTTTAAGGGGATTATTAAGTTAAAACGAAGTCATCAAGGTGGGCTTTAATGCATTATAACTGATTTCCTTATTTAAAAAGGACATAGAAACACAGAGGAAGATGATCTGAAGACACAGGGAGAAGACAGCTATCTGAGGCCAGGAGAGAAGCTGCAGAAGGTATCAGCCCTACTGGCACCTTGATCTTGGACTTCCAGCCTCCAGAACTGTGAGAAAATAACTTTCTGTGGTATTAGTCACCTACTCTGTGGCATTTTGTTAAAGCAGCCACAGGAAACCAATACAGGAAATTAATGACAAGGTATTCTCTCTATCTCTATCTCTGTCTCTGTCTCTGTCTCTGTCTCTGTCTCTATCTCTCTGTAATCTATATCTATAACATCTATATCTGTATCTATACTGCTTGACTTTACCTTATCTGAAATGCTTGGGATGAGAAGTATTCCAGATTCAGGATTTTTAACAATTTTGGAATATTTGCATTGCCCTGTGGATATCATGCAGGGCTTTTTGACATTTTCAACATTGTCTTTGCACCATAGAGGACAAAATAAGAAAACAAATACAGTGAGTAACGCACATAGGTCTGGGCCCCAAGTGGGGCATGGCAGGGAACCTGCCATTGGCATGTCCGGCCTGTACACATGCTATTTTATTACTATTTGTGTGCGTGTTTGCAAGGGGGAGATTGAGTATGCAAGGAAAAGACATATTACAGCTGAAGGGGTCGGTCACATGAGGTCAGTGTGAAATTTTCCACTAATTCAGTGATATCGGCCAACACTCAAAAAGTGTAGGATTTTGGAGCATTTAGAATTTTGGGTTTTCCCATTAGCAATAGTCAGTCTCTATCTGCATCTATCTATCCAATCTATTATAAATCACCTATCAATATTCAGATATAGTAGATGTAGAGACACATGTAATTCAAATATAAAACATTATAAAGGGGATTTAGTCTTTCCTTTCTAACTATTGTAAAATAGAACCTATTTTAATGACAACACAGTGTTTTCCAATCTTTATCCATCTATATGCTTGCAAGGTTTCTACACAGTGGTAATTACAGCACACACATGCATGTATGTTCTAATATTTCCCTTTATCATTAACACGCAAATATTTATAAAAATTAAAAAGAAGAGTCTGTTAAATTACAAACTATTTCTTATGGCAATATATTGAAATGTTATTGTATATTTTTTGTTTTTGTGTGTTCATCACATTAATAATCATTTTAGAAAATGTACAGAGTAGAAATATCATCTCCAGAATAAATTTTAAAATCTCTCATCATTTTATTATTCAGAGATGGTATGTGAACATTTTGTTGTTAGTGTTTCCATTTTACATTTGTAGAAATGCACACATATACACATTGAAATGTATACATATTCAACCTACTTTTCTGTGTTCTTTATATAGGAAAAGTACTAAATCCTCACCTGTTATCTCTGAAGCAAATATTTTCCCAGATTTGTGTTATTTTTATTTTCATTTAAAAGAGTTTTTGTTTGTTTGTTTGTTTGTTTTTTACATTCAAACCTCTTGAATTGTATGAGATATTTTTTCAGTCATTTTCATGCTTCAAAATTATGCCTCTATCCTGAGATCAGATAAGTATTCGCTTGGATACTATATGTGTTATGGACTAAATGTTTGAATTCATGTGTTGAAATTCTAATCCCCAGTAGCATGACATCAGGATTTCAGGAAGTGGGGCCTTTGGCAGGTAATTAGGTCATGAATGTGGAGCCCTCATGAATGGGATTAGTGCCCTTGTAAGAAGGGGAAGAGAGCTAGCCCTCTCTCTCCCCCATGTGAGAACACAATGAAAAGTCTGTAGTCTGCAAGCCTGGAAGAGAGCCCTGAACAGAACCCAGCCATGCTAGCATCTTGATCTCAGACTTCCAGCCTCCCCCACTATGAGAGAGAAATTTCTGCTGTTTATAAGCTGCCTAGTTTATGGTACTTTGTTATAACACCTCAAACAAACTAAGACAACACAGTTTCACTTTTTCCACCTAATTATTTAATCTCTCTGCAATTTACCACTACAGAGTATTTTATGGAAGCCCCTACTAGTATTTCTCAAGAAGTTAATAAACAATCCCAGTGATACATTGTGAACTGTTCTTCCCTTTTCCACTGCACTAGTTTTCTATTTCTGCATTGCAAGGTCCACAGACGTAGTGACTTAAAACAGCAGCTGCTATTAGTTCACTGTTCTGTAGGTCAGAATTCTAGGCACAGTGTGTCTCGGGCCCTGTTCAGGGCCTCACAAGTCTGGAATCAAGATGTCAATGCATGTGCCATCATCCAGAAACTCCATTAGAGAAAGATTTCCCTCCTTCTCTCTCAGGTTGTTGGAAGAATTCATTTTCTTGCCTTTGTAATACTCAGGTCCCCATTTCCTTGCTCACAGCTGAGGAGCTGAGGATCACCCTCAGCCCCTAGAGCCTGACCTCAGTTTCTTATCATGTGACCCCATCCATAACCCCTCTCACATTTTTTTTTTTTTTTCCTTGAGACAGATCCTCACTCTGTCGCCTAGGCTGGAGTGCAGTGGTGCAATCTTGGCTCACTGCAACCTCTGCCTCCCAGGTTCACGTGATTATCCTGCCTCAGCCTCTCGAGTAGCTTGGATTACAAGCCTGCACCACCATGCCTGGCTGAGTTTTGTATTTTTAGTAGAAATGAGGTTTCACCATGTTAGCCGGTCTGGTCTCGAAGTCCTGACTTCAAGTGATCCAACTGCCTGGTCCTCCCAAAGTGCTAGAATTACAGGTGTGAACCACCGAGCCCAGCCTCACATTTTGAATCTTGAGGAAGGACTAAATCACTTTTAGATCCCTTCTGATTCGGTCAAGACTACCAGAATGATCTCCCTTCTTATTAACTCAGTCGACTTATTACGAACCTTAATTACATTTGCAAAACTTACTCATATATGGTAACCTAACAAGGGGGATGCAGCTTGTCATATTCACCAATCCCGGTGACACTGAGTCAAAGGAGTTGGGGGAGGGGGATGGCGGTTATGCAGGGTATGTACCAGGGAGCACAGATCCTGGGAACAAGTCCAAAATTTTGCCTACTTCCTCATTACCTTTCTATCACATGTTACTATAGTTCATCTTTGATAAATATTTGATAACTTCTTTATCACATGTTACTGTATTTCATTTTTGTTCTATACATCATGACCTGCCAATGAACTCTGTACTCAGACCTGTGCTCTGTTGCTATCATTATTATAGAAATATAAAATGTTTTGTGACATAGCTAGGCTAGGTGCCCTCAGTTTTGTCTTCTCCCAAGAATAACTGTCTGCATTGCCTTTTATTTGTATATTTATTCTCCCAAAGGAACCCTGACACCATTTATCAAGCTCCCATTCCCCAGTCTGCAGGCTGTCTTATCTGAAATTTGACTTTGAGCTAGTGAAACCAATGTATTATGTTGGGGAAAAATTACACCTTTACAGTGTGTGGTCTTTCTACATAGACCGTACATTTACTTCCAAATTTGATTAAACACACATGTGTTGAGTGTCAACTCTTCGCTGGACAGAATTGAACATAAAGAAATGTGCTCCATAGAGCTTTGGTTTATGTTAAGAAGATGGATGATAAATAAGTAAACAAGTGAATAAAATTATTTCAAATAATGCTAAGTGCTGGGAAGAATAGGGTGAAGTCGTGAAAGTGACTGGGCTGACCGTGGGTGTGAGAGATGGGAAAAGCCATACTTGTTCCTCTTCTGATAAAGTCAATACTTCTGACACAACATCTGTACATTTTTTCCCACACATCAGTTCTCCAGCAGACACCAACTGAGTTTCCCATGACTTAACTCAATTCTGACACTATGTATTTGGAGATAGCATTGGATCTCACGGGTTAAATTCTCAAACCTACAAGACTGCTCCCTACTTTAGATGCCCGTGAAAGGTAGTAGGTTACCCACAACTTCAGCCAAACTTGCTTACAAATCAAGTGTTCACCAGCCCTGTTCTCAGGTGTGATTAATTTGCTAGAGTGACTCACAGAATGCAGGGGAACATGTGCTTATGTTTACTGTATTGCTTATGTTTATTGTGAAGGATTTTCCAAAAGATACAGATGAACAGCCGGATGAAAAGGTGCATAGAATGAGATAGGGGAGAGAGAGCGAGAAACTTCCATGCCCTCTCCAGGCAAGCCACCCTACAGGTACCTTTAAGTGTTCAACAATTTGGAAGTTCTCAGAACCCTGTCCTTTTGGGGGTTTATGAAAGTTTCATTACGTAGGTATGATCGATGACATCATTGACCACAGGTGATCAACCCAACCTTCAGTGTTTCTCACCTCCCCAGAGTTCAAGGACAAGGATGAAAATTTCGATCCCACCAGTTCTAGGGCTGGTACCTCAGCCTGGTACCAGCCAGGCCCCATCTTGATGCTGGGAGCCACCAGCCACCAACCATCTTATTAACATACAAATTAGATACTCTTAAGTGATACTAAAAGATTCCAAGGTTTTTGGGGAGCTATGTGCAGGAAAAAGGGGACAAATGATGGCAAAACATATACATATACATATACATATATATATATATATATATATATATATATATATATATATATATATATATATATATATATTACAATTACAGTATCACACTGGGCAATTATGGAACAGAAGTAAGGGAATCCTCTTTGAGATGATTGGACACTTTGATAATTCTCAACCAATTATGAAATCAGGAGGAAATGCATTTGGGGAAGAGGAAATGGTAAGTGTAAACACCCTGGAACTGCACAGGATACTATTCATGAGGGACCTGAATCAAGTCTATGTTTACATTTCTGGTGAATAAGTTTGTGCAATGTTTCCTATAAGTGTACTGTATCCATAGTGCTTCTAGATAAAATTATATTTTCTGGTTTCTAGAGAGAATGGATTAAAATTTCCATATTTTCTAAATGATTGCTTCTAACATATGGAAAAGTCATTGCATTTTATATTTTTTGAAACAGTCTCATTACTTAACTGTGATTATTCCAAAATTTTTTTTGTTTATAAACCACTGCATTTTCTGTTCTCCTGTTTTTGAGGTAGACACTCATAACAAATGCAATCATGATGATTTTGCAATAATCTAAATTTTGCATCCTCCTTTTAAAATGTCATCATAGTTTTGCTCTCATTTCATATCTTAACACTAGTTTTATTTTCACACATCCCAGTGGGAATTATTCTTCTGTTTCACAGCAAGTTGCCTTTTGGTTTAAGGTAGAGGGGGTGGGATTCTTTTCTGATATTTTTATGTTAGATACAGGAGCTCTTCTCATTTTGGATGTATTATAAATGAAAGCACTCTAAAGTATCTGTTTCCTTCAAGTTTAGTTTTCCTCTGAATAATTTCCTTTAAATATATAAAGAAGAGCCGGATTCCTGGGTTAGAAGGAATCACTGGGGTGCTGGTTGGGGATAATGACTCTGGGCAATGTTTATCAGTTGTTTACTTGCAATGACCTATCTAGGAGTTTGCTTTATAAATAATAATTCAGTTGTCTTGGGGGAAAACTGACTCTTTGTGATGGCCATGGGGAGGGATGAAGAGAAGAGAGAGGCAGTCTGACCCAGGCAACATCTTGAAAACACAGCTAAGAGTCTGTTCTACTCCTTTTCTGCAAAGTGGTTCCTGCTTATCAGGAATTGGCCATTCCCATCCCTGTGGAAGTAGTAATGCATCCTGTCCTGAATCTACACCCTGCTGTTAATTTGCTGTGAAATTTGGGCGACCAGTTAACTCCTCTGAGCCTCTTTTTCCTCATGAGGGTTATGTCCTGTATCTTGTAGGGACTGCTATTAGTATTCAATAACATACACTATATAAAGTGTCAAGCATCTTGCACAGAGCAAATCCTCAAAAATGTTGCCATATTTTCTTTCTTTATTCTTCCAAAACAAAAAGAATTTCTAGTTGCAACAGAGTCTACAGACATTTCTGTTTAATGTCTCATGTGGAAAAGCAAACACTCAGTAACTGGGAATCATGATTACTGTGACTGCTTTGTTGTTATTGCTATTTCTGTCATCATCCTCATCATCATCCCCATTGAGATGAGTCTAAGTCAACTGGGTCACCTGGTGAACAGGACTTTAAGATGGTTAGGCCAATTAGACACTGTATCTTGAAATCCTAAAGCATAAAGATAGTTATCTGCAAAAGATATACTCTGTTCCTTACACGCTAAGAATGACTGTATCAATGACTGAAGAAGTCACAATGACCGTTTCTTCCTCCCTGTGGAAATTCTTTCCCTTTTCCTCCACTTCACTTCCCCTCTGCCCATCAGTCTATTTGACTCAACAGACACTTCTGAGAGCACATGTTTCTATATTTATTACAACTGTGCCCATATAGCTCAAGACTAGACTGCCAATCTAGTGCCCTCTTAACCCTGCCCCACAAAACACCAAATTTCTCATGTAAATTGTAGGAATTTATTTCCAAACTCTGCCATAATTTTTAACCATCAGTTTGGGTGCCATTTCTCTAGACTTTATTATTTCCACGTCATTTCACAACGAATGGCTGATATACAAAGTGAAATATAAAGTGGAGGAATGATCAGGGAAATTCAAAGCACAAAAGCCATTTAAATTCACGTTCCTGTACCTGGGTGGTTTTGTGGAGATGCTGTGAGCGGCGGTACAGTCTTCAGGCCCAGCAGTTATCATACTTGCCTTTAGGAGTTAGTTAATGCTGGCTTGGGCACTGCCAGGTACAACTGAGCAACACTCACCAGGGGTCATTCTTTGCCATATACATATTAAGTGTCTTAATGAAAAAAAAAAAAAGAAAAGAAACACAATCTGCTGTTGAAATGTTGGACTTTGACTTGGAGTTGAATAAATACACTGGATTTGGGATCTGCTAGACCAAGCTTTAAAGCTCATTTACAACACATAAATAACTCTCCTTGAAATGCAGTTTTCCACCTGGAAAATTGGAGTAATAACATTTGCCACAATAGCATTTTTGGGGGAATGTTAGTGATATAATAAGCATTCTATATAGAATGACACTTTATAAGCTTGTAATAAATTATAACTATAATGAGTGTAATTATCATTTGTTGTGTCTCCAAAGTAGAACCATTGTCACCCATTGAATGTTTATAGCTTCTACTTGGAGTTGTGACTTGTGGGGCAAAGCCCACCATGGCCAATGACCATTTCCTCCTTTATCTTTAAGACTTAAAGTCCAATGATCTCTCCAGTGAGTTAATCCTAGCTGAACCCCAAATTAGTTTCCTTTTGTCAGCTTCCAGCCAGATACTTCTGCTGAGATCTGCTTGCCTTTCCCTTGGAGCTCAAAGCCATAAAGGTTTAAGAATTCAGCCGGGGATAAACTAGAAGCTTCTTCTGGATTATTTAGTATGGTCCATAAAGTATTCATTTGCCCCTCACCATTGTCTGGGGTGCATAAGGAAAAAGTTTAGGCCCTAGCAACTAAGTAAGCACTGAGCAGAAGATGTTATCACTAACCCCTTGTGAGGTCACCCTGCCCTACTGCACATCACTGAGCTTGTGGTCCCAAGAAGCAGAGCCTGAGATGGAGATCTTTGTGCAAGTGATTTACTGAGAGGGAAACTTTAAAAAGAGGGAGGAAATCAAGGAGTGGGCATGTGAAGATGCTGAGCAAGGATGAAGTCTCAGATGCAGGCTAGCTCATGCCTGATCCCACAGAAGCTCTGGGGTATAAATGGCACCACAATGTTGGTCCCCTTGGTGACTTGGACTCCAGACGATTGTTCCCACGCATCAGTTAGCTATTAACTGCAGGCCACCTGTGTTGGGTTGGGTGGGTGGAGAATGCAATTTCTAGGGTGAGGAGTTCTAACAGCAGAGGGTGTTTCTCTACAGAATGGTGCAGCTTTGAGCCTACAACAGCCAAGACTTGCAGCAACTGGAAGATGGGTGATCAGTCTGAATAAAGCAGATCTGTACAAAGTCCCAAAGTGACCACTAAGCTGACTACTCTCCCTGAACCCCTGAGACACACATTTGCCCCCATTTTACATAGCAATTGGTACTTGGTCCTGATTCTCAAATGAGTGCCCAGAGGAAACAATAGATCCTCAGAGCTCAATTCTGCATCTGACAATCTCCTACTATCCTGATTGTTGAGTGTATTCATAATCATTTATCTAATGCATCTCTTTTTCACCAGATGGCAAACTTCAGCCCAGTAAAGACAGTCTGCCATATCGCCTTTATCCAGAACATTGCCCCTACCCTGCAGTAGATGCTCAGTAAAAACATGTGGACATACACACATGAACATACACATCTACACAGATGTGGCATCTCAGGGATGTATAATCATTCTCAGAAGTAGAGCAGTTTAAGTTCATGTTGAGAAAATATTGGCTCTAACTGTAACGTAATCTGCTTCTGTGTGTCATGGACTTGGCACCATCCACCACTTACATCATTCCACAGAACAGAGCCAGTCCTGTTGTTAATCATCCTGATTCCTCACTGTGCTAAAGTTCACCATGGATAGAAATGATTGGCATCTCTGATATGCAAAGACCTAGTGAAGGTTTGCAATGACTGACTTTCTTTGACCTGGGCCACTGTAGATATCTAAGCAAAATCTCCTCTCCCAAACTGGCCTAGAAAAGTAAAAAAAAAAAAAAAAAGGGCAGGGTGACGGGACTTGGAGGATTTGACTCTCTTCTGGACAATGAGAATAAATAAGGAAGAGTCACCTCCCGATGACCACACAGCCAAGTTATAAGGGGGCTCCCATCACTTACATGTGTACAGAGCAAACCTGCCCATGGCCCACCTTTAATCAAAAAGTATTTTCTGTTGCACAAGCCCAAGCTTCCGAAACTCTCTCTCCTTGTCCATTCTTGCTTCCTTCATCCTTTTCTCATTCTCTGATCATTTTTATCCCTACAGGTCCAAGACATGGTGGAGAGCAGACTCAAAGCCTGACCAAGTCAAACTCAGGATCTTGGATATATAACTTGCCCATGATCCCATAGTCTGAACTATCCCTGGACATAGCTTGATCTTCACTTTCAGTCAAAATCATCTTTCCTCCTTGCCAGACCTAGTTCCTCCCCTACATAAACACACAAAATAAGCCTCCTTTATTCAATATAGTTGTCATTTCCAAGGTCACTGTCAGGCATGAGTATGTTGACCACACAAGCAACACTCAAACCACGGGAAGTAGGACTTGAACTAGAGGCCAGCGTGAAAGAGTTCAGATATGGAAGGAGTCCGATCAGAGAGAGCTCAGGACTCACATCATGTAGCTTTTCTGGAAAGAGGACTGAAAGCAGAGGATAAGTCCTGGGATTTGGTGCTCAATGACATGTTCCTGGGGAATGGCATACCTCAGAGCCAAGGGTGCTCATTTGCAGAGCTGCACACTGAGGCTACAGAAATGCTTAGTGTCTCTGTGGCTGGAAGGGGCTGGTGTAATGTAATATGTGTGCCTGGGGAGAGAGCAGCAACCCTGAAGGCAGAGTGGATTTGGCTGCTCAGGTTCTGTGATTATGGGTGCTAGGATTCTCAGGCTCAGTTTTGAAAGGAGCCTCTGAATTCTTGGAAAAGCTCCGTCCAAATCAGAAATGATGAGAAGCTGAACCTAACCTTCGGCTCAAGTTCACCAGTGAAGAGCTCAGGAGTAGTGCATGAGCCAGGGGTTATCAAATTGAACTTTATGCTCTTAAAGATAAATACCATATCCCAGGGCTATGTCTTCTTTGCTAAAAATTACCAGCCAGCCTGGCTATTTATGAACTTTATTCGGAAGTATTTATTGAGCACCTACCATGTACCAGGCACTACATTATACGTTATGGATACTCACACAAAGTCCTAGTTTCTGCCTGTTGTGGTTAATTTTATGCGCCAGCTTGACTGGATTGCAGACTAATTAGATATTTGATCACACATCATTCTGAGTGTTTTTGTGAGGCTGTTTAGGGAATGAGATTAACGTTTAAATTGGTGGGCTTTGGATAAAGCATACTGCCATTCTGAATTTGCGTGGGCCTTAACCAATCAGTTGAAGGCCTGAACAGAACAAAAAGGCTGACCTTGTCCTACATTACGGGGAACCTCTGTTATCTGACTGGCTTGAGCTGGAACATTGGGGGTTTTTTCCCATGTCAAATCTCTTTCTGGGTTGAGAGTCTGCTGGTCTTCAGACAGAAACTTCTACGATAGACTCTCCTGATGCTCAGACTTGCACTGGAACTAAATTACTGGGTCTCCTGACTCTTGAACTTGCCAACCACAGACCTAGCCACATGAATGATAGGGACACATTTTCTCCCTGCCTTTCTGTACTGTCTTTCACAATGTTGGCTTCACCCTCTGGTTCTATGCAATAGTCCTGGACGTTCTGGACTCTTCCCCATTGATTTAAAAAAAATGGCTGTAGCTGTTTCAGACTTTACACCCTCACAAAATACTATCCAGAGAAAGAGAAAGAGTTTCAAGAGATCCTATGAAGAAAAAGAAGACTTTCTTTTCTCAGAATCCCCAACAAATACCTCATATTTCCTTGTCTCTGATTGGGTTGTGTGCTCATCCTTAAACCAATCACAGTAGCCAGAGGGATGGGTACAATAATTGACAAAGCCAATGAGAGTCCACTCCTGAAACTAGCCACAGGGGTCAATTTTGCTATTAATTACAGCTGAGAACAGGAGGGAGCGGTTTCCCCTTAGCAATGCTAAGTACTGTTTCCTGAAGATGGTTGGATGGAAGAAAGAAAACAAGTACCATACAAGTTCACTCCACTGGCCTCCTCAGTTAAACCCTTCCATGTGCTGTTCCTCTCACCTCTGCCAATTCCCCTACCCTCATTTCTCATCTCAGACTAGTTCTATTCTATCCCCATTGACTGGTTGACATTTCTGGGGAGCTTTCCTGACCACTCTCTTCCTAGACCCACTTAAGTGTTCCTGTTGTGCCTTCTCCTGACACTCCCCTAACAAGCACCTGCTGCTCTCCTGGCACTTCCATCAGCGTCTGAATCACTTGTTTACTTGTTGCTCAAACCCACTGGACTATAAATTTTTTTCACAGTATTGCCAAAAGAAAGCACATAGCTTCAGGCACTAGGAGCTGTGCTCAAAACTATTTGAAAGGTTAATGCAGGAATGTATGGATGAGTGAATGAATGAAGTGGGTGAATAATGAAATTAATGAATGAAGTGACTTGGACTTTAATGAAAGAAAGCTCTCATTATCAGCACTCCAGGCAAGTCAGCAGAGATCTTGTTTTCCTAGATACTGGTCAAATTTGACAGAGAATATTGTTTTGAAACATGAAATGCTGAAACCAGGGAAGAACCTGATTTAACATCGTAAGAAGAATCAGACATACAAAAATAGCAAAGTGAATGCAGTTAATTATGATTTAAATATTGATCATAAAGGACTCTTTCAGCCTGAATTAATGTAGCAAATTTAAAATCAAAGACCCTGCATAATCAGATAACGATTGACCATTGATCCTGGCATTGTGCCAGATGACCAAGTCAGGTCTCATCCTTTCTTGGGAAACCTCCTCTTGGTGTTGACATTCCAGGGACAGGCATGGGTCCAGCAATGCACCCAAATGTTGAGTCCGCATAGATGTAATCAGAGATGGAGTACCAGACTGTCTTTGAGAGGGATTTCCTCCAAACCATGAAACTGATCATTAATCACTTTTGTGTAGCTTGCTGCGTTATTGCAATGATGGGGAAATTCAAGTAAAAAACAAAATTCACCTGACAATAAAAAATAAATTTGGGTCAATATCACAGTATATGTGGCAAAAAGCAGCTAAGCCATGGTCTCAACTGAAGATAGTCAGGACAGCGAGTCTTTCTATAGCACTTGGAATCTCACAGGGACCTTGGCTTTCCTGATGTCTTTACTGTACTTTGGTTTAACCAACCTGGGAGGACGACATCACCTCCCCTGTCTTGCAGAAGAGAAAACTGAGGCCCAGAAGGTTAATGGGATTTGTGTACAGGTACTAATAATTGTCCACCCAATGATTTGAATTCAAATATAGCTTCTTTAATGCTCTTCAGCACAACTTCCTCACTCTTCTTCTAAGTCAAATGTGAGCAGCATTAAAAGAAAATAAAAGTACAGTATCGTACAGAAAGCAACATGTCATTCATGGCTGTGTGTTCCCATAAATATATATGTGTGTGCGTATATATATGCATGTATATATGTATATATCTATATGTATGCTAAAAAATAAAAATAACAACTACAACAACAACAAAAAACAAAACATGGAAGTAAAAAAAGAGTGATTTTCCAGCAGGTTCCTACAGAGCCCTTCTCTTGATTCCTGAGAGGTTCAATTAACGGATGCAAGTCATAAAACAGTGCATTTTCTCTCTGCTATGATGCATTGTTTTTAATCTCACTGCCTTGTATTATATCACATTCCTATAATTCTTCCGACAGGAAAAGGCTTGTTTCATAAAAATATAGTCCCCAGCATTTGAAATATAAGTTCACATGCCGGCAACATATATATCACCGAGCTGGCAAACTAACTCACTTACTTAATCCACTAAACTTCAGGTGCTTTCTATATTATGTGAAATGGCTTGAAACAGGCAGAAGCTGCCAGGACCCATCACGGCTTCTTTGCTCAAGAGAGACAAGAGGAGAAGGGAGAGGAGGGGGGAGTGGAAATTCCCTCAGTGGATTCCACAATAACATGCCTTTCATTATCACCCAGTGTCAGGACACTGGGTAATGTTCATTGTGCATGCACAATAAATTACTATTTACCTGGCAGTGCCTTTGATAAGCTCCTCTCCTCTCCCCCTTTCTGTCCACGCAGCACGGAGCAGCGAAACCCCTTTGCCTATAATTCTTATTAAGGTGATACCTTTTCTGAATAAGAAAGTACACACTTCCAAAGCTGGCACTCTCTGGGGTTTTTAAGGGACATTGTTTTTATTGGTTCCCTTTTATTTCTTCCACCCCACTGTGTTTTAATGCTATAGTGACTTCTGTGTATACAACTCTCATATTGAAATGTCGGCTGCAGATATATGCAATATTAAAGAGCGCTTATGAATTTTTGACATCTAATTAGTCGCTACCCAGTTAACGTGTCAGGACTCAGAGGGATTAGGGAGGCAGCCCTTTCTGAATAAGTTACAGTGAGGCTCCTGTCCTTTTCATGTATTATTCTTTAATGTAGGTGGTGATTATTTGGCTGTGATTAATTGATGAAGCCCATTGGTCTGGCAAGTGGTGCCGAATTCACCATTCCTCACTTTTATTTCTCTCAGTAGGGTTCTGCCACTTAATCGGAAGGACTTGCTTCCTTGCAGGCAATCTCTCTGTGCAGCATTCTGGGGCAGAGGGACTTTTCCTGGGTGACCCACCTGGACCCTTTCACAGCTCTTGACTCCCTGGTCAGCAGTGGGCTTTGCATCCTGCCTTCTTGGACAAGCCCTGTGCCCTGTGGCCCCTGGCCAGGCATGTCTGAAATGCTGCGGCACCCCCTATACAAAAGCTTCCTGTTGCTCCCCTTTTCTCTCGTATCTGATTTTCGAGCCTTGCTTTCTGGTACCTTTAACACCTGTAGCTCCCGGCCTGGCTCAGTTTACTTCTAGGTTCAGCTGCCTGCCAAGACGCCAGGTGACACTCGGGGCTCTCCAAGGCCGCTCCTGCCATTGTCTCCAGCTGGGGGGCTCAAGAAACCACACATGTGAGATGCACAGTCTGATATGGCCGGCTCTGCCCCTCTGGGTAAGTGATACCAAGCTCTAAAAAAAGGCAACAATGAGAAGCGGATGTTGGGGAGAGGGGACCTGCTGGCTGCTTCTTTTGGGCACTGCCCCATGGGTGTCAAACACCCTGCTTTGTGCAAGCAGTTTCCACTTCCTAGGAACTCTATGCCCATGCAGTCCTCCCAGAAGCCCCTGTCCCAGCTCCCTGGGTTCCCACAGAGGAATCATCTCTGGAAGTGGGTTCCTGGGAATGTCGGATCTGATCGTCTTGGATTTGAAGCTGGGCATGACTTTTAACATTTAGATAAAGCAAGCAGGGAAATGGTTTGTGAGTACAGCTCTGTGTTTACGCACAGGGCAAAGGAGGGATTTTCTGCTTCACTGCATGACTCCCCTTCCATACCCCCACATGCACACGCAGGCACACATATGTATACACACAGGTGCATGCATCCATGCACACAGACCCACATATACACACACAGGTCCCACACACACCCATAGACACACACACTTCCATATACATGTGCAGGTGCACACACCCATGCACACACAGGCACACACAGGTACACACACAGACACACACTCTCTCTCCCACAGCTTTCTAAACAAAGGCTCTGCCCTCAGACTTTCCTACCCTAGCCTCCTGGTTTTATGAACAAATAATTCGGTGTTTTTGCAAAGCAGAATCCCCCCACCACCATTATAAACTCCCACCATTCAAATCTATAATTGGGGGAGTAACAGTGCTGTGGCTGACTTATCTTTTTAAATGCACCGACCCTGGACGAGCCATCCTAAAAATGTGTAATTATAAATAAACCTTCACCTATGTCAGCTGGCGGGGTTTTTAATTACTGCACTTGATGTCAATCAAGGCCAGCTCTGGGTGTGCATGTTAGGGGGTAATTTCAGAGGAATTTTGCGGACATAAGCTGTTCGCCTTATTCTATTATCTGCATTTAAAAGGGGAGGGGAGGAGATAAGGCGACAGCCAGGAGGGGAGAGAGAAAGAGCAGCTCATGGAAAGAAAATGGTGGGGGAGGCATTTTACCCAGGCTACAGCATCCCGCCTGGGCTGGGAAGGGCAGATACAGGACATCTCTCCTAACCCAGGGCCCCACACTGCTGACCCCCTCTTTGTCTCCCAATCCTTTCTTGCAGGAAGATCAGGAGGGAGCTGGGAGTGAGGTGTATATTTGCTGATGGAAGGGGGTGGGGGGAGTCCCTGCTAATCATGTGGGGACAAGGCGGGGATGGGGGTGGGGGTAGGATGAGGCGGGGAAGGAGAAGATCAGGAAGAGCAAGAAGTGGGGCGGGGTGGGGGGGCGCTAAAAGGAAAAAAATCAATTGATGCATATTCACTTTCTCCTCCACTGCGGATTCTATCCGAAGGAAACACTGAACTTTGTAGTGTTAGCAGCAGCTGAAATTTAGAATTATTGTTTCCTTCTAACAGAAGACTCATTTTCCACGGCCGCATTTGCAGCATAATAAGCTTTTTGTTATTTTTTCAATTAGAGTCAATTGACCTAACAAAATGCTTGGCAATTAAGTGATTTTTGTAATGGTCCGGGGGTAATTTAGTCGAGCTTGTCAGCTGTGTTTCATGAAGCCAGGCTGTCTTTTTTTTTTCCCCACTGCCTCTCTCTCTCTCCCTCTCTCTCCCTCTCTCTCTCTCTCTTGAGCATAATGGCTCATAATTTCGAAATCTTTTCCTTCTGTTTCCCTCACAATAATTCGCAATTACAGGAAGTTGTTGGAGGTGATTTTTTTTTCTACCTTGCCTTTTGAGTCAGTAATTTTAAATAAAATGTACATACTTATAAAAAGGCAGCTATTACTGAAATCACTTTTTGTGTAAACTCAATTATTTCATGAATAGTGACACCAGCTTATACTGGGTCCCACTCCTGAAGGCTGAGGCATTATTATCTTCAGGGTAAAAAGGTTGGAACATTCAGAACACTCTTTCCAAATCAAACCAGCATTCAGTAAAGTAAACACGACTTCAGGAGAGCAGGAGGCTACTGGGTTACCTGGCCATGAAAAATGGCAACCTCTGGGCAGCCCTCATCTCTGTTTCCTCCCCTGGGCAAGGACTGGACTTTCGCTTCTCATCCTCTGATTTATGAGGAAATTCCTCATTTGCCTAATTGATTCATTTTCTTAAGACGACATCTGGAGTTACATTTTCTTTTAAAAGGCTGCAGTTAGAGCTGATGACTGGCTCAGATGTTCCTTCATTGTATTACTATCTGTTTATACCTATCTTAAAAATATATAATATTTTGCATGTATCTGCATACTTGCATACATACAGAAATAGCAGAAAGCCGTGTGCCGTTGTTTTTCAGACACATTCGCCTAGGAGGTAATGTGAGTCGTTATCAAGATTCATCTTCAACCTTTAGGAGGCTCATGCACATTTTCGCGTTGCCTTATGTGTTTGAAAATGATCTCTGCCTTCTACTCCTGAGTTACAATCCCTTGTTGACTTCAGTTGCCTCCACTGTGAAAAACAACTTAGCAGCAGCCCACTTCGTTCCTTGGTAAAAATATCCCCAGTAGGGGGCAGTAGAAGAGCAAGCCAGCGGAACCCCATTTTGGTTGGCCCTTTAACAGGGCCAGGACTTCCCCGCTCCGGGAGACCCATCCCCTCTTGGCTCCCGTTGGAACGCAGAGTTGGAAAGATCCATTAGCGCAGAACACTGGTTTTGAACTGGTCTCCCAATTCTGTCTGGATAACATCTAATCAAATGCTCCTCCCTCTCCTTTTAGGTTTTGTATCTTTTCAAAGTGGTTCATTGAAAGCTGTGGCTGTTGTCAGCTGGGTGCTGGGAGCACTGGACAAATTTCCTGCCTAGGTTGTGTAGACAACATGGGGAATGGGAGACCCCTGGGATCCTGACGGTCTCGTCAGGCCTAATGAGACAAATGTCCAGTGCCGTCGGACCTGTGCTGATGCAGTTACTTGCCATGTGAATTTGACAATCAAAATTCTTCCTACATTTCAATTCCCCCAAGTCTAAAATGAGGAGGTTGAGCTTGATACCATCTCAGAACTCTTCAGCTGTAAATTGCAAACCAATCAGGTATTAAAGAATTCACTCATCCACTCTTTACGAGATGCACTCTGATCTGCAGAAGACATTCCTGTGTGTAACAGAGTCATCATATTCTTGGGTTTGATTTGTTCTTTTTTAAAATATGGAATTTTTGTTAATTCCAAATGGTTTTCTTTATTCTTTTTGTTGTTGTACAATTTACCCTCAACCAAAGAAAGAATAAAGATATTTTGGAGAGTTAAACTTATTTCATAGCTTTAAATAGGTATGTGATTTCCACAGTGACTGACATCTCACCCCTATTTTGAGATATTTGGAAATCTTTACCTGTTTCCCCAGTGGTCATGGACAGCCTCGGGCTTGACTAGGTTTAGATTCTCAGACACTGTGGTTTGGCCTGGGCTGGGGCTGGGCCCAGCCTCTCAGAGCTTTGATTAATCCACTGCACCTCTCATTTTCCTGACTATAAAAGAGAAGCTACGGTTCTGAATAAGCATCTTGCAGAAGAAAGAAGCCAAAGCAGAAAGTATTAAACTTTCATCCAGCACCATAGGAGAGATGTAGTTATTAAATTTCAGCTGCTTATCAAACTGATATGAAAGTCATTTTGCATGATTGCTTTGCATCCTCAAATCTTCTGCTTTTATTTGCAATGCATCTCCGTGCTTTCTTATTAGAAAAATACTCAAAGGATAAAAAAGCTGATAATATTATTCGGTTTTGACAATTAGGTAGAAAAAGCATTCAAAGAAGTGCTTTTTTATTGCAGCTGGTAATACTATTGGAGGTCCTCCTGATAGCAGTCTATACTGATGCTACCCAAGGTGACACTGGTTTTGTCTTTTAATTGCCATGTACTGGTTATACTGGATCTGGGCAGGGGAGGCTATTTCTAATCTTTGCATTGGGACATAGGACACTAGCTTATGTGACAGGTTGAGCTTATCCTGAACCTCTTGCATTTGTTCACTCTTGATTTTATGTCATGTCCACTGCTCTCACTTGCATTGGGCCTAGGAAGAGGACCTTTGCTGGCTATTTAACACACCTTTGTTGAATATTTACTGTGTGCTGGGAAATGCCTCAAGGACCAGAGATGTAGCTTCAAGTCGTAGACCATCTACAATTGAATTTTATCTCCCCTTTTCAATTAAATCATCAGAGTTCACTTTTAAATTATATGCACATATAAAATTCTAAATTTTGTATACATGTATGCACATAAAGACATATGATTTTTTTCATCATGTCACTATCTTTTTGTGGTCCAGAGAATGCAAAAATGATTATTTTGACTTATTAGCCAGTTCTATAGACCTTATTTTACTTTAGCCTTTTAAATAGCTCTATGAGGTAGAGACACATTTTCTTTTGACAACAGAGGAAAGTGAAGCTTGGAGAGGTAAAGAGACTTGTTCAGGATAATACAGGTGGTATATGACATCTGTGTGATTCAAGTCAGGTCTGTGAGACTATGAAACAGTGCTATCTTTTGACCTTAGCTTACTGCCAGCATCTCCATCAGCATCTCTCACTAACAGCCGTCAATGCCCTTTATTTCTATGTGTTCAGATTCTAACAAGGTAGGGAGAGACCTTAGCACAACTGGCGTCATCACCCAGTAATAGACATGAGCACCAGGGCTTTGGGAGTTGAGACAGAGGAGTAGGAGCCCCATGCACCAAGGTCTCTAAGCACCACACTTCCTGCTTTTTGCAAGGAAATGGACATTACTTACAGCAACCATTAGACTGAAACTGACAACAAGGGAGATGCAGCCACTGAAATCTAATTCTGGAGAGCTAAAGGAACCCCTGTTGGAAGAGGGAAGTGGTAGCTGCGCCCCATGGAAATAGCTCAAACTGAAAGTCAAGGAAGACCCTAATTAATTTAACAATAATTTGTTGAGGTCCCACCGTGAGCCAGACCTGGTTCTTGGTGCTTGGGATATCAGTGAAACACATGAAGACAAAGATGCTTGCAACAGTGGAACCTATGTTGTAACTGGGGAGTCAGACTAAACAGCAAGCCACAGCACAACATGTCAGAAGCCAGTGTGCTTTGGAAAAAATAAAAGTAAAGCTGGGGTCAGGCCGAAATGGGGAGCAGTTTTAGTTTTCGTATTAAATATCATGATCAGGAAAGAGAGATCTAGCCCCAGGTATGTCTTGGACATCTTTTCCTTCTGGGCTTTATATTTTGTGAACCAAAATTTCCCATACTTGACACATCTCAGGAATCACTCAGGAGGGATGTGGTTTTTTAACTTCATAGAATCCCAGGCTCACCTAGGGATTCAGACTTCCAGACTCTTTTGGACCTGGAGCCTCGGAATCTGCATTGTTTAACAAACCAGCCCAAAGTATTACATATGTGCAACTATATTTAAGAAGCCCTGGACTAAAAGGCCAAGCATACTCTAGGGACTCTAAGGTGAATCCTCTCTGTTCATTATCTCCGTGACCTTGGGAATATTATTGAACAAAGAGGTATTCTTTAACTCCTGTGGCTGTTAATGTGGGTTAACTAATACAACAAGAGTTGACAAACACCTAGCCCAGGTCTTGGCACATCATTGGAGCCATGTTTTTGGGTTTTTTTTTCCTATTCCTCCTCGTGGCACTAACATCAAATCATACCTTGTTGAAATTATGAACACAAGAGAAAGCCATTTGAATAGAAGCAGCAAGCTCTATAACGGCGGAGAAAAGAGGAGAATAAAAAATTCGTTAGGCCAGGCATAGTGAGGTATGCCTGTAATCCTAGCACTTTGGGAGGCCAAAGAGGGAGGATCTCTTGACCTCAGAAGTTCAAGACCAGCCTGGGCAACACAGCAAAATCCCATCTCTACAAAAAATTAGCCGGGCATGGTGGGCACATGCCTGTAGTCCCAGCTACTCATGCAGATTGAGTTTGGAGGATCACTTAAGCCCAGGAGGCCAAGGCTGCAGTGAGCCCTGATAGCACCACTGCACTCCAGCCTGGGTGACAGAACAAGACCCTGCATCAAAAACAAAAGCAAAACCAAAAAGAATTTGTAAAGTGGTTACTCTGCCAAGAGAGAAAAATAACTCTAAGCCATAATTTAGGCAGAGCCTATTTTACCAATGGGGTTGGGAAAATATGCATTCAATTAGCTGAGATGACGACGAAAGGATGGACCTTAATATTCCCCATCATTAACGCAATCTATATTGGATGGGGTCTGATTTCCTCCAGGTTGGGGGTGATGGGAGACGGTTATCATTGAGTCTAGCTGGCTCAATGTCAGTGAGAACTGTTGCTCTCTCTCCTGCTTGCACAAAAACCTAACATTCTGCCTTTGCCGTAGAATTGTCTGTGTACTAAGCAGAAACCTGTGTTTCATTTGTCACCTCAGCTCTTACAAAACTGAAATTGTATTTAAAAAGTAAAAATGAAACAGAAATGCAAGTGCCACAGAGCACACAGCACAAAAATATTCATCCATGCAAGGGAGGAATTATCTCTTTCACTTCTACCTCCCAAGCAGGCTCCTCCCGCTCCCGCCATCACTCCTTGTCCTTTTGCCCTGCTCTCTGCTTTATAGGACTTATTCCCACCCGATGTATCCTCTATTTCATTTGGGGTTTTGTTTGCTTGTTTGTTTTGCTGTATACCATTTCATTCTCCCACTTTGCAGTATAGTGTCTTGGCTCACTGCCCCATCGCCTAACCTACCATGTTACAGGCGCTCAAAAAATATTTTTTGAATAAATGAATCTCAACTCCCTCCAGTTTTCCTAGAATGTTACCAATCTAGTTATTCTCTTTTATAAATTCATCTAGGCCACTAAGCTGGCATGATCATAGTATAAAAGGCAATTCAAAAAAGAGAGAGAAAAAAATACAGGAAGAAAGAGGAAAGCAGTAGGAAATTGAGCATAAATGTATTCAATGCAGCATTATCAGCTTCATAAATTATATGTCAATGTCTGTAGACTCCACGTATCTTATGGCTTAAATTTTAACTTGGGGGACATTTTTTGTAGAATTCACCATGGTAAGGGCAGAGCACGATTTTAATGGCCAAAGGCTATTTGCAGATTTGCTTGCAAAATTGCCAGTTTCAAATATATTACAGGGAATTTGGACAAGACTGAAATATATTTGCAATGAGTCAAATATAGAGTTTATTTTTAAAAACATACTTTGATTAATTTCAGGTACCTAATTATCTCCTCAATTTAACAACTACTTCTGTTTAAATGACAGCTTTTAAAATATTTGACTCTAATAAACCTCCCCTGAAAACTTGTTATGCTATTAATTTGATAATACTTTTTGTAAATGGAATGTTCATTTGTTAAAGACGACTTCAGTGTGTATCTAAAAAAGTCAATCCTTGCAAGAATATGATACAAAATAGTATTTTACCATCTCACTACTAAAACGACTGTACTGAGTGTCCATCCCCTCTGCTCTGATGGTGTAGGGTGATGTTTCTCTGAGGCTGTGGACTGGATGACAATCCCAGCTGAAGCCCATCCAAAGCCCCCAAGTCTCTAAGGACTCCTGTTGTAGAAGTGATTCTCACAACAGTCCAATCTCGTACCCAAATACAAGTTGAGAAACTCAGACTTCTACCCTTTTCCACGTGTCCTTGACAATAATGAAAAAGATGTCTGTAGTATCTAAATATGTCTTCCTTTCATTAAATCATCATTTGATGATCAGCAACTAGAGAAGACTATAGAGAAACTGTGACTAAGAACAAATGGACTTCTCCGTTCCCATGAGATGTGGTATGTGGAGTGGCCACTTGGGAGTCAGGTTTAGATTCTAAGTGTGGTTCTGTCAATGACTCTTGTGCTCAAGCCCTTGTAGCTACATCTGTAGAATGAGAATATGAGACTAGCATTAATATTTTACCAGTTTATGAAGTTAAAAAAAAAAATCACTGTGGACCATCTCTTAGACTTGGAAATTAAGCCAGCAAGCATTTATCCATTGAACATTCTGTGCCAGGACAGTGTATAGTCTCTCTGCTAAGTGGAATTAAAATATATAATACACATATGTGCTTGCCCATCACACATGCACACACACTCATACACAAGAGAGTGGCTGCCTGCAGGAGGATTGCAATCTTCAAGATGCTGTCAATTGGAAAGACAATATCATATAGAAGAAAAATGGTAGACTTCTGGGATTCAAATCGCAACTCCACCAATCAGCATCTCTGTCCTGGTGGGCAAGTTGCTTATTTGACCTTATCTGACCCAGAGTATCCTCAGCTGAAGAATAAATGGAGATAAGAATGTATATATTATAAGGTCATTACACAGATTAACATCATCTTTTTTTTTTTGAGACAGAGTCTCGCTCTGTCGCCAGGCCGGAGTGCAGTGGCATGATCTCGGCTCACTGCCACCTCCCAACCTCCACCTCCCAGGTTCAAGTGATTCTCCTGCCTCAGCCTCCCAAGTAGCTGGGACTACAGGCGCACTCCACCACACCCAGCTAATTTTTTTTAGTAGAGGCGGGGTTTCACCATGTTGGCCAGAATGGTGTCAATCTCTTGACCTTGTGATCCACCCGCCTTGGCCTCCCAAAGTGCTGGGATTATAGGCATGAGCCACTGTGCCTGGCCAACATAGTCTTTTTTAATAGACCATAATATGTAGTACTCCCAGGCACACAGTAGGTGCTTGGTAAAGAGTGGTTGTGATGACTGTAAGGATGACAATGATGGCAATGAAGATAGAAGGTTCTAGATTGAATCTTCCCATAAATGAGTTTGCCAGGACAATAGGAAATTGCAGCTCAGAAGCTGTAACTCAGGGACCTGAAGGCTATGAGTCACCACTTTGCTTCGTGCCTGTCAGTTCATTTTTGAGAATCCACAGAAATAGAAATGTTCTATCAGACCAACTTGGATTGCCATCTGGCCCACACATTTTCCTGGCACGGCCCGAAGGCCAGCACTGCTCTTCTCCCCTCCAAGCAAAACCCCAAGTTTAGCAGAACAAAATCTGCTGCTGAAATGCATCAAGCACAGCATCGGTTCATTATCACGATTAGCATATTAGTAGTAGTTATAAGGCAATTAATGTTGATAATAATTGAATCTGTGTTAAGGTCATTAATATAACTACTAGTTATTATAAATGGTTAGTATACTATTTAATAAAAACAGAAACAGTAATAGAGTGCGCTTCATACTTTTCACATGGCTTTCACATTTCTTCAGCTCACTCAGACTTCTTTGGATATATTATTATCCTTAGTTTCTCTTCAGGGAAATTGAGGTTTGGAAAGTTAAGAGACTTATCCCAGATCATAAACTAATACACAGAAAATTTGGAATTAGGAATTCCACCTTTTGATTACTGGGGTAGCAAGCCCTGGAGTTTGAGTAGAGCGAGGAGAGAGATGTTTATCAAGTAAAGCACTGTTTGGTGCAACCACTAAGTATCACAGGATGCCAGGACCGGAAGAATTTTGGTGTCCATCCGATTCAATGCTTTTATTATACAAATGAGGAAACTGAGGCCCAGAAAGATGAATTATTCACCTCCAAAGAATGGCATTGTGACACAGATTTCAAATTAATTTTTATGTCAGAGTCCCTTTATGTAGTCCCACTCTTGAGCCCCTGAAAGGGACTTATTTAAAAATTTTCCCGTGAGCTGAAAACCAGATAATCAAGTTTGGTAAAAGTGTGTATTAACTTATCGACTTAGCTCTAAAACGCACCCTAGTTGTATTTCCCAACGTGTGTCTCTTTTAATTCTGCTGCATAGTATTAGTTATTTTGTAAAAAATAGGATTCCCTGAACAATTACATGTGAAATATACTGGGTTAAATTGTGAGTTACACAGTCTCTGTTTTTGTTTTTATTGCTGACCTTTTCATTTTTTCCTGTGTTTCCATCCATGTTTGACCACAACATTATTTGCCCTCAGAAAACTCCTTGAGACTCATGTTTAATAGATCATATAATTTGGGGAACTTGGGGGCAGTGGGATCTTTTGCAGGGCTTCCATGCATTTATTTGTAGCAGGTATTTCTGATATCTGAAAGTCTGCTGGGTTTGCTTCTGGGTCTGTGACCAATTTATGTCAGGTTAAGGTCTCTGAAAATATCAGCTGCAGATATGAGGGAAATCTTAGCAATCTTGTTTTATTTTAACTCACAAGGACATTAGGAGCCACCAAATCCACACTATAGGAGATGATTCCAAACTTCTTTCTCAGCCCTAAAACCCCTAATGAGTGGCTCTCATCCTCAATCACTGTCTACTAAGTGCCTACAATGTGCCACTTTTCACACCATTTCTGGCTATTTTTGGCTCCTGCTGGATCTGGGTGCCCTGCCGTGAGACACCTGAGGAGGAGGCATGCACAGAAGGGAGAGTATTTATAGGCTTGGGGCTTTGAAATTAGGTAGTGGTACTGGAGCAAGTAATTTCTAACAATATCCTAATCTCTGAAGGGGGCCAGATAAATAAAGCTGTGAGTGAAAGCAGTCATTTCTTCTACGTCTCCTGGATTGTGTAGCTACTGGAAAAAAAAAAAATTCTGATGGAAGAAAATTAAGAATAATTAGAGAAGAAATGAGAAAAGTCAAAAGGATTTGGCCAAAATCTGCGATTTTCCTCCGAGAGACATTCGTGTTACTTGTAACCCTTAAAATGCACAGGCTTTGAGATGGAGGAGTTAGTTCTTACTGATCTAAAGTTTGGCTTCAGCTGTGTCAGTCCCGAAAATCTGTTTGTTTGTTTTATAAGTTTTTAGGAAAAAAATATTGACTTTGAAAATTGCATGAGAATAAAAAGTCCAATGAACAACAACTTTCTTTCTGAAAGACCTATACATATGGATTTTTTTTATTTTGCATTCAGGACCACATTTTCAGCCGCTTTTCCTCCCCCAGCCTCCTCTTTAAATATGTAAAACTCTGCATGCCTCTAATTGTTCCTTCAGTTGTCCACTTGCACCTTCAAATTATGGGACAAGTGGCCAATTGGGCCTGCAATTGGCTAATTGTCGGTGCAATTAGCCAATTGTGGGTATAATTAGCTGCATGTAGAATTAATCATATGCATAAAGTGGGCGTCCACTCTTTGAAATCATAGAACTAAATGTGTTCTAGATGCACATCTGTACTCGGGCACAAAAGGGACACAGGCGAGAATCCTGGATGAATCACTGTTAACAGAATCATTAAAACAAATCTGGTGCTCGGTTAAAAACGCCACATGATTCAACTCCGAATATTAGGTCTACTTGCTTTCTTCATAAGGAGCTTGGTATGGACAAGGCAAAGAAGATAAAATTCTTTCATCAGAAGCCTTCTGCAAGAAAATAACCTGGCTGCTGTCACCCTCCAATTGCATTTTTTAAAAAATTAAATCATTGTATTTATGATACAGTTGGCCAGTTGTAGCAGGTGGTCTCTGACACTAGAGTCTCCATAAGGAATCACATTCATTTTGGTCCAAATACTTGCCACAGTGCGACATGTTCCATCTCAGTCACATTTAGCACTCATATTTCTTAGGCTGGTTTGTGCATATTCTTGGGGAGACCAGGGGAACCACAAGCAAAAGTGGTACCCCAGGATAAACACATTGAATGTTTTCAAAGCAATAATTTTATTTGATGGCAAGCAAGATAAAATAATTTTAAATTTCAAAGTAAACAACAGAAAATTTTGAAAGCAGTTAAAGTTGTAGTGGTTAAAAACTCTCCTTAGATTCATTATTTATTAACTCTGGGAACTTGAGCAATAATTTATTTAACTTTCCTACAATCTAGTTTCTTCATCTATAAAAACAAATTAATATAAACGAGTGATAACTACCTCATAGGTGTTTTTTTTTTTTTAGAATTAAATAAGGTTATTTAAATTTATATAACAAAAGTGAGAGCGTGGAGGGAAGTAGACAGAAAGAGACAAAAAGAGAGGGAGAGACATGAAAATCCAGGACTCAGTAAATCAAGACACTAATATATTAAAAGCGCTGTGATTTCCTGCTATAAATAATTATTTATCTCAGAATTTTGCCAAACAAAAATGATCAAACATCAGTCTTTTTTTGGTAATACTATTACTAGCCACTAAAAAATACCAGTCTAAATAAAAAATGGTCAGTGGATGCCCATTGATCACAGAGCAAATTTCAGATACTTAAGCTGATTTCACTCTTCATAATGGGCCCTTACACTTCCCTTCTACTCTAATCTTTCATTTATGGAGGAGCCTTTCAGAAATGCACCCATACTCCAGGCAAGCTTGTCTACTGAACCTGACCACCATGCTACCTACCCTTATGTTTAAAGTGGCCATCATTGACATGGGAAAAGGTTATGAGAAATGCATGGGGCTATATCCACAGTTAGAGGTTTTGAAGGAGAGAGAACTGCAAATAAGAAAACATTTGCTGATAATAGAGAAAAGTTTCTTCATTACCTAGAGTCTTTTTTTTTTTTTTTGAGATGAAGCCTTGCTCTGTCACCCAGGCTGGTATGCAACGGTGAGATCTTGGCTCACTGCAACCTTCGCCTCCTGGGCTCAAGCGATCCTGAGTAGCTGGGACTACAGGCGTTTGCCACATGCCTGGCTAAGTTTTGTATATTTAGTTGAAATGGGGTTTCACCATTTTGGCCAGGCTGGTTTAGAACTTCTGACTTCAAGTGATCCATCCATCTCGGCTTCCCAAAGTGCTGGCATTACAAGCATGAGTCACCATGCCCAGCCCATTTTTTCCCTAAGTTCTAAATTTTGGCTGGATTTTGAACACATATCATTATTTAATGCATAAAAAATGTACACACGCCATATGTATTTCAAGAAAGGAAGAGAGGGAGGATAAGAAGAACTTACTTTTACATCAGGTACTTTTACAAGTGTTGTTTCATTTGCTTTTCAAAATAATAACATTACCTATGAAATAATTGCCCAGTTTCAGGGATGAGACTACTGAGCCTCAGAGAAGTTAAATGATTTTCCCCAAGTTATATAATAGCAAGTAATAAAGAACCAGCATTCAATTTCTTGTACATATCTCAAAAATGTATGTTGAACAAGTTTGATAAACATAAGCCATTAGATACTTAGAATCATAAAGAAATATTATAATTGTACCTCATGTTCAAATGCGTATAACAACCTGTCTAAGAATAAGCTCCTCAACAAAAGTACGCATTTGTGATTTTCTAGATAGTTATTATTTTGTGTTAGGAAATTCTACAAAGGATTATGCTGATGCTGAGATCACATTTTATGTTTTCTTCAAAATTGAATTGAGCCTAAACTCTGGATTTACAAACCAATGTCTGAATTCCTGAAAGAACTCAAAGCAAGCCAAGGCCAGGATGATGTCCTCAATCTCTATGCCATTGCAGAGCCCAAACTCAAGAGAAATGCACAAGAGATGACTTATTCATTGAATACACTTTTCTAGTTGGCCCTTTGTCCAAGCTGACTGGGGGACTGTTCATTGATAACATATTTGATGTTTCACCAAATACACTGTCAGCATTTAAACAAATTTACTCTTCATACCATCATTCTTGACCCACACTTCCAATGTTACCTCTCTATGAAATTCCCTGTCCGGGCTCGGTGGCTCACGTCTGTAATCCCAGCACTTTGGGAGGCCAAGATGGGTGGATCACTTGAGGTCAGGGGTTCGAAACCAGCCTGGCCAACATGGCAAAATCTCGTCTCTACCAAAAATACAAAGTTAGCCAGGCATGGTGGTACATGCCTGTAATCCCAGCTACTCGGGAGGCAGAGACAGGAGAATCACTTGAACCTGGGAGGTGGAGGTTGCAGTGAACCAAAATTGTGCCATTGCACTGCAGCCTGGGCAACAACACCGAAACTCCGTCTTGAAAAAAAAAGAAGAAATTCTCCTTGTCACCTCAGGATAGATCTAAATACTTTTCAATATTCTTACAATTCCTGGCCTATAATGTGTAACTATTGTGTTCTTATCTATATCTGTATCTGTCAGCTGTGCTGTAATGATGCTGTGTAACAAATAATTTCCATGTTACATGCCAGCCTTGGGTAGGCTGAAGCTTTGCAGCTCTGTGCTCAAAGGCTCCCCTCCAGTCTTCTGGTGGATTGTTGGTCTGCTTCCTGGGCCTTCTCATGCTGGGAATCAGGTTAAAGGAAGATCCCCTGCCTGCTGAATATTGTTTGTTCATGGCAGAGATCAGGAATAAGGGAGTTGGCTGAAACTCTCACTCCCTCTAAAAGCTCTTACATAAAGGAGGTTAATATTACATTTTTTTTTAACATCCCGTTGGCCAAAGAAAATCATACAATCAACCTCAAAGTCAAGGAAATGGGATATAAACTCTTCCGAATTGCAAAAGTGGAGAGGAAGTAAATATTTATGTACAAAGAACAAAATTGATTTTGTTATCTATCTACATATTATGTTTCTCCCCCACTGATCAATAAGGTAATGGGTCATAAAATAGACATCTGTCTTTCAGTCTCTTATTTCTAGCATTCAGTATGTATCCAGAGAAAGCTTATTTAATACTTGTGTATGTCTTTAGACTCACTGGTAAAGGAGTAAAAGCATCAAATGATACTTTCTAAAATGGTTAAATTGTATCAATATTTAGCTTTTTAAATTTCTCTCTCTCTCTCTCTCTCTCTCTCTCACACACACACACACACACACACACACACATATCCTTTCCTTTAATAGTGTCATCTTAAAGATGAAGAAACTGACTTAAAGAAATGAAGAAAGTCTGTGTCCAAGGTTACGTAGAGTCTTGTTGGACTGCAGATCATGTAATCTAACCCATAATCTACCTACATTGTCTTCCTCTGCTTTGGTAAACTGGATGCAGCAAAACAGCAAATGTTTTAAACAAGAGTATGTTAGGGGAACTTCTTAGATGATGTGCCAGGAGATAAGAGTCAAGCAGGAAAGGTCATGCCATAACATTTTTGTCTTGCTAGAAGAGGTGAATGTGAAGATACACTATGTAAGGTCATCCTTACTGTAGGCATTAGCAGCAGATACTCTTGTGGGATGAGGGATCGTCTAGCAGTGCTTGCCTAACTTTCTTATATTACAGCACATGTAAGAAATGGTTTTATCTCTGTGAAACTACGAGCAACAGCAAATGTGTGAGCAATCTGGAAAGAAGTGACATAGGCCCATGAGGTCACCTAAAAGCACTAGGACACCCTGCTGAGGACAAGCCAACTGGAGATGGCCCCATGCTCCAGAAAGACACACTCTCACTCCAGTGGGAACCAGAGGGGATGGGTAAAAATGTCGGTATGCAACCCAGTCGTAGGCAAGGTGACCTAACACCTTGCATGACATATTTCTCAGAGGTTTACTAAGCACTCACGTAAATACTGGCGAATTCTTTATTCAAAATTCAACTGAAGGCATAGGATTGGAATAAATTACTGTATAATATCCTGGTCTTGTGAGGCATTCAATCTGAGCATGTGAAGGACTTTAAATGTCATTATTCTGATTCCTCACTTCAGGGCTTGAACGCCCATATCTGTGCATTGCCCATTTGAGTCCTCAACTGTCCTCAGCACAGCCCAGAATCTGAAACGTCTTTTCAAGAGACAATGTCTTTAATTATATGGGAGACTGTAGTTCAGAATCAATAAATTTTATAATGATCACTTGTTTTTTAAGCTTGCTCAAAAGGAGAGGAGACTGCAGGAGCTGATAAAAGTAATACTACTCAGAGAATTGGTTATTAGCAGGCCAACCAGAAAGAGAAAGACAAAAAAGGGTTGTTTTCAAAAATTAGAAAATATAAGGACAAAGAATCATGGTGTTCTGGTACATTTGGTATAAGGGCGCCTCAAAGTCATGATTGTTTATCTGAGTGATAAGTGTTATACACAAAATAAAGTTTGAAAAATAAATAAATGGTTTGGAATATGTATTGCAAAGTTTTCCCACCGCGTTGAGATAAAACAAGCACATAAAAATAAGACAATAGGAATAGATTTGCCTTCGGAGGGACAAAGGGAAGCACTCACCCTTGTTGAAGTCCCCCCCATATGCCTGAGATTATCCACGTGCTATTTCCTCTAGTTACCATAAAAAGATCTCTTAGGACTGTTTCATCTCATTTTTACCACTGAGGAGGCTGAGGTTCAAGGAGAACCCTCTTGGTTGAATTTATATTGTGAGCCTCTAACCCAAGGGCTTTCTCTTCTAATTCCCGTGCTGTGAGATGTATGGATAGTATGGATAATCCTTGCATATGTGGAAGTGTGTTTCCAGATGAAGTAAGAAAAGTCGAGGTTCTGGTATTAAAGATAATGTCTTGGCAGACAGGGGGTTGTTAACATTTTGCACAAAGTCATCTGCAAAACCAAACCCAGATCCAGGGCCTTTCCCTTCCCTGCCTAGCTGGTTGCAAGTTGCAAGCTCCTTCCTCTAAGTGAATAAGAGAGGCAGGTAGAGCTTGGACTTCATATGCAGCCTGCCTGTGTGAGTGACCGACAGCAGGCTCACCCAAAGCATCAACTAAATGTTGCTTTCTTATATTTATAAATAACAGCAGCAATGTGCCACTAGCACAGTGCCATTTCATTTAATGGCCCAGCACAGAGCAACTTAATTAATCTTTTAGTCTCTGAAACATTCATCCTAGTTTTGCAGGGGCTCTGAGAAAATCTGCTTCCCTCTTGAAGCCATTGACACAGAGACCAGTGAGGAGTGAGTTGGCTTTTCCTTAATAAATTTGCTGAGCTGTGAATCTGGGGTCTAGTGGTTTGAAAGTGGAATCTCTATAGATGTTAGTCATGGATTTAAAAAGTAGAGACTGACTGCATTTCTACGATGAGTCCTTACTGTGTGCCAGGATCAGCACTGGGCTATTTTACTTAAATGTTCTCATTAATTCATCACTAAAGCCCAGTGAGGCAGGTATCTTTATACTCATTTTACAGATGAGAAAATTAAGTACTGGAGAGTTAAAGCTACTTCACCAAAGCCACATTTCTAGCTAGGATTGGAACATGGGTCTGTCCAAAACCCTTACCAGGATCATGAAATTTGTGGTTAATTGTAACAATACTGATTACAGGTATAATTGAAGCAAAACTTACATACCATTAGTTATGTATCATATATTCATTTAATTATATGCCAGGTATTTCTGCATACATGATTTATTTGAATTCTCCAAATAATCTAGCAAGTTAGATATGTTGTGCATTCGTATTAGTAGAATCAGGATGGAATTCTTCAATAATTATTGTAAACATTAGTCAATATGCAATATTAATCAATAGCACATTGCTCTTGTTATTTATAAATACGAGAAATAATATTTAGTTAAAATTATTCCTCCATTTTGTAAAACGGCTTGATACCTAGTTTGTTGACTTTTGTGATGTTTGAAAATGAGATAGGTTATGACATGTGCGTAACATAAGGTGATAGATAAATAACTAGTTTTAATGGGTAAATGATGGCATCTATACCACTGAGCTTTATGATGTCAGTAAGGCAAAGAATCAAATGTATTTTTTCAAAGGGAACAAAGATACCTTTGTGCCTCCTTCCACCCGGACTCCATTCTAAAGCTACTAACTGCAGTATTTATCAGATCTTTAAAGTGATCTTACTCTATGGCAGTGAAGCTACATTTTAGGAATTTATACTAAGAAAATAATCAGAGATACACTACACATTATAGAAAGATATTCATTGTTGGATTATTAAAACAAAATACTGGAAACATCCTAAGATGGTTGCTGGTTATATCAGTTATAGTGTATTCATCTGACTGCATACCATGAAGTCCTTAAAGATGGTATGTACATGCACAGATACAGGCACACATACAGGCACATGAGCTGGCACACACGCATACACACATCCGTAGGCAAAGAACAGAAGAATACCAAGAACAATTTAAAAGTGGCTTCGTGTTGGCTGAGGAGGGGATTACGGATGAGTTTTTGTAGTGTGTGTGTGTGCACGTGTGTGCATGTGCCTGTGTGTTGTGTTTCATTAAACTTCCTTCTGTTTGCCGGGTTTTCCTCATTGAGTATGACTTCTCCAGTATGACTAGCAAATAAAGAATCATGCTGAAATACTCTGTGGTGTAGCCCAATCCTGCTCTTAACCATGACCGTTACTGTAACTCAAACAAAGCGTCCTGGACCTGGTCATACTTTCACAGCCTCAGTGAACTGCGTAGTCCCCTTGGTAATCATGAATATCTGGTAAATGCTGCCAGTTCTAAATGAAGCCATGACGCTGGGATCCATTAACAAAATCCAAAGTGAATTTGTCTTAAACATTTGCAAGTGGATGGAGGAGAATCTCTACATTTCTATGTGGAAAGTTCAGATGGCAAAGCAACGGTTTCTGCAGTGAAACAGGTTTCACACAAGGACACTGTCAGTATAGGTAATATGCCTTTGTTTATTTAAAGTCTTGGCCATTCAGTTTTCTGCCAGTTATTTCCAGAGCAGAGTAGTTGACGATGTGCAAAGTAGGTACCCTCAGCAAGTTCACATAGTAGGGTATCTTAACATTAACAACAAAACAGGAGTCTGCAACATTAGACTGTAGCATTCCTCAGATTAACTGATTAAAACATGTCTGTTAATGAAAGGCTTTGATGCATTAATTCAGTAACCTTTTAAAATGATTTGTTGTATTTTAATCCCAAGAGTGTCTCTCTCTCTATATATATAGAGAGAGACACATATATGTGTATATATTCATTTAACTGCATACCATGGAGTCCTTAAAGATGACATATACATGTACAGACACAGACACACATACAGGCATATATATATGTGTGTGTGTGTATATATATATAGAGAGAGAGTGATTTGCATACACATGCTCTCTCTCTCTCTCCACACACACACACATTAGAATGTAGTATGCTTCTATGCAAAACCTAGAATTTATTTATATGAACAATGAACTTAATGAGCATAAACTATTGAGCACCTACCATATGCACCAGGCATTGTGCTCAGTGTTTTGTAAATATTATTTTTGTCTAACTGCCATCACCTCCTTGACAGATGGGACACTGGCTGGAGAGTTTAGTAACTTGGCATGGTCGCACAATGCACTTATCCCTGACCCTTGAGCCCGTATCCCACATGATTAGGGATGACTCGTTACAGTCTTACAAAGCCTGTTCAGTCCTACGGAAAACCAAAAGGATGGAACCCACCTCCCAGTCATCTTGGGGACTTACACTGGGAGCTTCCACAAAGATGATCAACACAATTGTTTCTAAAAACTCTTTGGTGCAGACTATGGGAGGAGTCACCTGCTGAAAACTGAGGCTGAAATTCAGACCTTGGATGGCTCTGTGATGCATGCAAGTATTTGCATGCTTGCCAGGATATTAAAAACATCCAGTTGTTTTGCAGCCTCACCTCACAGTGAGTCAGACCCGAGAGTCCTAGAAGAAGCAGTGTGGGTTGTGAGGTCCCCCCGTCCTGCACTCATGCGCTGGCCTTGCCTTCCACTCACTGGGTCTACGACTGTGGGCGAGGACCTTTCTCTCTCTCAGCTTCAGTTTCCTCAGCAGCAAATATATCAGGCAAGAGGTTTGGGCTGTGTGTGCCAAGCTCTTTTACCCAAGGATCCTAAGACATAAAAACAATGAGTTTTTATTCTCTCTGGCATCACTCACATAAGCACAGGCACTTAAATGCCTCCATTTGAGATACGACTATTTACTAAAAGATTCAAGAGCCTTATCCTCTTTCAGGCTAAGCTTTTTTTAGTTGTTGGTTTGTTGTTTGCTTAGGTTTTTGTTTTGTTTTGTTTTGAGAGGGAGAGGATGTTTTGTTTTGTTTTGTTTCTGATTCAGCTAATGTTCTAAGAATTAGATAGGATACTCATCACCTGGCCTCTGTTAGTAAGAGGCCTCCCTGGGATGCTCCCTGCCGTCTTCCTCAGCAACTGCAGGTAGATGTTTTGTGTCCAGGCGTCTTGGGAGACTGCAGGGAGGAAGAGCCACAGATATGGGTGAGACAAGCTACGGAAGCCCAATCTCTGAGTCCAAGGGGTGTCATTCTTTGCTGCTGCTTCTAAGGGGTGAATCCGGCGTCAATCAATGCATTCGCTCAGCTCTCCCCCTGCCTCTCCCTCAGTTAACACCCCAGCACACACAAAACCAACGAAGGTGATTATCTCTGCTAGCATAATTCCTCCCTAACATCTGCTTTCGCCCATAACACTCCACTAATTTTTCCCTCATTTCATTACACATAATTTTCTTTCAACACAATCTACATGTATTAAGTGGTAATGACTTTCCAGTTAAGAGCAAATCGACACCAAGGGACCCCCGTCCCCCCCACGGTTGCCTGCAGAGCCTGACTCTGGCTATTAGAGATAAATTCGGTACCTCAGGAAGCTGCAGTGAGGTAATCAATCAATTAAGCGGTTAGGACATACATTATCAAACTTCCACAGTGCAGGGGGCAGGGGGCCATGCTGATCTACTTGCCATGATTTTTTAGGAATTCAAAAAAATGAATAAATAAGATGGAGAGCTATTATACAACCAGGCTATAATTTGCCACTCAAAGTCAGGGGCTGGTGCTGTCAGACTCAACGCTGCAGAGTAAATGGGGGTAACCGTGGTCTTGGATGTGCCCTGTCTGGGTGGGAATCATACCTCTATTGTTTACTAGCATTGTGTCCTGGGGTGCACAGGGGACACCTGGGAGTCTGAAGTTCCTGCCCTTTAAAAAGGAAAAGAGACACCGGATTTACAACTCTGACAGCCTAGGTTTGCAGTGGGGATGAACTAAGACCATGCACCTGGAAGCACCCAGCCCACAAGGGGCATTCAGGAAATCTTAATGACCTTACTCTGCCCCTAGACTTTGGATTTAGGAAATGTAAGGTGACCAGAGATCACCAAAATGCTGACATCAAACTTAGTCATCATCGTTGTCGTCATCATCATCATCACTTTCCTCAAGTTTTTGAAGAAAAAACCAAAATGCATAAAATCCTGAAAATAAATTCAGAATATATGCCAGTCCTTGCTCCCTTGCTGAATTTATATCTGTTCCCTTCGTACCAACATCTCAATTAACCTCATCTGTAAAAATGGGTATATTGACGTCATCCACTACAGCAAGGATGACTGGAACACTCAAAAGAAATATATATTAAACTGCTTTGAAAATTATAATGCATAAACAAAAGGGGATTGTATTTAATAATATAACTTAGCCTACTGTTTTTTCTTCCCTAAACTTGATTCATTCTGTAAATATTGCATGAGTCTGAAAAGTATATTAAATGATTCAAAAAAAAAAACTAGTTGCAAAGGCGGAAGGCAAAAAACAAAAAGATGAGTAAGTGTGACAATATGAAAATGAAATATTTATCAAATAAATGAACTAGACAAAATAGTTTAAATGTATGTGTTAAATAATATGTAAATATGTGAATATGATACATAATATGTAAGTTCTAACAAACTGATAAAAAGGAAAAGATAATAAAATAGGAATTTTAATAAGTATATAGTGTTTATTACTTTACAAACACTGCCCTAAAAGTTTTATGTATTTAAATTTATTTAGCAAGAAAAAAAATCAAATAAAAATCAACACATAAAGAAACAAACACTGAGGCCAGGCATGGTGGTTCATGCTTGTAATCCCAGCACTTTGAGAGGTCGAGGTGGGAGGATCACCTGAGGTCAGGAGTTTGAGACCAGTCTGGCCAACAAGATGAAGCCCCATCTGTACTAAAAAAAAAAAAAAAAAAAAAAAAAAATTAGCCGGGTATGGTGGCACACACCTGTAATCCCAGGTACTTGGGAGACTGAGGCAGGAGAATCCCTTGAACCCAGGAGGCAGAGGTTGCAGTGAGCCAAGATTGCACCACTGCACTCCAGCCTGGGTGACAGAGCAAGACTCCATCTCAACAACAAGAAGAAAAAAAAAAAGAAAGAAAGAAAGAAAAGAAAGAAAGAAACACAGAAATAATATATGAAAATGTTAAATCTCATAGTCAAGGAAATGTAAAATGACATCAAGGAATTATGATTTTTTTATCTATCAAGTTAATAAGGTTTTGAAAATTGCCGTCACTGGTGCTGAGGCTTCAGGAAAATATATATTTTCTATACTGCTGGTGGATGTGTAAATTGATTTTTAAAAAATGAAAAAAAAACTTTTTGGGAAGCAAATTTCCAATATGCTTCGAAAGCTTAAACATACCCACCCATTGACCCAACAATTATACTTCCCTGGAATTTACTCTTGAAAAATTAAGGGATGTTAGCAAATATTTACTGACAAAGATGTTCACCACATTGTTGTGTACAGCAGCAAAATCTTGCAAGTGATAGAATCCCATGCTGGGAGATGGTGTCCATTCACCATTCACAGAGCAGTTTCACCGAGCACTTGCCCAGGATCAGGCCATGATCCAAGGGCTGACACAGTGCAGAAAGCAAAATAGACTGGGTCTCGTGCTCATGGACATCCAATTATAGTGCAGGAAGATCTAACAAGTGGTGTTGTGTGCATGTGCTGGAATACTGTGGGTCTGTTTTTGCAAAATATTTACTTAAGGCCTACCATATTCCAGGCACTATTCTAAATCAGGACACGGCAGTACACATAGGGAGGAATTTCCGCATTCATAGAGTTTATGTTCTAATTGGGAAGAGAGAAAATATATAACTAAACATTATGTTGCTGCAGTGTATTTCATGATGTGGGGAAGGAAAAAAAAAAACAAAAACATGTTCTAAGAAGTGAAAACAGCTATATGACAGTGCATGCAGTATGAAGCCATTGGTGTAAATCAGCAGAAATAGGCAAGCAACACATTTTTAAAATACTAGGAGGATTTCCACCAAGTCTCCAGATTTTGTTCTAAATTTTTAGTGATTGTTACATTTAAAATAAAAGCAAAACTAAACTGAAGCAGAGATTACTGATACATACATACGTCAAGTCAATGCTTAGCTCTTGATTCTACTTCTAAAAAAGTCATTGGATTTATACTTTGTGGAAGCCTCAAGATTTGATTTCTTAATAACTAGAAACTATAATGAAAATGAGTGCTAGGTCATTCTTCCAATTTTGTTTTTCATTGTATAGAAGACTTATGTCCTAAGACCTGAAAAAAGCAAAGGACCTTAGGAATCATCTTCAGCCCAGTACTCAGTTCAGAGTTGAGAGCATTTAGGAGACTTGCTCAATTCCTTTTTTTTTTTTTTGAGACGGAGTCTCTCTCTGTCGCCCAGGCTGGAGTGCAGTGGCGTGAGCTCAGCTCACTGCAAGCTCCGCCTCCCGGGTTTACGCCATTCTCCTGCCTCAGCCTCCCGAGTAGCTGGGACTACAGGCGCCCGCCACCTCGCCCAGCTAGTTTTTTGTATTTTTTAATAGAGACAGGGTTTCACCGTGTTAGCCAGGATGGTCTCGATCTCCTGACCTCATGATCTGCCCGTCTCGGCCTCCCAAGACTTGCTCAATTCTTAAAGTAAGAATTGGGCCCTAATCAACTCAAAATGACTTGGCTTCACTTTTTTTTTTTTTCCCCAATGCTAAAATGACAGAAAGCAGGGAGAGGAATAAAAATATCACCAACAATGATTAGCATTTCCATGATAGAGTCTACCTCTAAACAAAAGCAGAGCAAAGCTAAATAAACTATCATTTAATCACCTTCGAATAGAAGTAGCTTCTCTGTCTTGTGCACAGATAAAGGGAAAACGAGAATAGGCATCACATAGGAGCTATATTTACCAATGATTTCTGAATTAAAATTGTTGAAGCCTATTTTGATCAAGAGGTAGCTCTATTTGTAAATGCACCCGGAATTAACCTGGGAAGCAGCAAGTTAGACATTGTCTCCCTTATCAACACTGATACTAGGATAATTATTGAGGATAATTACTAGAACATAACTGTAGGGTACTTTATGGTTTACAGATCCCACTTACAAACATCTGTCATGTGATTCTCCCGCGAATCCTATAGTGCCTATTTTGTGCCCAGTTTATAGGCAAGCATGTTGAGGTTTTGGTCAATCAAATGGCTAGCCTGCAGTCACACCTCAGAAGTGGAGCAAAGCTATACAAATCCCCTGGCACCACTTCATTGCTCCTTCTTGAAGGACAGAATGGGAAAAGGTTTTTTGGGGGGGCAGGGGGTGGCGTGGGGAGGGACGGAGTTTCACTTTGTCGCCAGGCTGGAGTTCGGTGGCATGGTCTTGGCTCACTGCAACCTCTGCCTCCTGGGTTCAAGCGATTCCCCTGCCTCAGCCTACTAACTAGCTGGGATTACAGGCGTGCGCTATCATGCCCAGCTAATTTTTGTATTTTTAGTACAGACAGAGTTTCACCATGTTGGTCAGGCTGGTCGTGAACTCCTGACCTCGTGATCTGCCCGCCTTGGCCTCCCAAAGTGCTGGAATCACAGGCGTGAGCCACTGTTCCTGGCTGGAAATATAATAGCTTTTTTGGATTTTATAATAGCTTTTGGATTGAAAATTCTTGTCAGAAATTTGGAAAGGGGCGGCAAAACCCAATGAGGAATTTATTTCATTGCCTTTTTTTCTTTTCATTCTTTCCTTCCTTCTTTCCTTTCTTTCTCTCCTTTCTTCCTAACATAACCAGGAAAACCTATTGTATGTACTCTAAAAATCCAGCTGTCTGTTTTGTCTGTCTTCTAAAACCTTTCACCTTGTTTATTTTTTGGACCAAAATGACTTTACTCAGCCAGCTTTCCAAGCCAAGCAGGGTTTCAATTTTTTAAGAAGTAAATTTTAGAGCAGGACAATATGGAAGCTCCAAAGAACAGTAGTCTATTCTGTTAGACAAACAGGTCGTTTGTTTATTTGGCCATTTGTTTTAAGACACAAGTAGAAACACTGGGCTGAACAGAGAAAGGAGAGGCTTTGGCCAATTTCCTCTGAGACCATGAGACTGGGCAGGATGAAACGTGAATAGAAAACACGCCAGATGTACACCGCGCAACTACAAACACAACTTTCTGTCGCACACTGATTTGGTCATCTCTTTTTCTTTTCCTCAGAAGCTGATGCCCCCAACAGTCTATGGGGCTGGAGAAAACCGTCATAGGCAAAGTGATTCTAAAGGCCCTTTTGCACCAAGCCAAATCCTAACACACAAATCCCTTCCACCTCTCAGGGCCTGTGGTGCAGTTTCTCGCCGTGGAATTTTGTCTCAGCAGGTATCAGTACCACCAATGTGCCAGAGAAGAATGCAGTCAGGATGGCGAGAAGTACAGTTTTACTTTCTCCCATCCTGTCTTTCTGTTTCGCCACTATTTTTCTTGTCCCCCTCCTCCTCCCCTCCTTATTGCAAGATGTCTGGCACCCTGCGTCTGGCATGAAATCTTACGGATCTGCATTTTCTACAGGGCTGCAACAACAGGTTTCAACTTGATTTGCCATCCCTGTGAAACATGGAGTTTCATTTGTTTGCTTCCGAGGACAAGAAGGGCTGTAGCTCTTCGTGCTGAAAAGGGGGATCTTTATGTTGGATTGGATGTTTCTAAAGAGATGAATTCAACTGTCACGTATTATTTAAGAAAAGTATTTTTATTGTATGATGTATTGTGAAAGCACATTCCACGTTTGCATGTCATTTCACCGCTCTGTTGTTTTAAAGTTGCTATGGGCCTTGGGACTATCCACTGGCAGAAATTCGCACTTAGCATTCTAAAATGTTAGTCACAAAAAGGTGCTGAGAATCATGTCACCTGGGCATCTGATTTTACAAGGTGGGAAACTGAGGCTGGCAAAAAAGAAAGGATTTGCTCAAGGTCAGAGCTGGTTATGATAACACGGGAAGAATTCCCGAACTGGGGGCCTCAGATCATTAGCATAATCCACATATTCTTCAGGATTCATTCAATGCTCATTTTATATTTTTGCTGTAGCCATTCTTTCTCATGCACTTTTATACCACATCTACATATACTTAAAAACAGATGGCTTTTATATGTAATACTATCTCTCTGGACTCACACATATTATTAATATTTGATTATTTTACAGAATTTTATAAAATGGTTTTCCTACTCTGACTGTTTTAAGTGACATCATATGCCTTTGTAGAATTTTGAATTGGAGGATATTATCGTTTTCTGGCCACTTCACATATATTATGAGTTATATACAGGAAACTGATTTTAAAGAGTGATGGATGGATGGATAGACAGCGTGGATGAGTAAATAAATGAATACATAGGCATGTATTTACATATGCACACATACATACCATTTTAATAATACATGTATTATTTTGTACAGAGACCTGATTGACAAATGCTACACGTGTGCATCTCGTTGAGCTCCTCAAGGACAGAGGTGCCCGTCTCTTCACTGTCTGCTGTGCCTGGTCCAGGCAGGACCTGCCACCAAGTCAGTGCTGAAAATGTTGGCCAACAAAAACATCTGCACTGTCGGAAGGACTAGAAGCTTCAGAACAACACCTGGGCTTCAGGATCCAATGGAACTTTGTCAGTTGAACTCCAGTCTTGAATCTAGGTCTTCTTGCTTCCAAATGTGGTCCTCTGCTGTCTCATCAGCCTCTTGGGGCCTCACGCTGGGGCTCCAGTTCGGGGTGTGAGGAGATGCCAAACGCTTCTCAGAATGGCCTATCTGGGATCTCGCCCAGTGCCTTTCTCCCTCCTCTTGTTATTTTTTGTGTCTTTTCTCTTCCCCCTCTCCCTGTCTCGGGCGTGTTTACTCACAGCAGCCAGAAAGACCACCTTCCACCCGCCCTCTCTTCGGTTCAGCTGCACCTCTCTACTCCAATAAACCGTTTGCATTCCATCTGGTGAGCGTTTGCTCTGAAGACATTTCCTTGTCAATCTCTCCCGCCACATTAAAAATCTGTCATTACGATTGCATCGCCGCCTGGCTCCTGAGATTTCTGACTGCTTTATTGCTCTCCTCATTTTTTTCTCTTGCCTGCTACAGCCGAGAAGCAGAAATAAAGGTTTGTTGTTGAAACATGGCCGGGAGGAAAGTAGGAGGCACACATCTGTCAAGGCATTACCTTTCTTCAACCAGGGATTAAGGTGTTTTACGGCACTCGCTACTGAGCAGTCACACTGAATAAATTTTCTCAGTAGAACATAAAAATGAACTCATACATTTTGAACCAAGTTTCTTCTTTCCAGCCAGCCCCAATCATTATGCAGTGGCACCCGCATACAGGGGCGCCGGTGAGTCAGGAAGTTTCTCAGACCCATCCCACCTCCCGCCAAAGCTGCATTATTTAAACGCCCGCTGAGGTGAGGGAAGCATCGGGATTAAGGGGAGATGGTGGTTGTGAACGCTTAGGCTTCCTCGGCTTATGGGAGAGAACAGAAAGATTTAGAAAAAACCTGGCCCCAGGTGTCCTCACTCAGGCCTGGCAATGCCCGATCTTGCTTTAAGAGCTGGATCAAATCCCTTTCTGTGGGGAGTGGCCCCTGGTTCCTCCACCATCCTGTCCCCTCCTCCCTGCCCTGTAGGAGCACTTATGTGACAACTGCCTGTTTCACAGCCTATCCTCCTACTTTCTTCTCTATCCTGGAACCTCATGCTTACAAGACTTTACAGTGCCTAGTAAGAGTGCTGTACCTATAATATTTTTTTGGGGGGGGCTGTTTTTTTGCATTCTAAACTCTGTACAGGGATTAGCTCATTTAGACTTCCCAGCCATCCATTAAAGTAGGCCATTCTGTTCTCATTTTATAGATGAGGAAACTGGGACAGAAAGCCGTGTTAAGCACCTTGCAGAAAGTCAAATAGCTAGCCAGGCATAGACCTAGGATTTGAACCCAGCATCAGAACCCCTACTTCTAAGACCAAGAGTCTGTCGATAAGTGCTGTGCTATTCTGCCAAGGGCATAGGGCATGGAGAGAGAGGAGTTTAGCAAAGGCTTTGAAACAACTTTCTGGCACAGCAGCGTCTTGATAATGAGCAAAGGTGCCTGGGAGCGCTATCTTGTCCTGGTACCCTCTGCCCTGGGGGTTGCCACAGCCCCACCCAAAGTTACAGAGCAACAGGATTGGTGACCTGGGCTGAGGCTTCATCTGAACCCTGTTTCTGACTTTCTCCACTATTTCTCTCTCTCTCTCTCTCTCTCACATACACACACACACACACACACACACACACACACACACACACACAGAGTCCTCTCCACCTTTCTGCCTATGCTATTCTCTCTACCTGGAAGCCTGAAATTCTCTCCATTATTTTTTAAAGGTGAGGAAAACTCCTATTCATCCTTCAAAACCTTTTACTTTCTGTGAAATCTTTTTTTACCCCTCTAGAAAAAATACAGACTCCCCCCAACAACAACAACAACAAAAAACAACACCCCGCATGTCCTTTCTCATCCCTGAGTAATGGCACCCACCAAGTTGTATTATACAGGATCTGTTTTCAGGTCAGTATCCCCCATAACCATCACAAAAGTCAGCACCCCATACACACTGAGCCCTTAGTAATCTTCATAATAACCCTAAGAAATAGCTCTGCTCTCTTCTCTTAAATGGACTGAAGATCTTCTGTTTAGCACCTTAATACCATTGTGTTCTCTGGATGGCCTAATGGAACCAGCAGTGCAGGGAGGGCTGGGAGCAAGACTTGGGGATCTGGAGATTACCTGAAATCCAGGACTGGAAGCTGGTTATTGTTTCTATGGTTTCTAAGAGCTGCACTTGAACCATGCATCCAGACACCCTCAGGGCAGGGCTTGCAGGAGGCACCTCCTTATCCCCAGACCCAGGCTCAGGATCTGGCACATAGTGCCCGCAGGGACAGCAACTCTGCTTTGCTACCAGAAACCTACTTCTAAGACCAGCTTAGTTTTCCTGGGAAGGCCTTGCTGCTTGCATTGCTTATAAAGGTAAAATCTGAAAGCAGCCAGGATGTTCAGCTAAACAGGAATCCCTATGATAATCCAGTCATGCAAAAGAGCCCTATGCAGTCGTGAAGAAAAATGAGGCCATTCTAAATGTGCTGATACAGAAGAGTTAACACAATTTACTATTGTTAACTGAATAAAAAGCAAGAAGCAGAACAGCATATCACACAAAGAGACAAACATGCATGACAACACGTAGACGACTACTGAAAGAATGAATAAAAATCAGTGGTCATCTTCAAAACGAAAGAGAATATTTTTTTGTCTATCCATTTTATGTAGTTTGAATTTTTGGCAACCTGCGTGTCTTATTTGCAATCAAATATGAGTCAATTTTAGGTAAGTGCCTTATGAAATCCTAAGGACCACCCTGTAGTGCAGACAGCATTACTAAGAGTGAATGTGCCCAGCCATTGGTTTGTGAGAAGTGGGGAGCTCCAGCTCAGTGGAGACAGGCTGGGACACAAGTAAGGACTCACCCTCTTAGGCTGAGCTGGCCCTGGACTAAGAGACACTTTGCTTATCTTCCATGTGGCTTAGGCACTGAGCAAATGCCCCATGTTCGTTTTTGCTTCCCAGCTCATATCTATTCTGATTGGATAAATGGGCCAGTTGGCAGGACCATTGCGATTAACCTTGGCTGATCCCTGAGTGAATGACCTTCTGGATATGGGTGGTAGGCCTTGAGCTGATTTGCCACAAGGTAGAAGTCTCAATGTCCCTCATTACCCAACAAACCACTAGGCAGGGAATCATGATATCATGCATCAGATTGTTTCCCGATAGGCCTCATGGCCTATCTCCTACCTAGAATAGCTCCCATCTTGCTGTGAGTCAACCCCTCGTCCACTGGCTGCAAGTATGTGAAATTCAATTAATTTTCTACAGGAGGAATAAAAGCAAGGAAGAAGCTGCCACACCTCAACAGCCAACATGGTACTAAGCACTGAGGTCAATCAGTATTTTTATCAGATTAAATTAAATGTGACCCCAATGACAAGTCCACGTGACGAGCGTCATCATCCCCATTCTACATACCCAGATGCCGAGGCCCAGCTGCAAGGTGGTGCAGAGGACAGGATGGGGGAGCCCTTCCATTCGATCTGCCTGCTCAGCCTGTGAGGTGAGCATCTGGGGGCTCTCAGTTTGAATCTTGTCTCCACCATGGTCAAGGGGGGCTACCTGGGAGATTGTATCACTTCTCTGTGCTTCAGTTGCCTCAGTTGTAATGTGCTGCTTATGCTGGTGTGCTACTGTGAGGATTAAATGAGATACCCCTTAAAGGCCCATCGTGCCTGGCATACAGTAAATGCCCAATAAACCCTACTCAGCATTATAATCCAACTTGCCAAAATGTTCTCCTTTGTTCACACATGCAGAGATGTGGGCCCTTCCTTAAGTTTCCCTTTCTTCCTGTCCCCACCCAATTTCTTCGAATTTGTTTTGTTAGTTAGATTTTCATTTTCTTGTGACCATTTCATAAAACTTATTTTGGAGTCCAAAATCCTGTCAACTTGAGCACATTAATCTGCAATCCCCATAAGGATGTGTAATGTGATTTATAGATGCATTTTCTTTAGCTTAACAATATCACGTTCACATTTCGGCCTCGGCGGCCTTCATCGCCTTGCCAAACTCTGGAATTTTATTGTTGGATCAAATAAACTGTGGTTATAAATCATTCCCAGATGTCAGCCTAATTATTTAGAATGCGTGGGGACCTGTTGGATGGAGTGCTTTGGCCACACACTCGCCGTGTGTTTCTAACGGCAGTTTCCTCCCCGCCTCGCCCTGAGAGCTCCCGGGGCTGGCTCTGAGGCATTGGCTTTCTGCCCCAACCCCAGGGCTTCCAGGCATTTCCTTTTTTATTTCTCAAAGATGTCCCCACCAGTGCTGGTTTCCAGGAGCTGGGGTTTCCCATCAGATCCCTGACTCCCCTCTGCAGAAAAGCAATTTGCTTCCCCATGATTTTTCACAGCCAACGTTGACAAACAAATAGGACGCCTGTCAGGGCTACTTGTTGATCATGAGTGAAGAAGGGAGTGCAGGGCTTCGGGGTGGCAGGAGGGTGGGGTTAAGCATTTGGAAACAGAAGCCCTCAGAGTCATCTTCTGGTACTGCTAGTGGCACCACTTAGCAAGCCTGCAGAAGAGGACAGAAAGGAGCCTCAGGCTTTTTTGGATCTTAAATGGAGATTTTCCAGAAAATTCATTCAGAGAAGGAGCACTGACTGTTCACAGCTCCAGTCACACTCCCCAAAAAACCAGCCTCTGCCTACGGTGCCTTCCTTCTTTCTTCCTGTCTTCCTTGTCTAGCTTTTCCTTTCATCAGATGCCACCATGGAGGTTCCCACCTGCCTCTCCTCTCTCTACCTTCAGGGTGCCTCTGCTGGAGAGGAGACTTCACTGTTAGAAAGGGGAGACCTAGGATGGGCTGGCCAGACATGGGCCAGGGGCTACACTGCCTACCGCACCGCTCCTCCCGTGGGGACTGTACAGGTACTTTCTTTAAAAAGTGCCTTGATAAACCCTAATATTCTAAAATAGTCACTTCTGTAGCCAGGCGTCTCTCAAAGAGCTACTTTAAGGGTGGTCGATGTTGAAAAATGCACGCTCTGCACAGTGGAGCAGTGGCCGTGCCCTTCTTTTTCCCTGGCTCCATTATCAGGAGAGGAATCTCTTGCTGGAGAGCATCTCAGCTGTGCTGTGGCCCCAGCTGCTGATGTCGGCCTCCGCTGCCCTTCCCCTCCTTCTGATCCAGGGCCCAGTGGCCTTCCTGCCGGAACTCGGGCTCCTGCCCCTGCCCTCCCACCGGTGTGGGCGGACGTGCAGGTGTCTACCCTGAGCCTCCTCCCCCGTCACCTGGGTTGGTGTTTAGCCAGTTGACACCATGGCTTGTGGTTTTGCTCCACCAAAGCCTCTGCCACATGGAGCGTTTCAGGGCGAGCTATAAACGTGACCAGGCCAAGAGCTCAGCTGTTGGCAAAGGGTGTGACCAACTGAAAGCGTTTCTTTGGAGAGCCTAAAACATCAAGGTCTCCAGGATTGGGGGAAAGGGATGGTGACAGATTTTCTACAGTTTCTTTGTGAGATTATTATTTTAGCTTCCACCCTCTGTATCAGATTAAAAAACGTTAATAATAAAATCCCAACAAAGGGGGAAAAATGCTGGAGAAAAAGTTGTTTGAGAGGCAGACTATTATAAAAAGAGAAAAAGAAATGGCTCAGGGTCTCAAAGACTTGTTACTGGCTTATCAGCAGGGAAACAGCTACTACCCTGCGGCCTCATGGGAGAGCTTAGATGTGGGAACAAGTTGTGAACGTTACTGGATCAGAGGGTGCCAGGAAGGTGTGAGGGGTTGGTATTAAGGCGCTAACAAAACATACAGAAGGTGGAGAGCTTGAAAAGATGGGAGAGGGGCAACCAGTCCTACTTGGGTCTCCAGCAATGGCTCCAGGCCACACTCTGTGCTCACCACACCAGGGAGTGGAAGCTGAAGATGACTAGAGTTCAGTCAGAGATGCCGAGAGTACAGTCAGAAATGACCAGAGTTCAGACAGAGCTGCCCAGAATTCAGTCAAAGATGCCCAGAATTCAGTCAGAGATGCCCAGAATTCAGTCAGAGGCAACCAGAGCTCAGTCTGAGAGTATCAGAGTTCAGTCAAAAACAACTAGAATTCAGTCAGAAATAACCAGAGTTCAATCAGAGCTGCCCAGAGTTTAGTCAGAGACACCCAGAGTTCAGCCAGAGACAACCAGAGTTCAGTCAAGGATGCCCAGAGTTGTCAGAGATGCCCAGAGTTCAGTGAGAGATGACCAGGGTTCAGTCAGAGATGACCAGAGTTCAATAAAAAATAATCAGAATTCAGTCAAAAATGACCAAAATTCAGTCAGAGCTGCCCAGAGTTTAGTCAGAGACGCCCAGAATTCAGTCAGAGACAACCAGAGTACAGTCAGAGACATCCAGAGTTCAGTCAGGAATGACCAGAGTTCAGTCAGACACTCACAGTTCAGCCAAAGTCAACCAGAATTCAGTCAAAAACAACTAGAGTTCAGTCAGAAATGATCAGAGTTCAATCAGAGCCGTCAGAGTTCAGCTAGAGATGCCTGGAATTCAGTCAGAGACACCCAGAGTTCAGCCAGATACAACCAAAGTTCAGTCACAGATGTCCAGAATGCAATCAGAGGTGGCCATAATTCAGTCAGAGATGACCAGAGTTCAGTCAAAAACAGCTAGAGTTCAGTCAGAAATGACCAGAGTTCAGTCAGAGACAGTTTAGTCAGAGATAGCTTGAGCTCAGTCAGAGACAACGAGAGTTCAGTCAGAGCTGCCCACAGTTCAGTCAGAGATGTCCTGAGTTCAGTCACTGAGACTGAAATGACACACCGTGCCCCTCTCTCCCATTCTGGGAAAATGTCCATAGTCCAGGAAAAACACAACCTTCAAATTGAGGTTAAAATCTAAAATGTCCTGTTAGGACAGCCCATCACTGAATGGACAAACTACGTTAGAGAGCTCCTCATGTAATGTTGGGCTACCTCATGAATGTTTCTGTGGAGGAAAGATCACTCGTTTTGAGGTCAGGCTGTCTTGGCTGGAAACCCAGATTTGAAAGGTGCAGTTTCTGTGAATCTGGGAAAACTGGCAAATCTGTGCAGAAGTGGGATAAAGCAATGCTTCCCTGGAAGGACTGCTGTGAAGGTGACATAAAACTCCTCGAAGAGGCATCAGTGCAAATTAGGTCCTGAACGAGGGTGAATCCCTGAGTATCACACAGGTGGCGTTCTGACCGTGGTCCAATGTGTAGGAGTTCCAGAATGGGTGCAGAAGGGCAAGCAAAAGGATGGGAGGGTGAGCGGAAGACTCAAGTAAATAGATCTCTGTGTCGTTTCCAAATTGCTGCTGGGTTTTTTGTTTGTTTGTTTGTTTTTCAAATTTTTCAGAATTTTTTCTTGGAAAAAATTCAATAATTTTTTTTCTTCAAAGAATTTTCCCTTAGGTAAACTCAAATATTTTAAAGTTGAATTGGTGAGAAGCTAAATCTCTCCTAAACCGAAACAAGTGAATTTTTTTTTCTTATTTCTCTAGGTCTGTCTAATAGGCAATCAGCTAGCTAACTGATTAGTTTACTAACCAGTTAAAAATATTATAGATTCAATTTCCATTAGGAAACAACAAAAAAAAATTACAAACCAATGATGATTCCATTCAGTGCCAAACCCCAGTATTACAATTTGAACCTGAGAGGAATTTCTTCTTTCTCCCGCAGATGTGGTCCTTTGTGAAAAGGTAAGATACCAGCCAGTCCACTAGGAAATGTCATGACACAAAGGTTTTGAGAGGATCTTTCCTAGTCATTGAGGTCTGTTATGTGGTCTGGGAGGCATCCCAGCTGACCCGGGGCAGAGATTCCTCAGCAGGGGCCACTGCCTCTCATTTGGTTCATTAGATCCCTCAGGCTCTCTTCATGGGGAGTGAGAAGGTACTCTAGAAAGTTCTTCCTGCCCACCTCTGCCTCCTTTACTTGACACATCTCAGGCAGAAAAAATGTGTGCAAAAACATGGAAGCAGGACCCAAGCTGCTGTACTCCAGAAAGAGAGAGTCCCTAGTCTGTTCCCGGCACTGCACTGTCAGCCACACAGGCATCAACGCCTTCTGGGTCTCGCACCAGGGATCCCTCACACGGGCACCTGGAGGGAAGTCCTTTCATTCTTCTCATTTTACTGATTTAAAACTTGGAGCTGAGAGGGAGTGAATAACTCGAACCAAATGACAGTTCTGGGAGGCCTGGATCCTGAGGTTAGCAAATGTGGATTAAGTCACCTCGGGATGGGAGCAGGGGTTAGAAGAATGAGAAAGCCATTACCCCTGATCCTGATTTCAAGACGATCCCAGCCTGGGTCAGCTAGTTCAAACTCTTCTTTCCCATCAAGGAACATACGATGGATTCATCGATACCACAGGTATTTCTTGAGCACTGACTTGTCCCAATCACTGATCCAGACACAGGGGGCTGAGAGGACAGCTGCAAAGCCTGTGCTCTTTCCCATGAGCCACAGGGTCCCTTGCCTATGCAGAGAAACACAGCAGCACGTTTGTACAATTAAAAGACCATTTTACAGAGTTGGCACTGGATATTTCTAATCTATTTAAAAATGTAAACCATTCCCAGGTTCCCGCACTTTACGCCTGTGAACCATATGTGGGATTCAGTGTGTGACCTGTGGATTTGCTGTGGTAGGGATTGGGGAAAGGACATAAACCAACCCATGCAATTTCCGGGGCTAACAACTAAGCCAGGGATGGCCACTCCAGGGGGCTTCCAAGGCAAGGTGTGACTAAAGATGAGTGCATGCCAGCCTTCAAAAAAAAAAAAATGAGAGCATCCAGATAGAGGAACTAGGACAAGTAAGAGGCAAGCTCTGTGTGGTGGGTGGCCAGTGCGGAGCAAGGGGACCCGTGGTTGATTTAAACTGCTGAAGAAGAGACCCTGACTCAGAGAATGGCCCAGGAAGTCCCTGGGACCTCTACGGTCTTCTATATGCCCAAGTTAAAGAAGTTGTCTGTGCTATATGGTTGCTCCCCCTTGGCCCTGTTGACATTTGGGGCTAGATCCTTCTTTGTGGGGGGCTGTCCTGTGTATTGTAGGGTGTTCAGCAGCAGCCCTGGCCCCTACCCACTAGATGCCAGTAGTAGTCCCTCCTCCGGTTGTGACAACGGAAAATATCTCCAGGTATTGTCAAATGTCCCCTGGGGGCAAAATTGCCATGGGTTGAGAACACTGCTCTAGGCAAAAGGCTGCAAGCATACAGGGGCAGCCTGTGACTAGAGGCCTCAGCAGGAAACAGCCTAGAGAAGTCACTTGGGGCCTGCTGCAGTGCTTCCAGCCTCAGGGGCAATGCCTGGCACACAGTAGGTCCTCAGCAAACTAGTGCCAAGCCTCGGTTGTACAACAGGGCTGTTGCAAGATACTCAAAGGATCTAGTTGTCAAATTGCTCTGCACTGGGCAGGGCTAGGGCCCTGTCAGGCCACCGTCCCTTGGCCTGGGAGGTCACCACTTCCGGCCAGGCAATGCTGGGTGGCTGTTTATCTGTGTGTCCACAGCTGCCAACCAGGCATATTAAAGGCCATGAAATAAGGATGAGGCCTAGGAGGGGTAATTAAAGCCACGATGACATTGATCTGCTGAGATTTCTGAGAGAGCCCAGAGCACACAGGGTGACTCTCCATCTTACCTCATGCAGGCCCAGCCTGATTGGCCCCCTGGGGATTGCCGAGGCCGTGGAACCTCACCTGTGGCTGGGAGACTCCCAGGGCAGAGCCAGGCTGTCTTCAGAAGCTGTGCAAAACAGGAGGCCTGGGCCTGGGGGGCAGCCCAGCTGCTGCGCTTTGCCCTGAGAAGGCAGGAGCAGGCCGATCTATTCAAGACACAGGTCCCCATTCTCAAAGGTCTCAAAGGTTAACTCTTCCCCTCCTGGGCCCAGAGACTCAGTCAGGTGAGAACCTGAGATGCTCCAGGGCCATGTCATCTGCAGGGCAAGGCCGTCTTTGCACATTGGTCCAGATGCCCACAAAAAGATTGCAGTCTGGATGCAAATTAAGTCAACAGTTAATCCTTGACCCTCTACCCTGAGCTAGGAAGGTTGCTTAGTTATAAAAATAGGGACATCTAATATTTTCTTGCAATAGTCTTTGTGAAGATGGACACTTTGATCAGAACAATAATTGTGTTTCTACTGTTATAGCTACCGATCAGTGTTTGTTTCTTTGTTGTCGTTTTAGCTTCAGTTTTACAATTAGCACAGTGAGTGAAATTAATTAATGTATGTTCAGAGTCAGAAAGAACCAACATTGGCTTTGGTTTTACCTATGACTTGGGCAAATCATTTTGTGTCTTCATCTCTCTATTGATAAATGGAGATAAAAGTAATCAATGCCATAGATCGGAAAGGATCAAATGAAATGATTGCAAACTCATGAGCTTGGGAAGTCTTAGTTCATTTGCTACTTTGCTATATGTTAGATTCTTTCTTATACTTAAGATTATTACATCCTCACAGTCCTGTGAAGTGGTCATCAGCCACGCACTTTACAGATGAGGAAACTGAGGCAACAAATCCTTTCTGAGCTATGATTCCATATGAGGAGACTCCACACCCACCCCATCTCAGAGGGGATTACTGAGGTGCTCACGCTGCAGGAAGCCCAAGTTATTTTTTGTCTTCCAGCTGCTAAAATCAGACAAGTAGAAGGCAGGTGCCCTGCCTCGAAGCCTGCGATTGCCTTCCTTCCTGCCTGCCCATGAACTGGCATGCACTGTACTTCGTTACATCATTGCAGCTTCTGGTCTTCCTTTGTGAAAACCTGGTCTGTTTTTTGCCCTCTTCCTTCGCCACACTGGTGGGGGATGGGAGCTCCCCCTCTGATCTTTGCACTGTAAAGGAAGTAGCAACCCTATCAGATGGGAGGAGGGAGAAGTTTTCTTGGGGCCTAGAAAAAAAAATAGCCCATCTCCCACACGAGTGGGGCACCTGTGGTGAGATCGCCGGTCTAAATATAAAGAGATTTTTTTTTTCTCATGAGCTGTCTTGAGTAGGGTGAAAGATTCTTCCAGAATTTTGGAGAAGATGTTCCTTATTAAAGTCCTAGAAAAAACCCTGTCTCTTATGATCTCCACCTTACTCTGAATTAAAGTCCTAGAAAAATCCCTGTCTCCTGTGAATGCTACCTGACTCTACCCTCTGTGTTTCTAAAGAGGGTGGTGCATGAACTTTTAAGAGTAGAGAGCTGTGCACTGACTGGAGGGTGGGAACCGTACATCCGAACACTGCTTTGCATTAAATGTACTGCATTGCAAAGACCCTGATTAGAGAAAGGCTTGGAGAAATGAGTTACCAATTATTGAATGCCCAGGATCTGTGTGTCGGCTTATTTAATATAGGTTTAATGTGATTGCCATGAAGCCTCTTCTGGGTAACAGCAATCACAGGCAACATTTAGGGAACACTTACCGTACCTCAGCCCCTGGGCTGATCTTTTATTCAGGCCAAGTTGCCTCCCTAAGAAGAGTTCAGGATGACTGCTGTGCACATTGAGGTTGGGTAACACACCCATGAGGGCATCGCCCCAAATTAAACCTGGCCAGGCTGACAGCAGTCTGCCCTCAAGTACTTGGTTGAAGAATGCTCTCTCCTTTCCATGCATGCCCTACTTGTGAACAACACCTAACTGATAAAGTGAAACTATGTGTGATTCTTGGTTGCCACATGTGTGGTCTGCCTATGGAAAAGAAGAAAGACCTTCTCTTGAGACTTATTCTGTTCCAGCCCATAATCTTATAGTCGTGATTCCAAAAAAGGTTTGCAAAACCAAAAGTAGTTTTTATCATTTATCTGGTGGTAAAACCTGACCTGAATTGATACAACTAATATAAGCCTATTTATAGTCTTTATTTTTCCCATGTAATGTGAACAGTCATTTATTTCACTGCAAAAATACTGTGTTCTATCCCTAGGTGCTGTCCTAGACTCCTCTTCGTCATGCTGTATAAATATGTAATTATGAGACATATTAATTATTTTAAATGTATCAAATTCTGATTTCTAAAATACATGTGGTTTCAAAGGTTTCTGAAAATGGATTGTGGGCCTGCAAACCAAACCTGTAGTCCCACTTTGAAGATGTATCCTGTATACACCCTTGGGTAATCACAATTATAGGGGTCAGAGAGATCTATCAACCTCAGCCCTAATTCTTATTGGTGAAACTAAAGTCTGTGGCATCCTCAGCCACATTGGAACCCATTAGAGCCTCAGATTGCCCAGTTACGAAAAGGAAAACAGCAGCATCTTCCTTGCAAGTTTTCTGTGAGATTATGTATGTAAGGATTATTCATGTATTGGCCACTGGGACACTCTAAGGTTGTCCATATTTTCAGATGTTCTTTGTAATGATTTTCAGAGTCAGGCATAAAGATGTTGTAAAATTTTCACCTCTTTCAAGTTTGCTGTCCTGTGCTTGGAGTAGGACATGGCCCCTAGGAGCTTGGGGCTAGGGAGGAGGTAACAGCCCATGAAGATCTGCCTAGGTCAGGGCAATTAGCAGGAGACAAGACCTTCTCAGCATTAATTAGCTGTCTCTGCCCTGGTGCTACAGAGGATTTCCAGGCCTCTGGAGAGCCCTCAGGGATGTTGCCACTCACAGAGGAGCTCAGCTCTGACCATGAGAGCTGAGTAAATAGGATGAAGCTTGGCTTCCAAAGGGCCAGGTGCTGATGCAAGAAGGATCTCCCTGTGCACAGGTGAGAGGCAGAATCTGGAAGGACGAAGCGCGGACAATGGCTGGAAGGACTGGGCCTGGCGCCCACATGCTCAGCCTCGCTGTTTCCACTCTGATGGCTAGTCTTTCTCCCCTCTGTTTTTTTCTCTCTCTTGGTTTCTTCTTTGATCTCTCTGTTTGTCTCCTGCATTGGGCCTCTCTCTAACCTGCCTCCTTCCACATGTCTCTGTCTACAACCTTGTGGTTTGGTCCCCGCCGGCCACTCTCTAGGCCTTTCTCCCTGTCTCTTTGGCTGTCTCTTCTCACATGCATTCTCCAGGGCATTGTACCCTCAGATCATAAAAGCTTAAGTCACATGGCGGCTAATGGTCCCTACTCTTCCACTGAGCCCATGGTTCTGTCCAAAGAGAAGGTGATTCATACAGCGCAGGATAGCTGGCATTTTCTGGGTGACTGTTCTATTATATTTCAAACAGAAATACTTATTCAATAGATATTTATGGTGCACCTACCACCTGCCAGGCACTGTGGATGCAATAGTGAACAAGAGAGGAAGTCTTCGCTCTAATGGTGGACTGGGGAAAGGCATTATGTAGAGACATAAATGAGACCTGGCATTTCAGAAGGTGATAAGTGCTCTGAAGAAAAATAAAGGCAGATGAGGGGATAGAAAATGCTAGGGGTAAGGGAGAATGATCACTGACAAGGGAGCTTTGAGGTGTCCTGAGCGAAGTGACAAAGAAGGTGCATTGTTAACCGGGGAAGAGCTTCCCAGACCGAGGAAAAGAGAAAGTGCAAAGACCCTGTGGCAGAAACATGCTGGGTGTATTTAAAGATTATCCAAGAGTACACAAGATAATAGAATAAAGGGTCAGAGAAGCTGAATATTTTCCCATCTGATCTGATCTTTGCAATCTTTCTTCTGGAGAGAGGTCATTAGCCAAATGTGGAACAGAAAATAGAAATCGTTGACTGCAAATCACAGAAATTTCTAGTTAGTTACTAAGCTGAGATTCTAACGAAAACCTACAAAGAACAAACTGCCTTCCACAAGGCTTTCCTGGAGCTGGGGGACTTAGAATGAAGCTGTAAGCACCAGTCAGCTATTAGGATCTTATTTAAATGGAGTGGCATAGGGACAGAGCAACAGTCCCAGCTTCCAAAGTCAGGAACAGTTACCACAAATGACAATCCTGAAAACTTGAGCTTCTAGGAGGAAGCAAGAAACAGCATGAGGATAGGTTGAAATCTGAGTCCCAAAACAATTGATCACTCACAACTAAGGAAACTAAGGCTCAGACACATCAAGCAACTCATCCAAGGCCCACAGCCTGTGAGCGATGAGATCCAAATTCAAATCCTTTCCCCTCACCGTGTTGCATGGTACTAGTGTACAAGTGTAAAATGAGATTGAAAGATTCAAGCAAAAGGATGCCAGGGAAAAATATCATTTTTCTCCTAGTATTTTAAACATGCCTTTAATTTGGGTTGAATGGATTTGTGAATGATCAGCAATAGCATTTCATTGAAAAAAACTATTTTCCACCAAGAAAAAATAAAAAAGGTATTTTAACCTCCCACCCAATTCATTTTCTAAAAAGAGTGAAACGTGATTTTGAAAGAGAATTACATACATCGATATCGCATGAGTGGGAAGCAGAAGCCGTCAATGAATCATCTCCTTTCTACAACTCTCAAATCAATCCAGACACATGTCAGGTTGATGTCCATGGTGTGGGACCACTCCCCTGATTGGATCCTCACTTAAGGTGTGTTGGGATAAGGGAGAGAGGAGAGTTTCTGGCACCTTCATCTTCAATCACAATGAGTATCCATGATAAACTCAGCCATAGAAATGTTCATTCACAATTTATTGTTTTATTCTTTCTCTTCCTTCCACTTTTGCTCATTAAACAATTTACTGTGTACCTACTGGGTATTGAGCCCCTTGCTACCTATGGAGCATCCAAAGACCAATAAAATACAGTCTCTGCATTTTCTTGAATTGGGTTTATTTATGAGAGACAAGCCTGGGTTCCTTTCCTTGGGGGAACTCACATTCTAGTGGCAGCTGGACAACTGAAGACACCAGAATCCAGCCTGAGGTAAGGGTCAAGTCAAAGGTAGGATGGGAGGAGTAGAGGCTCTGTACCAGGGACCTGAAGACATGAGTAGGGGAAAGGTTTTACTTGTCTCCAAGCCCCAGTGGGCTGCCTTGGGGTGGAGGGGTACAGTCTTGGTCTGTGGGACTCAGGTGGGTCGGAGCAGGACAGAGGGACCAGATGACAGAGCATAGTGTTTGTCAGAGGGGATGCAAGAAAGGACACATGCATTGCTCTTTGCATGGAAATATTGATTATTTGAGACTCTGAAACCCAGACTGAGTCACATCCTCTGGTAGGAAAGCCCCTGCCCCAGTCCCTCCCTGGGGTTCAGCCAAAACACTGGAAACAGGCGAGGGGCCCCAGCACAGTAATCACACTGCTAGGATTTTTGTTCTGACCAGGTGTGCCCCATACAGGCCACTGAAGTTGTATTCTGACTCCTGGGGCTTTCTAAAGACTTGAAAACCAGATTTACCTACAGGTGAGACTGCTATGGAGTACACGGATCACAGTAACACACTGCTGTGCGAAGATCAGAAGAATGGTCAGGTTCTGGTCTCTAGTGTCCAGTTAGATATGAGGCTTTGGGCAAATCGCATAACCATTCTAAGTCCAATCTTAGTTCTCCCTGAATAGAGGACCATTACTCACTCCACCTAAGTGCTATTAAAAATGAGTCGGGGTATGTTCAAACACTTAGTAATCTGTCATATATATTATAAATATGAAAAAGTAGCATCATTTTAAGAATGTATTGACCTAGTCACACCTAATATATATGTTCATGAGCATAAATAACATTTGGATATCTATAGGCAGTGTTATATATGCCGGTATATGCAATTGGATTTAAAATGGGTCTTGAAGTACTATTTTCACTCTCGTAGCTTTCTGATGGCCCTGGAATCAAATTAGTCAAAGGCTATGATTGCCACGGGGAAAGATAATTTTAGGAATGATAAGAATTGCAATATCAGTTAGTACCGGCTTGTTAATGAAACTTCAAAGTTGAAACCAAAGTGGGATCTGCAGATTGCTCCAGAGAAAAAGTCCTGTGGTTCTGCAAATCTTCTTTCTGTCTTTAATGAACGCTTAACCTCCCTGCACTTCAACTTGGGCATCATGGCCAGTAGTCAATTTTCACTCTAGTTCATGTATTTTTTTTTTCCTTTTAATCCTGAAAATCTGTAGCCACGTCGTCAACTCCTTCTTAATTATACCATATTCTTTACATCTGTCCTGCTAAATAACTCTAATTGAAATAGCACCGGCGTGAATTTTTGTAATGTTCCCCCCAAGACATCCCGAAAGTGACTCACGAGAAAACAGACTGAAGTCACAGCTGGAAGCACGTCAAGGATCATTTCCATTTTTACATGATTAATTTGAATTTAATATCTTAAATCAAAACCTGATTAATTTAAATAAAATTTTGATGGTGCCCTGCTTCTAATATACATTGCAGTAATTAGATTCGGCTTAATGTGAGTTTTTTTTACATAATTAAAAAAAAGGAGGAAGTGAAGTGTAACAATGCAATGTTGATACAAATCTGTCTAAATATATATAGGGGACTGCGGTTCTGGACATTAGTCAGGTAAAGAGAGGATAGCTAATTGAAAGGACTTTAGTAAGCCAAGAATAAGCGTGACTATTCGGGCCTCTTCCCATATCTATAGCAAAACATCTCATTCTATGATCAAAAGCAGAAAAACTTTTTGTTCCAAGCAGGTGATACCCACAGTGGACCATAACACCAAGAAGCAAAGTATGGACTTGATGCTATCTCCAAGCGCAAAGGTTCATTTTCTCCACTTGTCAGACACGGATAGAGACCCCCTATGTCCATGGGTCCTGGACAGAACAGGTGCCGACATTGCAGACTGACATGAGCATCAGCTCCAGTTAAGCAGGGACACTGTATGGACTCTTGCTAGCCCCTATCCTTGTAGACATAGCCTCTGGGCCAACCCCAGAGGAGCTTGATTTGCACAACCTGCCCCACTTGAGAAAACGAAATGAATCCAGGGGTTGTTACAAGCTTTCCCCCAAATCTAGACTTCTGTTTAGCCCAATTCCATATACTATGAGGTCCCCTAGAAATAAACATTCATATCCAGACACCATGACTGAGTGATCATATTCCAAAGAGATCTAGCCCAAAGTTCTTATTGTATAATCAAAAGGAAGCAACCTGATCAAAAGAGTCCACCCCCTTACCAACACAGATTCTGAACAATTTTTTTCTAAACCAAGTCTTGACCCTAATTTGCCTAGTGACCCTAGACAAGAAGGTCACCCACAACGGAAAGTACTTGTCCGTGAGGAACTCACTCCACCGACCCCAGCCTAGAGAAGGAAGGCTCAGAGATCCTCCCTGAACCAGAGACCTGAGGTTGCTGAGCTGAGCCATATACCAGGTTTCTAAGGTGGGCGCATCTGATGGAAGGGTCCCCAGTGGCTTCAGCCAAAGCCACTGTTCTCAGTGAGCTCCAGGGCCCATTCTTCACTAGCTTAGGATGTTTATGGACTTCTGTGAAACTCAGAACCAATAATGCTGAAGGAGGCACATGACCTGATGACACAGCAGAGCACAGATAGAGACCGACACCTTTATTTTACATTCCATGTTTCAATGAGGTCATGCAGTATTTGTCTTTCTGGGTCCAGCTTATTTCGCTTAATATAATGTCTTCCACGTTCCAGGCCCCTCCACTTTGTCTGACCACACACACATGCACACACGAATCCTAACTATGGGAAGTGATAGATGTATTAATTAGCTTGATTGTGGTGGTTATTTCACAGGCATACATATACTGAATCATCAAGTCATACCCTTTCGATGTATGCAATAAAATTTTTAAAAAGAGCCCAGTGTCTCTTACTTTTATTTCTTATTAATTTAGTGTGTTTGTTTTGTTTTGTTTTGTTTGTTTTGTTTTAAGACAGAGTCTCGCTCTGTCGCCCAGGCTGGAAAGCAGTGGCACAATCTCGGCTCACTGCAACCTCTGTCTCCAGGGTTCAACCGATTCTCCTGTCTCAGCCTCCAGAGTAGCTGGAATTACAGGCACCCACCACCACTCCCGGCAAATTTTTGTGTTTTTAGTAGAGATGTGGTTTCGCCATGTTGGCTAGGCTGGTCTCAAACCCCTGACCTCAAGTAATCTGCCTGCCTCTGCCTCCCAAAGTGCTGGGATTACCGGTGTGAGCCATCGCACCTGGCCTATTTATTAAATTTTAATTTAATTTAATAAACTTTTAATTAAATTTTTAGAATTAAAATTTTGGAACTTTTGGAATCGCCTGAGGAAAACAATTAAATACCGTGGTATACGCATATACACAGAATAGTTTGCTTGTAATGGTAACAATTGCTATTATTGTACCACCTTAAATGTAAAATTTGCTCCAAATTAATCAATGATGTTTATTAGCTGCCTTCTATATGCATAATATTATGTACAGAGTAGTTTACACTCAGGTCTTCATAACTTAGAAACTGCAAAATAATGCTCTATACTGTAAAATCACTCATACCACTGAGACTTATTACATTTCCCTTCTTCCTTCTTTCCTCTCCCTTCTTCCTTCTTTCCTCTGTCTCCCCTCCTTTCCTTCTGCTGTCCTTCCTTTCCTTACTCCCTCCCTCCCTTTCCTCTTTCCTTCCTCCCTCCTTCGCTCTTTTCCTTCTTTTTTTTTTTTTTTTTTTTTTTGAGATGGAGTCTCGCTCTGTCACCCAGGCTGGAGTGCAGTGGCGCGATCTCTGTTCACTGCAAGCTTCGCCTCCCAGGTTCACACCATTCTCCTGCCTCAGCCTCCCGAGTAGAGTAGCTGGTACTACAGGTGCCCTCCACAATGCCCAGCTAATTTTTTTGTATTTTTAGTAGAGACGGGGTTTCACCGTGTTAGCCAGGATGGTCTTGATCTCCCGACCTCGTGATCCGCCCGTCTCGGCCTCCCAAAGTGCTGGGATTACAGGCGTGAGCCACCGTGCCCGGCCTTCTTTCTTTCCTTCTTCCTTCATTTATTTATTCCAACAATGCAGTGCCCTAAACGCTATTCCCTGAATGTTTGTCCAGGCACCTTACTCTCCACAGGGCTTCAAAAAAGAGAGAAATTAACACAGGGCATGCATGTCTCTGAGGGTGAGGACACAGGGGCCTGGAAAGGTGATTGAGGAAGACACTCACCAACATTTCTGTCTAATTTTAACTGGCCAAGGTTCACATTCAGTTTAGTTTCTATCATTTAATTTTTCCTCAAAGGGTTTGATTTCAGTCCTCCACTGCGAGTTTTAGCCAGGAGCATGACGTTTGAGAGTCATTTAGAACACAGCTGTGCCTTGTATCACGAAAGGGAGTGGAATCTTAATCTCGCACGCATTTGCACAGCTTAGTGTATGTAAGGGAGACTGTTTAGTCATTTGCTTTGAGCCAAAATGGACAGAACATACTTGAAAGTCACTTTCAGACTTCCCTGTGGATTCCCTGTGGCGTCTGCACTATGGAGTTACTGTAGCTGTCTACACTACTACTAATAATTATTATAATTGTGATAACTGTTTCCAAATTCTGACACCTACATATGTTGCATACTGTGCTCACAATTTCCACACAACATCCCTGCGTAATGTGCATTGTTCAAACCATTTGATAAACTTGGAAACTGAGCCTCCTGGAAATAAACAACATCACTGGGTTCCCACACTGGTTGGAACCAGAATCCAAGCTCAGCCTTGTGTACCCCTTGTTGTGCAGCTGGGCCCCCTCTGTCAATCCAGGTACACAGATAATTGGCCATTCCCTTTCCTGGAGGCCAGGGCACACTGACTCCTCTGCAAACGTGCACCTTTGAAAGGACTTTGGTGAAGATCAGCCGGCCTGTGCCTCACCAGCCTAGGCATCTTCTGACGCATCACTTGACAGAGAAAAAGAACTCAAATAAGGGATTCAAGGAAATCGCTGATTTATTATTTATCACAAAAGGTCTAACACAATGACTTTCTAATCTGACAGCCGGGACTTTTGATGACAATCAACAATTTAATTTCTTTCTAAATTTAGATTTTTCCCTTTTCTGCATCAAACACCAAAGCTGGCTAAAAATAGTCGCACAGTGAATGCTAGAGGGGAGAATTTTACCTCTTACGTTTTTTTCTTACTTTTTTTAATGTCAAAGTTAAAGTCAAAACAAAATTAATCAGGAGGGGTTATCTATAATGAATCACCAAGCAGCTCAGGAGAAAAGGGTAGGGGGGAAGATATCTTTGCCAGCAGCCGAAGGAATGTTCTTTCAAAGAGTCACATTAGACTCTAGGCTCCATGAGAAAGATTGCAGATCTTCCATATTCAGCAGCACAAATCAAAACTCTTCAGCGCTAGTTTAACTTTCCTTTTTTTTATTATAAAGCAGCGGGGGTTGGGATTTGTATGGGCTGTGATTTAAATGGTTAATTGAAAGGAAGCCGTGGTGAGCCGTTTCTGGCTACAATATTACTGAGACAATCTTATCTGAGCTTACAGAGTTATTTCCAATTTGTAAATGCTGTATGCATTTCTACCAGATAAAACATTTAAAAATCCCAGACCTGAGTAAAGTGACCTTGCTGTTCTAGAGCCTTCCACACCTGCCCCTTTCTGCCTCTCTACCTCCTCCTGTTCTGATGTCCCCCCACCCCCTACCCCCACTCCTCCCCTTTCCTGTCTCTGCTGGGAAGTCAGGTCACTACTCAAGCCTCCCCCTTAGGCAAATAAACTTAGTCATCAAGTGGTGGAATGAAGTGTAGTCTTGTCTGTAAGACTCATACTCATTGGACAGAGGAGAAAACTGAGGGTCAGAGAGGGCCAGTGACTCACTGAGGTCTTGCAATGAGAGAGTAACATTGTTGGGACCAGAATTCAGGCTTTGTCCCTCCTAAGCCCAAAGTCCTTTGGGTGGCATAGAAATCCCCATAGGAATTGCCCACTGTGACATTCAATATGAGGTGACATAAATTACATGTTAGAGAACCAGACCCATTTGCCCCAGTTTCCTGGCTGCATCAACGTGCTTTCACAATTCCAGGAAATCCTTGCCCAGGAAGAAAAAAAAGTTATAAACACCTTTATTATTTATTCTAGGAACTTCCAAGAAAACCCATGTAAAAGAACAACAAGCTACTCTCACTCTTCAATAAGTAGCAGTAAACTTGGAGTTTACCCCCCACTCCAAAACTTGGAGTTTCGCCACCCCAAGGCTGGCAAAATCTTCAACTTGCTACACCCACCACCAATCTTAGATGATTATCTCTGGACCCACTTTTATTCCTTTTTGGAGAAGCATACTGTAAGGCCTGCCTCAGACCAGCCACTAGAATCTCACCAACATCCAGTAAGACTCTGTTAAGACTGTGCTTTCTGTGAGAGTCACGTGATGTGGTCTTGTGGACAGGTTGTGTTTGAGGAGCCGGCATTCGACATGGTTAGGACGTGGCACCATGTATGTATACTGATGAGAGGATGCAAGGCCTGGATGATAAGCAACAGGAGAACCGCCAAGATGCAGCAGGATGAAGTCTCCGTGAAGCGGGCAGTCTCACTTCCGGAGCCACGCCCTAAGTCCTAACAGAGGGCAGACATGGCGGCTGTGGTAGAGAGAGCCGGTCTTTGCCCTCAGGGGCTCACAGTTCAGTGGTGCCTAGGACTCTTTGACACACAGCAGTAATGCCTCATGCCACATGGGGCATTTGTGAAGAGGGAGATGGTAGACCCAGAGGAGGGGTAGGTAAATTCTTCCTGTTGGATGGGTAAATGCTCCTTGTCAGGTGATTTGACCTGTCAAGGAGCATCTAGAATGAGAAGCTGGGAATGGCCTTCCATGGACCGTGGCACCAGCTGCTTTGGGATCCGGTGTCTGAGGGACAGTCTAGGCACTGCTGTCTTCCGACTGACTGGATGTGGGGAAGTGCCTTATCTGTGAAAAAGAAAAATTGTAATAATAGCCACCACAGCTGATACAGTGGCTCCAACATGCTAAGCATGGAAGAAAGCCTCCGTAGGGTAAAATACATTATCTTAGGAGTTTCAATGTGACCCTAACAGCCTTCTGATTAAAGACCACAATCCAATGGCTACCCTCTCGTTAGAAAATCAAGTGTGGATTTCAGAGAGATCAAGTTCTTTCTGACCCTAGCCGGCTGAGTAGAAATGACCCTGTCTTTTCTCTGTCTGAACCCGTTTCCTTGTCTAAAAGGTGAGTGCAGGGGACATAATGACCTCCAAAGGACTCAGTGGTCTCTCAATGCTGTCCCTAAAGCCCCTCACCTCTGTAGCCCATCGCCCGCCTCATCTTCGGGGAACATCACCTTTGCAAATTCATCTCTTGCCTGCGATACGAGGAATATCTCCGGCTTTGTTTCTCTATTATAATAGATGTAAATTAATGTTTTGCCTTTGTTTGCCGCGGTAATCATAGAGGCAAGTGTATATTCCTAACAGCTATCTTATTTTCAATTTGCAAAGCATACTGTGCTTAATCCCACGAGCCAGCCCGTGGCTCCAGATATGAATTTTAAAAGATAATTAGCCCAGTGCAGGAGGTGCTCTCTGAGACAAGGAGTGTGCACCAAAGTCTGGTCAGAAGGGTCCTTTGGGGGACCCTGTTGGATCACAGATTCCCCACCAACCCCCGTGGTTTATTACTTTTTTTTCATTGCTGCTGTCTTTGTGAGAACCAGATGATTTGTTCATGAAAATTTAAATCATGTTCATACTAGAAGCTGAAATTTCTTTTCGGGGTTGTTATTTGAGGATTCTCCCGCCAGCCTCCACCAATATTTTTTTTTATGATATTCGTGGCAGGTGACAATTTATTGTCTGTTTTCTTTTTCTTTTTTTTTTTCTTTATAACTCTAACTGAAAGAAAACATGAGGTCTGTGGTGGTTGTTTGTAATGTTGATACCCATGGCAGATTAAGTGACCATTCATTAGAAAAAGCCACAGAAGGCCCTGGGTCCAAAAGATGAATGCCCTTCCCGGCTTCCACTATGGACTCTGCCTGCAAGAACTTTACCCCCAGCAGGAAATCAGTTACGAGAACAAGCACACGTTTCAACGGGCTGAAGAAACATGCCGGTTTGCCTGCAGCACGGGATATTAGCCGACCGTTCCTCGCACACAGGGCTGGCTTTGCTTGGCTGTCGAGGTGACACATGAACATGAGTGGAACCACTGTGCCCAGCACTGTGCTGGGACTCTGGGGGGATGCACAGGTGAGCAGGTGCAGCCCACGCTGTCAGGAATACCCTGAGAACCTGGTAACACTCCCTGGACTCAAGAAGGCAGGTAGGATTAGAGCTACAACAGAGGTGCAAATGGTACCACTGTTATCAAAGCGGGTAGTGTAGATTCCCCCTCACTGCGCATCTGGGACATCTTACTGGAGGAGGTGGCATTTGAGCTCGATGAGGTAGCATATATTTTAATCAAATCACATATTCCTGAATCAGGTAACTTATAGTTTGATATTATGATCCCCCCAGGAAAATAAAAACTGGAAGATGGTAATAGCTCACATTTATGGAAGGCCACCTATACAGCAAGCATTTCACATCATGTCCTACATATCTCATGAGGATGCTGAGATGCTCAGGGGCTCTGAAACATACTCGAGGGCTCACAGCGAGAGGGTGGCAGAGTTGGAATTTGAATCCTGGTAGTTTTGTTCCCAAAGGGACCCTGGCATACTGGATTATAGGGACTATTCCTGCCTCACAGATAGGACAGGTAGTGGAGGGAGAAACACAGCTCAGAGCCCCATTTAAGGAGGCTGGCTGATTGCATCATAAGACACCCTCTGCCGAGGGTTGAAGTGCATCATTTAAAACAGTTTAAGGTCAATTTTGGTTTGCCTCTGATAGAAGGAGCTGAACACAATTTTGATTATTTGCTTTAATTCAAATCAGGTTAGCAAAATCAGTATATTAGTGCAATTTAAGGACCTTTTCCCCCCTTTATTACATAAGCTAGTGGACTTCCCTTCTGATGAGTGAAATCTTACTTTGACTTTAATTCTTGATGTTCACGAACCCTTGTGCTACTGGAAAAGGAGTGGGCATGAGCGACCGTGTGTGTGTGTGTGTGTGTGTGTGTGTGTATACATATGTATGAGAGTGAAAACCAAACTGAAGTTTCAGATGGACTTTAGAAGGATTGAGCAGGTTTTCAAATGTGTCCTGACTTGTCCTTGGCATTTGTCATATTATCACATGCTTGGAGGTTTTCTCCTGGGCATTTCTGCATTTTTATCTAATGTGGTCACACAGGGTGTTTGCTATTTCAATGAATATAAAAATATTTTATACAAACTATTTACCAAGGCTCTCTAGAAAGGAGAAAAAAGGTAGTTCTAGAGTGTTTTATAGTATCTCTTCCCTCTAGCTAGGTCCAGAAAGGCTAGTGTCCTTGCCAGGCACATTTCCTTAGAATAAAAATGATGGATTAAAGTTGGGATCATTTCATATAAAAAACCTTGAACTATTAAAAAGCCTCTTGTTCAGAGACTTGTTCTCTTATATTTAAATATGCTTTAGTATTCCAGGAAAAACAAAACAAAACAATGCTTAGACCCCCATGAGAGGATACATACTGTGCTACCAAAGAAATCAAGTCATAAAATGAAGAACCAGCCTCCAATTGGTGAAATCCTGTCTTGGTGCTAAAAAAAATACGTCTTTACTTAATGGAGTTTTATGGTAACTCTGTAAGACAAGGTAGAGTTAACAAGATAACTCTATAAGACAGAAAGAAGTTTCATTAATTACAGTCCGATAAAAGAGAACTTTGTTATCAAGGGTGCATTTCTTGCACTAGGTGTTAATTTCTCAAACACCATTGGCTTTCTTGTATATCGTGGTGTTTAAAGGGAGGAGTAAACAATTGACCTAGAGATGAGCTCTTTGAAAAGTTCTGTTTTGTGTGATATGAATGTAAAAGAGTGCAGCATGAGCTATGAAAGAATTTCCAATAATCTCTCCTTGAGAACAGACAGATATTGAATGATGTGATGAGTGAGGCTATGGAACTAGGACCTCTGCCTTTTTTTCACCTCTCCACTTGGGCTGGGGAAGCACAGTTACCCAGAAAAAGGTCATTCAAAATATTTTCAAAGGTTCTTTCCTTACAATCAAAACACTGTAGCCTGTGGCAAATGGCACACCCACCTGGCTCCTGGGGAATTTCTTTTGGGATCCTTTCCTGCAAACCTGCAACACCCATGAGCATGCTCTGCAATTCTGTGACTTTCCCCACCTGTCTCATAAGAAGGCAAACTAGGGCTAAGACCACATGTAGTCACAAAACCAGACCTGTTTCCTGCCCTCGTTCTTCCCCTCCTCCACCTTGGATGGATTTTCGTACAACTTTGATGAAAATAACTAGGAGGACATAAAGATCTCTGTAGGTAGATCCTCTTGGGAAGTCCAACATCCCTGGACAGCTAAGGATCCCGGATTTCTTGGTGGACATCTCAACCCAGGAGTCCACTGTGGTGGAGACACAGCTGGAGCCCAGGCGTGCTGTGTAGATTAAATGAGTTAATGTCTGGGAAGTGCTCAGAAGGGAGAGTTCTGAACACAGAGAAAACATGTTGCTATCATTATTATTTGAAAGGAATTAGAGTTCAATTATTTGTTATCCTACATTAGATGAATCTTTATTTTATCACCTCTCTTACCACAAAAAGTGTTCTCTTCCTACAAAAATGTCTTCTTTTCTAATTTGCCTTGAAGTCAAATCCTAGCAGAACCAAGCAGTTGTTATTAATAGCTACATAAACACCAGAAAATAGGTCAGCACCCTCTTTTTCTCCCAGAAAGACATTGGCTAATACAATCTAGCCCCTGATTGATTTGTTTGTTTGTTTCACCTAGATATGTTCAGCGAACAAGGGAGAAAGTAAGAGTTTATCAAAGCTGAACTTTTCTATTCTTGAGTTATCAGCCTTTTGCTTTGGTTTCCCCAACAATAAAGAAAAGAACGTATTGAACATTTTATCTTGGGACAAAAACAGTCTCATGCACACAGAAAGTCAGCCTTTATCTGCTGTGTTGTTGGTTGGGAAGTCCAGTACACTAGCCTGGAAGCTTGTCAGAGACTCTGAACATCCTAAAATCAGGAACTTTGTCTTCTTCATCAATGTAACCCCAACACCTAATAGCAGGAAGTTTCCACGGCTGATAAAAATAGGCTCATATGCCGTGAAGTGTAAATGGTCATTTAAAAGGTAAGTTAACTTAAAGAGCAAGACCCAGTCCCCAGATCCATTTAATTTTTAATTTTTGGCAGTGTTTCCCAAGAACCAGGCCACTGTTGAATGATTAAATTATTGCTCATCTTGGAGGGAAAAAGGATACATTGCTGTGGACTTTTCAGAAGACTAAATTTGTTATTTGCAACCCTTGGCCTTCTTTTTGATATTATCTCTTTGGGACCTAATATTAGTGGGTTCACATGCCTTGCTCTTTCACCATTGTAGAACTGAGCTTTTCTTCTGCTGCTGCCATTTAATTTAATTTTCAACCTTGGGTCTTAATGGAAAGAGAACATTTTTCTCTTTGACTGCCAGCTTTTTCCTGCTCGTTGTCCCTTGAAAAGAAGTCAGTGGACTCTCATTTAAGTGGTTATCCACCAAGGAGTTCATTGACTAAAGCATTGCGTAGACGAATGGAGGACAATGACAAAGTTCTATCCATGTTCTATGGCTTCTGTCTTTCATAGACAATTCTCTGATGCACTCTGGTAATACTGCCTGTCTACTTTGATTCTTGAACCTGCTGCTCACGAATTAATCTCTTGTTCTTGTTCTTCTGAGTAGGACTGAGCTTTCGATCTGGGCAGAATCCCAAGTCCTCTGGCCTTGGGGGAGTTATTTGCCCTGTTATGGACCTTTCTTCTCAGGGACTCTGTCGTAAGAATCTCTGTCAATAAGCTTTTCACAGGAAGGCCCTCCTGAAGGCCACACCCTGGCACCCTTGTTCTGTTGAACTGTCTTCTGTGGCCTCTCACCCACAGTGTTTCCTGGTCTCAAATTCTCAACCCCTACTTGCTAAGAACTGATGGAATGGGAGCAGAAGGGGAATAAGGCCCTTGCTGTGAAGGGGTGTGAGGGAGTGTTTAATGGGTGGTTCAAAACTTATTTTGGTAAATGGCCACAGGAGTATTCACCACTTCTCTGGTGTGACAGGCGTCTGGTACCTAAGGATGCCCAAACTTAGGAAAATTCAGGGAGAAATGTGAGGTAAAATTGCTCCAAGTGTATCTTTTCTTTTAAGAGTGCGATAACAAAAATAGAGGCACACATAAAAGGATAAAGAAAAAATGAAAACAAGCAGTGAAAGACAACATCCGCTCTCATTTCAGTTTCCTGGAAGCGGAATGTGGTTGGGCAGATGGTGTTCTTTTGTTTCACTAGAATAAACGGTAAGGTGTAAATACACACGATCTACTCAGCAGTGAGGATGGAGAAGGGGCGCAACTCTAGGTGCTCGGTAATTTCTAGGTGGGTGGGAGGTTTTCTTCTTTAGGTTAGGTTGGTCCTGCCTACTGAGATCCGAAGATACTGCCTTCGACCTGACAGCTTCCAACTGAGGACCACGAGCTCTCTAGTGTTCCATAAATGGGCTACCAGGAAGTCTGTGAACCCCCTTACTTTTTTTTTTCCTGCAAAATGTTGTAGGTTTCTGCATTTTCTTAGAGGAGTTTTTTTGGGTGTGTTTCACAAGATTAGCAGAAGATTCAATAGCCATTGGCTTCTCGTGTCTTCACTCCATGCCTTCTCAGTTTGCTTCTGTAAAGTTAGTTGCATGTGACTATATGAAGGTGTTTAATATAATTGCCCATATTTGCATTATATTGGAGACTTTTCAAAGCTTTCTCACATATAAATATCCCCTTCGAATCAGTGACAGGAGCAGTTACCAGTAGCCCATCTTACAGCTAAGGAAATGAAACTTACAGCCGTTACTTGACTGGCTTACGGCCACACTCATGTCCTGTCAGGACAGAGGTAGGACAGACACTCCTGCCTCCTGATACTTTCTTGTTTGGTGCTCCTCTTACTGCTCTTGCTCTCATTTTTTTCTGCCAAAATGGCCATCAGTATCAGTGAGGAGTAGGAAGAATTTGAGTCTAAAACATGCATGAAGTGAAGAGAAAATTGATAAGAAAATAAATCAAAGTGTCTCATTCTGGTTAATTATACCCATGTTTGACTGCCCGCTGAGGTTATTTTGAAGCAGAAATAATGTTATTTACCTCTGCATTTTCAGTACCTAAACAATGCCTCCTGGAGCATAGTAGATGCTCAATTATTTGAGGTGTGCATAAGTGATTCAAAGTATGAAGAAAGAATCAGATGCACAAGGCGTATGTTGCCTGGTTTCCAGATACCTGCCATTGATATGACCATGGATTCCCAGATGGGCCTTGTCTGAAGTCTCTGAGATGGCCCTATGTCATTACAGGGCGATAGGGAAGTTTGCCAGAAGACTTTTGATCAATGAATTTGATAAAGCCAATTGATAGAGAAGCTCTTATCTCCCATGGTCTTACGTAAGAGGTGTCCACGTCATCCCATCTGGATGCAGCTTTTGAATTATCTCTCTAGGGTATTAGGAGGTCTAGTGAACTGTGCACTTCATCAAATAACTTGCTCTTAAACAAGTCACACACTCCCAGGTGTGAAAGACAGGAAAATCTCTTTTCTCAAATAGAAGCCGGAAAGCAACTACCCAATTCCAACATCCAAAGGGCGGATGAGATGAAGCTGTAAAAACTTGCTCAAAAGAGCTCTTGCGAGTAACAGGTTGAGTTGGGGAGAAGTTACAGTGACTCTAGTAATTCAAGATTCTAAACAAAACAGGACTTAGAGAAATGGCAGTGACAGTTGTCATTAGTAATGTGGTATTAATCTTAGTCTGAACCCTGTATCCAGCAGAAATCCCAGCTGAGCTTCCAATTTTTACATAAATAGGAGAGTCAACTGTACATATTCAAGAGATGTTTGTGAAAATAAATATTTGTTTTTATGATTAATCTTGGCATTACGTGATATGGAATAAAATTCTAGAACTGAAACTCCCATTGAGAATATTGAACATTCTAGAGGTTAAGTCTTTCTTCTACAATTGATCAGCATAGATCTTTCACCCCAGCATCAATCAATCGTCAAGACAGGGTCATCTCTATTACCTTTTGGGAAAATTTTCCTGGGCGTGGGACACACTTTTCTAAATTTTTAAACGTGTGAAGCAAGCTAAAATACATAGGCAGAACTAGATTTTGTTGAAAAACCTCCACATTTTTTTTTTAAAAAGGAAACTTCCAAGATTGTAGAATTATATCCATCACCTCAGAGATGTTGGGATCTGAAGGTAGCATACCAATGTGTGCATAGAGCTAGTTGATACCAAGAAGCACTGGCACTAGGAAAACATGTATTGTCTAAACTTCTCCCCTTTCTGAGGGACTATATTTCTTGGCAAACAGATTGACAGGATAATCCCAAAGACAAATCCAATGCATCTTCCTCACACCCTGGCCCATAAACATAAAAGGATAGAGTCTAGGACCAGGTCAAGATGAAGATTTCAAAATAGAATTCTTAGAGACCCAGCATTCTGGAAACTAGAGAACTTAATGGCTGGGAAGGGGTCATAGATGGGCACACCTCTATACTATGATGCAGAGACAGGCTCTCAAAATGGAACGGGGATGGCATTTTGGTAAATGCCCATCACCTAAGACAGAGATAGTCTCCCCAAATTTCGCACCCTTGATATTGTATTTGCTACTTAGACCAACACAATAAACTAGATATAGCAAATATATTTGCACCTACTGTACAGAAAGGAAACTGAGGTACATTCACCCATTCTTGTTGACTGCCTATATACACAAGGCTCTTTCCAAAGTACACAGATGAGCAATGACTTATAGCTTCCTAAATTGGTTGCCTGATATAAGTGTTAAAGACCATTTTATGTTCATTCTACAGACAGTGAATACCAAACATTTCTCTGGTCTTGACCAAAATTTCATATTTTTTTTCCCCAAAAATACCAATATGTGTTGGAAAATAGGCTCTATAGCTTTGGCTTAATCCAAGTCACCAGCCCTGAACCTGTTTCCTCATCTTTAAATTAAAATAATAAGATCCCTCTTGCATCACTTAGAAGTCTTTGGGGTCATTAAAGTAAATACAGAATCCTATTTCAATTGTACATATATTTATTAAATACCTACTCTATGCCAGTAACCATACTGGACACTGAGGCGACAATGATGAACAAGACCCAGTTACTCACTCTTCCTCCTAGTGAAGCACATAGTCTAATGGCAAATGCAGACATTGAACATAGAGCCACATTCATAAGGCATGCAGTGGAAGGGAAAGCATGGAATGGGATGGGAGCCATCACAGGAGGTGTAAAGAGAGTATTAACTACATTGGGAAGATGAGGCTGTGAGCTTTCCATGAAGAAAGTGAAAGAAGTTAAATGTAAGCTAAAACATTCGTATACAGGAACAGAAAGCCCTACTTTTATTATAGTATGTGCTAGTATTAGCCTTCCACAGCATTGGTGTTCTATTAGTAGAAAGATCTGTGCAATCTCTGTATCCTGTTCTGGCAACACAACATGGGAGAGTGAGGAAGCCGCATACTGCCAGATCTTCTCAATCCCACAGCATCAGAGATGTCTATGATTTGAGGAACTCAGTCAGAGTGGCCGGTTGAATGGCTGTGGATGGAACCACCAACTCCTGATTGGCATTCTCCCTACTGCACTTCTGAAAGGAAGGAAGAAAAGAAAATCTTGCAGGCACCCACACACCCAAAAGGAAAAAAAAAAAGCATGTCAGTTGTACCCACTCATGTCATGTCTGCTTAGTGTCAGGCAGAAGTACACCCACTCCTGGTGGCCCAAACTCCAGAAGGAAAGTCATGTTGGAGCTGCCCACACTCTCAAGGATGACATGGGAGCTGGGTCAGGAAGCAAGGCATCTCCAGCATCTCAAAGGGCTGGGGAAAGTGGGAGGGCCTAAGTCAGGTGTAATGGGCCAGTGTTCACCTCTTCTTATAAACTGGGAGAGCCTTGAGGTCAGGGATGACCAGAACTGAGTCTGGAAACTTGATAAAGAAAGATATGTTTATAAGAAGCATTGGGAACAATTAGAAGGGCTTCCTTTTGCGTGGCTGCCTTAGGACTGTGAAGCTAGCATAAATGCTGGAAGACTCACTGGGCAAGAGAAAAGGAAGAACCCCATTCTGAGATTCAGTTCAGCACTGCAGTCTCTTGCTTATCTGAAGAATCACAGAAAGCCTGATCTCTCCATGAAATTTCACTTCTCCCATAAAGAATTCAACCCCTCAACTCCCCAAAACACCATTAAGATCAAATCACTGGGAAATATTTTATCTGCTATTCAGAATTCAGCAAAAAAGGCTTGGAAATCTGCTTATAGACATACCACAACTGACTAAGCCAAACATGGGTGAATGCAGAAAACAAGGGATCCATTCGTTGAAGGATTTCCCAGGCCTTCAGTTGCCATCTTTGCAAGCATCCTTGATACCTCTCCAAAGCCTTGAACTATCAACGAAAGACCAACAAAGTCTACAGAAACACCAAGGATCCTGATGGTGCATGTAATGGCTCTAAGAAGCTGAACGGAGAGGAGCAGTGACATTTGAAGTAGTATAGAGCTAAAAGAAAGAAATGACTTGTTTCCTCTTTAGTTTATAATCTTTGTGAGTTTTTTAGAGAATAATTAAAGGGGGTAACATATCACCTAGTCATATAGATAAGAATGGGTAGATAAATAGTTGGGTATAAGGAATCTTTTGAAGTTAGTTTCTTTTGTTATCATGGAGCATATTTGACAAGCAATACCCTAACACTTGGGCTGTTATCTGAGGACCTCCCAGGTTGCAAACTTATGCAAGTAGGGAATTGAATATGTAAGCTACTGGTTCTGAAGCTAAGCTAATCTGGATTTACATTTGCAACCTACTGGGTTTCATTTATTCAACAATAACAGTATAAAATTATACAGATTAAATGATAAGATAGTAATAATTTGATTGATAAAATGGGGTCCCATTTGCCATATTAAACAAAGGGGACCTGAAAGAATAATCAAACTGAAGAGTCATTTGAAACCTGTCAGAAGAGAAGCAAAGGCAACATGAGCTGAGAATACACAGGTCTGCTTCCATGTGGTGGGCCATCGACAAGCCTTCTTTGAGGAGGTGATCTTTGAGCTGAAAAAACTTTTGCTTAAAACACAAGGCAAAGACGGCAAAGGTGGAGAGATGGTGGTAGCAACAGAACATGGTATGGGAAAATGGGGGCCTGTGCAGTTACGTCACATGGTTTAGTTTATCTGAGGAGGTATCCTGTGCATCCTTTGCAGGCCAAGTCAAAACATGTGAACTTCTTCTGTAGATAGCAGGAAGCCCTGGAGTATTTTCGGCAGAGAAATAATATGTTCAGAGAAACATCTTAGGAAGATAAATCTAACCATGGTGTGAGGGATGTTAGAAAGAGCCAATCTGGAGATAAGGCATCAGTCATGAGGCTCACGCTTTGGGACAGAGGAAAGGTGAGGAGTCTCTGTGGTCCTTGAGGCTGAAAATTCCAGTCTGGTTAGACAGGAGTCCTGATTCCTCAACACCCAAGGGGAGAAACTGGCATGTCTATGTTCTACTTGTTCTCTGATTCCCCTTATGTTAATATTATCCTCTCTTCTTGGCCGGGAGAAGGTACCAGTAAAATTAGGAATGTCAGAATGAGCTGCTTTTTTTGGCCCATGCGAGCCACTTACATTTTCAAATCATTCCTATCACTCCCAGCTGACAGGCATAGGACTTTGTTCTGATGCCTTCATTCAGAATGGAGCCTTGCCATGAGGCAGAGAGACCTCCCCCTGCTCGCGATTACCCACATCACCCTCACTCAGACTCGGTTTCTTTGCTACAACATACGGGGTAATGGGAACACCTTCCCATGTGACTGGGCACACTTAGCACACTGGCTGGCACATGATAAACTCTCACTCAATGCTTCTTGCTATTATAGGTCTGCAATCTCTTACCTACAATTCTGGAAGCCCAAACACCCTGAAAGCTTACATTTTATGACTTATTTGACTGCAACAACTGGCCTGATCTGAACTCATTAGGCAGCAAAAGTTGACCTAGACTGACACTGGGATGTTGATAGTCTTTATTTATCCTACTTGGTGTGCAGGTTCATACATTTTTCTGCAGAAATATTAATGGGCTTGATTGCAGGGCACTGCCCCAGGCTCCACTGGGGGTGTTATATAATACTGAGTACATGCAGCATATTACCTTTCTAAATCTGAAACATGCTGAATGCTAAAGGACTCATGGCCTCAAGGTTCCAAGTATGTAGTCATGGATTCATATTGCAAAGCTTGTATCTTTTCAAAGAGTGGTTGGTGGCCTTCACATCTAGATGCAAAAAAGAAGAAACTGTTGACATTGAATAGAGTATCTCTTTTTTTTTTTTAATTTTTGTCTTTTCTTTTTATTTGTCAGATGCTGAAATAAGAAGTAAGCTTCTGAAATGCCTGTGGGTGGTGCTGGAAGCCCAGGGTGTGAAGCCCACCTCCCACCCAAGGAATTTCAGTTTCAAAAGTCTGACTCTGCTTTTGTCTCGGTTTCCTGTTGAGAAAACGTGAATGGAGAGGAGAATTTGGCTATTCCTCATCTTAAAGATGGGACACTGAGGTTTTGAGAGTTTCAGGACCTAGTGATAAGTCCTACAGGTTGAACAAAATGGTGCCAGGACAGTCTTAACAACTTTTGAGTCTTGCACCAGTCATGAGGCCAGAAATAGCTTAAGAGAGGCTTTGGTTCTAAGATCTTCTTTCTTTAGATCCTGCATCAGGTGCATCATATAGTAAGTACTCAGTAAATCTGTATGGGATTGGAATGACTCTGTTTTCTTTCTTTCTTTCTTTTTTTGGAGACAGAGTCTTGCTCTGTCGCCCAGGCTGGAGTGCAGTGGTGCTATCTCGGTGTACTGCAACCTCCGCCTCCCATGTTCAAGTGATTCTCCTGCCTCAGCCTCCTTAGTAGCTGGGACTATAGGAATTCCCCACCATGCCTGGCTAATTTTTGTATTTTTATTTTTATTTTTATTTTTTGAGATGGAGTTTCGCACTTTCAACCAGGCTGGAGTGCAGCGGTGCGATCTCGGCTCACTGCGTTCTCCACCTTCCAGCGATTCTTCTGCCACAGCCTCTTGAGTAGCTGGGATTACAGGCATCCGCCACCATGCCTGGCTAATTTTTGTATTTTTAGTAGAGATGGGGTTTCACCGTATTGTCCAGGCTGGTCTTGAAGTCCTGACCTCAGGTGATCTGCCCGCCTCAGCCTCCCAGATTGCAGGGATTACAGGCATGAGCCACTGCTACAGGGTGACTGTTTCTTTCTGATATCTTCTCCTTTATCCATTCAGCAGCATAGGGAGGGACACTGAGTATCAAAGAGCAGCCTGTTGCCTCCTGAATGCAGTTGGCAGAAGATTCATGGTGGGATTGGACTAACACAATCAGTGTGTAGGTAAAGTTTGTGTTTGAGCTACTACAATAATTTTAGGGAGTCTGCTGGATCTCTCTTCTTCTTTGTTCTGTCTCCTGAATAATGGGCCAAGATGAGACTCTCTGAGCTTTCCACCCTGAAATACAAACACCAGATTCTTGGGACTAGAGTCTTTGACTTGGAGATTGTGATATCATGGGAAAAAAAAAAAAATCCCCAAAAGGAACGTGTCTTCAAGGAAAAGATAAGCAATGTTTTCTGGGTGGTGTTGATACAAAGGATCCTGTGTGAAGAGTTTGGAGACCTGTTTCATTCCACCACCAAAGTACCAGCAAGGGTTCATGAACTGAGGGATTTTGAAAACTCTGTGGAAACTCAGAACCTTCTTCTTTTTTTTCCTTTCTATGTGCATAAGCTGTGTTGGAGAATAAGCACACTACCATTATTCCAAGTGCACCTCAAGTCCTACCTCATCTGGAAAGCCTCAATTTGTTTTCACCTCCATTGTCTGGCCTTCTTGCAGTCATTCCCATTCTTCTTCTCCACGGGGCTACTTCTAGAGCCTGCAGTGTCGGGCAGCTGTGCATGGGAAGCCTTCAAGGGCTAGTTGGTCTCTCCTATGTTTCCTTGGACGTTGCCATTTAAATAACTTGCCAGTCACCCACAGTTCTGGATCTTCACATATTTAAACAGAACTACTGTCTCCCTTTTATCTGCCACCCCAATAGGGTAGGGGTGCCATGTTCTTCTAGGAGGATAGGCTCTAACCCTTGGAGTCATTGCCAGCTCTCCTCTCTTTTCTACCTTCTGGTTCTAAGTTGTTTTGGGGTCAAAGAGCCCTTTGAGACTCAATGACACTTTGTCTCTTCCCACATGGAAACACACATGAGTAATACTATCTTTCTTACCATTTCCAGGGGTCACTAACCCTCAGAACTTCATCCCTGGGCCCCCCACCCTCTATCAGTGCAGAGTTTCTCAGAGTAGCCCATGAACCACTGCCGGCGCAACCCACTGGAATAGTTGATTTGTTGGTTTGCTTTAATGCAGATTCCCAGACCTCATCCCTAGACCTACTAAGACAGAATGGACAGAGCAAGGAGGACAAATGAGCTGCCCAGACCACATGGTTAGCATGTGGTGACCCTGGGATTCAAACCCAGGGATTGGCTTCCAAGGTAATGTTTTGATTACCTTGATCAAAAGGGGGTTTGATTAACTAAGCAATCAAACCTTGCTGGTTTTCCAAGGAGGAATTGCCAGGATGATAGAGAGAGAGAGAGACAGAGACAGAGAGAGAGAGAGAGAGAGAGTGTGTGTGTTTGTGTGTGTGTGTGTGTCAGGAAGGTTGCAGGGCAGTATAGTCAAAGTTAGAATGGCCTAAGACTTAGGGAGGAAAGCAATATACACTCAGGTTCTGTCCCCAAATGTCTGAACTCTACAGTGGTCAAGACACTGCTGAGATGTTCCCATTACGAGATGCATTTTCCAACACATGATTTGTTCCAGCATCCCCTCCAGCTTCCTAAGGATACCCAGGAAAAACAAGTCATGGTTGCTTTTATCTGAAAGGCCATACCGTTTTAACCCAAAGTCACTGGAACTCTTGACAATGCTAAGGATTCAAGATCTGCTGCCCCTGAGGGAACAGCCCAGGCAGAGACAGAGGAGGTAGGGCACCAGCATCCTCACCCCGTGGGACTTTCCAGGCAGGCTGACCGGAGCAGGTTTCTGTGAGAAACTGATAACTGGGCTGGCTGCCTCTGGCCTGCCTGCCTGCTCGAGACAGGGAGTGACAAAGTGCTGCATCACCTTTTTCTCCCGCGGTTCGGGTGCACGCTGCTGGGCTGGGCTCCAGAGGAACTGGTGGTTAGTTTTGTGGTCACCCAGCAGTTTTATGAAGGCCCTTAAGGTGCTTCAAGTACCAGGTGGCCCCAGCGTGGTTTAACTGTCTGGGGGCCCGAGCTCTCTCAGTGGCCACCTAAGTAACGTAGACAAGCTTGATGTGAGAATTGTTCAGTTGGTCATGGCGATTACATAATGCCTTAGAGGTGCAAGGACCACGCTTGCTGTTCAGTAAGATATTACAAGTTCATACATTATAAATTAATAAGTACACTGGCCCTCTTGTGGCATGTGACAGTGAATCTAAAGCAATCGGGTACATCCATGGCCTCATCTGAGAGTCACAGCAATCCCGTTGGATGCCTTGTGGGTTCCATGATGCAGATGTGGAAATTGAGGATGGTCAAGGGTGAGGGTCTGTCCAACGGACCAGACAACAACTGAGAACCTTCCACAGGTGATGTCAGACTATTATTCCACAGTCCCACAAAACCTGGAGTCTCCCCACTTTGCAGACAATGAAACTTCCCTGTTTGTAGTCGAACTCTTTCCCAGCTAGCCCCTCTCTCTCACTGGAACATCTCTCTGAAAGCTGTGGCTTACAGCTCTCAAGCAGGTAGGATCAAGATGGCTATATTTTCTCTTGGTCTCATTCCCAGATGCTCTGTCAGACAGCACTTCTTAGCACACATGCAGAATACAAAATAACTCAGACCGCCTTTCAAGAGCCCTCAGGAAGCTTTGGGGTGACATTTTAACTGCCTTTTTCACTTGGTCTCAGGCCTTGTTTTTTTATTTATTTAAACATCTCTCATAATCTGAGTACCAAGAATATGACCAGGCATGGACCAGCAGCTGAAAACACAGAAGATTAAAGACACAGCAAACACTCATACATATACATGCACAGATTCGTTCACACAAACACACATATATGCACACACACACACACACACGCACACATGTCCCACCTGTGGAAACAATATTCAACTGGGGAAGCTACCCAGCCTGCTCACTGACCACTTATTATATACGCACCCAATGCTGTGTAAGGCACTTCACTTTTTTGCAAATGTGGCTTCATTTTTTTTCTCACAATTCTTTTTATTATCATCTATTGTGAAATTACCATCTTGGTGTGCATGGATGTGTTTATAGTTTCGTTCTCACCAGGTATGCATAACCTGTTGATGGCAGAGCCCTGTCTTATTAATCTTTGCATTCGTGTTCATTGATTCACCTTCAAAATGCTTGTTGAGTGTCTAGTATAGGCCAGGCGCAGGCTAAGTACAGACTTGGGGATGTGATTTTTCAAGAATAAATAAATGAATGAACACAAGATGAAGAGACTAGGGAGAGAGCAGGAGTGAAGGCGTTGGGGTGAAAGTCCTTGTCATCTTCCTGAGAAGAGGTGAAGAGCTTGCACTCAGCAGAACAGAGGGATGGAGCCATTGAGGTGGTTTACTGTGCTGGGATTCAGCTCTCCATGAGGGCCCATGGACCAGGGGCAGGCTCATCCACCCCTTTCACCATCAGTATTCACATCTGTAAAGTGATAACTGTGAGTCTCTACCCCAGAAGGGTCACTGGAACATTGGAGAAGCTCTGACATGTAAAACACTTAGCCAAGTGCCTGGACATTCCCAGTAAAGTCTAGAGATTACTAAGAGTATAAATAGATGCACAAGCAGACTAAACAAGCATTTGGAAATATGTGCATTTGCATAAACATTTTGGTAATTAAACAACAACAACAACAAACAAAAAAGAAAAACAGAAGAGAGAGAATTACATAACCAAATCTCACCCTTCATGATTTTAACTCTCTTCCATCATCTGGAGAGAAGTCTTTGCAAGTTCTGCAATAGAATCTTGACCTATTATTGGAAAACTTCCTTGAAGGTTGAGGGACTCTGACCCAGCCTCTGGAATCATTTGGGTACCCCTGTGTCCAGACTCTGGCATTCCCCACCCCTGCCCACACCACCCCTATGGAGCAGATTCTCCTTTTCCTTCAGGGCTGATAGCAAGAGACATACAGTTCCAGGTCCCCTGAGCTAGAGGGTAATCCAGCTGGCCAATTACTTGAAATTAAAGTCAGGTAATTTGAACCCATCTGTTGGGCGCCTGACCACAAACCACCTCTTAGCTAACCCTGAGCTGGATCCGATTACTCCCCGAGTGCCTGCCCAGCTTCATTATACCACGGCCATGGGAAGGGAGGAAACCAAGAGGTTACTGGGGTCTTCAGTTAGCGCTTTGTCATTAGCGTGGTTATTACCCTTGTCCTCCCTCCCAGCAGACTTCAAGATATGGGAGATGCGAGGGCTAGCTGGTAATAGGACCAGAGGCTCCCAGGTCTTACCAGATGGAGTGGAGCCCTCATCAGAAGGGCCAGCAAAGGCAGCTCCCCAGACACCGGTGGGTGGATTCCAGGAGGCCAGACTAGGACTCTGTGGCTCCATCTCAGATGCACTACAGATGGTTCTTAGGGGCAATTATGGGGAACAGGGCAAAGCTTGGACACTGGCACCAGTAAGTCTGGGTTTGATAAATAGATCTGCCCCTTAATAGATCCTGGGAAGTTTCTTGAACAACAAAGCCTCAAGTTCTTTGGCAGTACAATGAAAATTGTGGAAATTAACTTAGACTGCCTTTCTAGAACTGGAGCAGACTCAGAAGTCTCCATTGAGGGTGAATGTACCTGGACAGTGTCATGAAAGCCAAAACAGAGGGAATTCAGCCACCGGATGTTGAGGAGCTCTGGGGCAAGTACCTTGTCTCTATTCTAGGAATTGGAAATCAAAGCTCACAGAAGTTGAGCTTTGATCAAGGAAGGATGAGTAGATGAAAAATCCACTGTATAGATGCAGATGTAGCCATACCATGGGCAAGTGAATGGGGAGAAAATAGATATCAGATTCTGGAAATGTAGATAAGGATAACATTGTCTTTATTCCACAGTGTCAGATGGGTTCTCAACCCTGTGACCCCATTCTTGGTAGCAGAGTTTTCTTAGGGAAATCTTTAATACCACAAGAATCTGACTACCCATTTCTCCCAAATATGATTACATTTTCAGCCCCATTCTGCATTTTTTCCCTCTGGAAAATTGAGCATCTTATGCCCAAGAAAAAATGATAAAACTCCATTTGACTTCACTAGGGCAGAACTAAGACGGTCTTTGAACTGAGATTAAGTTGATACATTGAGAGCTTCTGTCATTGTAATATGATGTCAAGAGAACAGGCAGGGAGGAGTTTATCCTGGTAGCGTCCCTCCAAAGTTCTAGTCAAGTAGAAAGGGCTTTTTGATGCATCAAAGAGAGTGCTATCTTTCAAACTGCATTCATATTCTAACGTCCTATCATCATTGTAAAATAATGACAGAGCTAACATCCCAATTTTTACATGTATTTATTTACAGTATTCAGTAGTCAAGCGAGGAGACATAGCCGGCTACCATTCATGTCTGGCTCTAAATGAGCCACGGCACTGGCTCCATCCACATTTGCTGTACTGAGGTCCTGGACTCTCGTCAGTTGGCATCTGCACTGGCACTTCTCCTCATGGTGGCTGTCCCTCAATATTGGCAAAATACATTCAAGTAAATCTGCCAGGTGATTAAACTTCAGATGTCTCTGAGCCCAGGAAAGTGAATGTCTTGATGTCAAAGATGGACAGTGCTTTAAAGCATTCCATTTCAATTTCTTCCTCTCTCTCCCCCACACCTGACATTCCTGATCAGTGGTCATCCAGCCCCTCTTTCCATTCCCCAGTTGATGGGGAGCTCACCACATCACAAGTAGCCTATCAGATCTGCTATCCTTGTAAGTTAGGAGATGCAGGAGTTTGCACCTGCTCACCTTTCTAACCTCAACCCATGTCACCTCCAGAAGTGCACTGATCTCCAGCCACACTGACCGTATTGTCCTGAGCAATGCTGAGCTGCATCCTGCCTCAGTGATAGTGAATTTGCTGCTCCCTGCCTGAGAAAGGGGCCCTTTTCATCACTGCTCACCCCTGCCCTTTGGTCTCAGTTCAGGTGGAATCTTTTCAGGGACACCTTCCCTGACCACCTCATCTACAGTGGATCTTACTGCCCTGTGACCTCTATCCACTCCCGATCCTCTGAGCCCATCTTCATCCCCTTCATAGCACTGCCACTGTGGGAAATGATCTGGCCAATCTATGCATTAGCCTGTGTGTGACTACGTACTGTTTATGTATGTGTTTGCCTGTGCACTACTATATTCTGTTTAAGTACATGTTCACCTGTGTACAATCATATATCCTTTGTCCATATATACCTGCTATCTTAGTCTGTTTTGTGCTGCTATAACACAGCACCACAGACTGGGTGATTGATAAAGAACATAAATCTATTTCTCACAGTTCTGGAGGCTGGGAGATCCAACGTCAAGATTCCTGTAGGTTTGGTGTCTGGTAAGGGCCTGGTCTCCACTTCCAAGACGGAGCCTTGTTGGTGCATTTTCAGGGAAAGGAACTCTGTGTCCTCACATGATCCAAGAGCAGAAAAGAAGAGCAAACCCGTTCTTGCACTCCTTTTGTACAGCAGCATTAATTTACTAATGAGGGCAAAGCCCTCATGACCTAAACACTTTCCATTAGGCTACACCTCCCACCATGATTACACTGGGGATTAAGTTTGAATATGAATTTTGGAGGGGACAGAAACCTCCAAACCATAGTACCTGCGTCTTATTATGTACTAGATATGCATGTGCTTACCTATATATGATTCTGTACTCTCTATGCATGGGTTTATCTCTGCACTATTAAGGGCTGTTTATGCATGCATTTACCTGGGTACTATCATGTATTTCCTCCTCTGAAGTGCACGATTAGGAGAGAAGAAGTTCCTCTGTCTTGGTCACTTTTGCTTCTCAGGTAGAGTAGCTCCTCCGGGAACCCCTGGAGGGGGTTGGAGAAGGCTGGCAGGCCACACCTGCTGTCCAAAGTCCCTTCCTGAGAGTGAACGTCAGCCTCACCACAATGCCCACCACTACCACTGCCACTGCAGGCTGTAACTCTGCAGTTGAATTTGGTTTCTTTTGTCCATGGATATGTGCTTTATGATGCCAAGTGGGGGATCTGTGGCCTTCTCATCTCTGAAGACAGAAATCAGGTCTCCCCGGTGTTTCCAATCCCTACAACAGCTTAAATGTCTTCATTTTCTTCACAGGAAAAATATCTTTTCAGATTCTGCTCAGATTTAATTTCCTCTATGAGGAAAATCCACTTCAGTGTAGCTCATCATTCTAGCTCCTTGGCATCCTTTTTGGAGTTTGGGGGATTGCATTACAACATCTCCCATTGCCTCTCCCTCTGGGCTGTGTACACATCAGATAAGGTTGTCTTTGACTTTTTCCAGGTCATTAATGGATACTTTGAAAAGAATCTAATGATTAATTCTTAGAGATCCCACACGGCTGGGTTTATTAATAAAATTAGTCTTGGGTCTTGAGCTTTTCTGAGGTCCCCTAAAGAAAGATGTTCCAAATATTCAGCCATTTGAAAAGGTATCACAGAAGCAGGAGGTACCCTTACGCACATGTGGTTCAACTCCCTCATTCTCCAGATGAAGAAGCCATGATCCAGAGAGAAGTTTATCACATGCAGAGGAGCAGTCAGGGAAGGACGTGTGGCTGGTGGGTGGGAGAGTCAAACTTGGAAGCTAGAGGCCACACCTCATGGCCAGTAGGGGCTGGCCTTGCCTTCCTCACCTACAGGGATCAGAGTGGAAGGTGGGGAGACTTTCCCTCTGGCTGCAGTGCCTGAGAATCAGGGGTGAATTCTGATTCTGATTTATACTGAGTTTTTGAGCTGGAGAAGCCTAAAAGATCAGAACACCAACAGGAGACTGGGCTGGGTAGTGGGAACTGGGGTGTGGGGCCAAAAGTCAGAGGGCCTGAGTGGGAGTGATGGAGGCATTTAGGGGTGAATAACAGCTTTGCCTGTGGCCAGCACTGGATTAATAGCAACAGAGACTGGGGCAGAGACATTTAGAGGGTTTGAGTTGGAGAAGATAAAATGCTGAGTGTTAACTACAGAGGAGAGACCTCTGGGGCCCCTTGCAGAGAGGTCAGAAGCTTGAGCACATTAATTTCATAGAATTGCATTCAGGAGATTGGGAGTGGAGAGACAGGAGTGTGGGATGACTGCCTTCCTCGGAAAGGTGTGTCAGAGGGTGTCTGAAGGTAGAGGTGTAGACAAGCCAATGGGTTAGAGACAGTGGCCATCCAGCTACAGGATCAGTGTGAACAAAGACACAGAAACCAGAACACGAGGGGAGGTAGGGCTGGGAATGCAGCGGGGATGCTGCAATCTTTTTCCTTCACCTTGCCTGCCTCGGCCTCTCCGATGCACAAAGTTAACTCAAATTCCGCTCTTACCTGGAGTGATCACAGCTTGAAAATCCAGCCAAGAATTGAAAGAAAAATCCGGGAGAAGAATAAATTCATTCTGAAAGGCATGGAGAAGAAGGTTGTTGAATTGTTTTCATCTTCAAAGAGGAACCTGCAGAAGGAAGGAATCCTCAGTCAAGCCCTCACCCCCATGCCCGCTTCTTTTCTCTAAGTACAACCTGAACCAACAGGGCATGTTCTCAATGTCTATGGCCTTGATTCTGAACCTAAGGGACCCTAACTGGGACTTCACAAAAAGGTGGGAAGTTTGCGAGGAACGATGCCACTAAATGTTACAGGGGCATTGGGCAGGCCCAACTGGGCAGCTTGGCAGTTCTTTTAAGCTAACAGTGCCTCAGTTTTTAAGTCTGTAAAATGGGTGCGATAATAACACCTCCCCCTGCAGATTGTTGTAGATGTGTCATACAGCGGCAGATTTGTTAAAGAGTTCCACAAACTGGAAAGCAACCCATGAGTGTGAAGACCAACTCCTTCCCCCAGCTCTCTTTCCTCCCCAACCCCAACTCCATTGCCATTGTTGAAACATGCGCTCTGGGAAAGATGAGAGAGAATAAATATTTTTAAAAAACAACTTCTGTCTTTCGAATACGCTAGTACTTGCTTGCATTTAATTCTCACCCTTGTCCTGAGAGGCAGATATTATTCTCTCTAGAGATAAGGAAATAAGCTCTAGAATATTCTGAGCCTGGCCTGGTTTCTGCCCTTCAGTGCATACAGAGCCAAGAGTAGAAGTCATGTCTGCCCATCTACCTCCACACGCCCCTCAGTTCACTCCACGCTGGAGGGTGTGTGCTAGAGTACCTTCCTTGGGTACCGATGCTCAGAGTCAGCCCCAGGCTTGGAAGGGAGCTCAGAGGAGCAAATAGGCCCTGACCCACAGCTAGAGCCAGGACCTGCACAGGCATCATTCACACGGTGTGTCTTCAATTTCCATGGTGGAAATAGAGCTGCCCATGGGGCAGATGAGAAAACCAAGGAGCAGAGCACTTTCCCAGCTTGTCCAATGCTGCTTAACTACAACAGCAGAGCTAGACATTGGCCATTACCTGCCTGCTAAGTACTTTGAAATATCTGCAGGGACACGAGTGACAGAAGACAGGACCTCTCAGCCAAGTGAGAACTGCTGCTCACATGGAGAGTGAAGAGGCCACTCTGTCCTCAGGATGGTTTTTTGTAGCATGCATGGATGGGAGCGGGCCTCAATGAATCATCCTCTCAGGGGTTTCCCAGACCAGTGAAGCAACTTGGGGATACCTTGTCTTACCGGACAAGTGGGATATGGGCCTATTGAATAGTATCATGTTTCAAGATTCAGCATCCCAATCCGTGTGAATATAGCACTCAAGATAAATCAGTGATATGTCAACACACACAGCGCCCAAAGCTTAGCAGATCTCCATTAGGAAACGCGGGTTGAAACAGACTGAACCAGCTCTGGCGCGCTCTGTTGCCACTTTTGTCAGTGGTAATAATTAGTATCACTACTGATTATATTAGTAGCAATAGAACTAATATTGATATCTTAGTGATTGATATGATAGTGCTAATGTTAGATTTTTATGGTATTCAATTTAATAAAAAGATATTTGAACAGATCTTCAGTGTTGGCAAATTGTTTGTTTATATTTTATGTCATCCCACTCTTACAATAAGCAAACTTCCTTGATGGTTGTGTGGACCCTAGTTCTTAGTGTCCAACCTCTATCACTTCCTCCCGGTGTGTCCTTCTGTGAGTCAGTAATGCCACAGAAACTGAGTTTCTTCATCTGTGAATGCAGATGATGTTGCCTAGGACCCAGGATTTTCTGGAGGATAAAAGGAGGTGGAAGAGCACTCAGCATGGTGGTGGCTGTGATTTTGTAGCCACAGCTGTCATTCCAACGTTGTCACTGTCACCTTGGGGCTATTTCCTCTGCTGTGTACTAGGGTCAGGGCTCTGGGCTGTTCTCAGTGGGCCACTGTCTTGCAATTGCCAAGTTTCCCAGCAGGCAAGCCCCCACCATCACCCCAGCACCTTACTCCTGGCATTTTCAGGCACCCTGAGGCAAGACCAACCCCAGTACCCCTGGTTGGCCTGCTGAATCTAGGGGCGGTGCCTGCACTGAGGACCACCACTGCAGGCAGCCAAGGAGGGCCCCTGTTATATGGGCACTCTGCCCACACCGCCCATGATGGTAATGACTGGCACCTATCCACTGCCTTGTTTCAGAAACAGATTTCCTTGTCTATCCAAAGAACCCTGTGGGCCAAGTTTTCTAAAATTCCCCTGCAGGAAATGAATAACCTGAGGTCCTTGAGAGCTACCTTGTCAGACAATCACTCAAATGTAAATGCAGCAGCCCAGATCTCAGGTCTTCAGATTCTGTGCACTTGGGAGCAACCCAGCAGCCTGTGGGTGGGGCCATTCAGGTGCCTAGGAGCCTGTATGTAGCTGGTCTAGCTCAATCCTGTCCCTCTTCTCAAACCACGCTCAGGCTGTGAGGCTTGGCATCCTCAGGACAGCCGTGTGCATACAAGTCTCACCCCACCGAGAAAGTCCAATCGTCAGCTTCACTGCTGGGAGCCTCAGACTCAGCTGCACTCCTGCTTGAACCTAGGGTCTCCCATTGTGCACGGCGTGCCACGCGACTTGCGGCAGCCATCAACTGCCTGCCAGAGGGGGCAGCCAGTGTCAAGCAGTAGGGGTGAAAACTAACAGGAACCTGGGCTTCCCTTGAGTAGGAAAGGACAGTTGGGATTGATTTGAACAGGATGCATTATAAAGCCTGGGTTTGCATAAGAGAAGGGCTCATAAGAAGCAATGGAGTGCATAAGGGAAAGGAAGGAGAGAGGGAGAGGCAGAGGGCAGAAAGGGAAACAGAGAGAGGGATGGAGGGAGGGAAGGGAAAGAAGGGAAGAGAGAAAAGAGGGGAGGTAAGGGAGAGAAAGGGAGGGGAGGAGAGAATAGGAAAGATCCCTCATTTCCACTGTAGCTTGCTGGCTTGAATTCATTTGGAGAATGGGAGAAAAGGGCCCGTGATCAAAAGGAAGAAGAGAGTGAACTGGGTCCAGCAGCATGGTGACAGTCTCCCAAATCCACTTCCTCCTTTGCTCACGTTTGCCTGTGTGTATGCACTTATGCATCTGTGTGTGTGTGAGAGTGTGTCCCTGTGTGTCTGCGCACGTGTGTGAAGAGATTTATTGGTCATCCTGGACCCATGTCCATGGATCCCTTAGCTCTGCAGGTCTGCTTTCAACAGAAGCTGGAAGATGAATTCAGTGTCACCACCCAGTGACTAGACAGACAGCCTTGTCCTCTTTGTGGACTTGAAGAAGCAAAATTACCCCCAAAGTTTCACTTCTCTTGCTTGCTTTGCCATCGAGGTGGACTTTGGTGCTCCCCTTTCAGCTTTCAGGAAATGTGTGGGACTTCGTGTGCTTCGGGGCCGGCCCTGGGTAGGAGGACATCAAGGCCATTCCAAATCAGATCTCCTGAAAGCTGAAAACTCACTTCCTAACTACAATTTCCTTTGGTGTATATGAAGAAGCAGGGGCTGAGCCCTGTCCCATGTCACAAAGCATTTCTCAAATGCTCTGAGTTCAATAAAACCCCAAAGTGCATTGTGCCAAGTCCTCTGTCCCATCCCATGATTTAAAAAGTCATGCATATTTTGATTGAAATTTAATCCATATGCTCCTGATTTATTTACAATTAAATCATCAAAATATTATTTTAAGGACTGTTTGATGTCTAGGAAACCTTTTGAGGTCGTTTTAATATGATTTTAGAAGCCTCTTTCCTTAGAAGCCGGAAACTTTGCTTTGCTGCTTGTAAATAAACCCAGTGGAGATGAGTGACTTAAGTCTAGAAATGTCACGGCATTTGACAGGGGTTTGAAAACGGTAGAAGTCTTCTTTGCACCCAATAAGAGCTGTATTCAGATTTGCAGAACTTGCCTTCGCAATGTTCCCAGTAGCCCTTCGTCGAGGTATTCAAAGGCTACCATTCGTCCTAAATGTTTCATCAAAATCCCCTCGTTTTCCAAGGGGAAGGTCAGGGACTGACCTTTAGTGGGTACCCTGGGTACTGCATTTGATGCTTCAAAGACAGGATCTCCTATCATTTCTCCTGACAGCTTCAGTGCCATGAGTATCAGGATTTGATTTCACCAGTGAGGGGTGGGATATGCAACAACTTAAGTGACCTGTCTGCTGGTAGTCTTCTGAAAATATGGGATTGAGACTCAGGCTGGCCAGACACTCAGGGCACTCCACCCACATCATCAGGCCAACTCTCCACATGCAATAATAGAAAACAATTGATAAGTATTGGAATGATTTTTGCATTTGTTTTGAGCTTTGCACATGTGCAAATATCTTAAACAATCATTGTGGGCGTTGCCAGGGAGAAATGTACATGAAGATCAAACAACAGCGTCCCTGCCAAGGCAGTGATACTTATGTTAAAGCTGTGAGCTAAAATGATCAATTATTTCATAATTTGATTGGATTTTCCCAACACATTGTGAAGAAAGTGAGGCAAGAATTATTAATCATACTTTAAATATAGAGAAACTGAACGAATAAATTAAGAGCAAAGAAGCCAAGGACTTCTCTTCCTATTAGCAGAGGTCAGAAAGGAGCTAGTCCATCAGCCTAAAGGGTTGCACCTTCGACGTGGGTGTCTGGCAGTACACTGTGAAACTGTGTCTCTAATTTTCTAGCTACTAGCCACATGTGGTTATTTACATTCAAATTAATTCAAATAAATAAAGTTAAAAATCCCATTCCTCAGTCACATCCACCACATCTCAGGTTCACAATAGCCTCCCGGGGCAGGTGGCTGCCGTCTTGGACAGCCCGGCAAGGGGATGTTTTCATCACTGCTGAAGGCCTTGCTGGACAGTGCACATCCTAAGACTCTGCACCCAGACCGCCTCCTTGGGGCATTTTAAATTAGTCATGTGGTCCGCCCCATCTCTCTTTTCCTTTCCTTCCTTCAACAAGCTGCCATCGTCTCTACCATCTGGGGTCCCTGTGACCTCCCTGTCTGTCCCCTTCTAATGCCTGGCCCAGGAGCAACCAGTGTCTAAACAGTTGCTGGAAGGCCTGGAAGGGCCTTGGCTCCTGGCAGCTCCAAGACCCTCAGTGGAGCAGTGCAGCCGCCTGCTCTGCCCTGCTGAGTTTCAACTAATCATCCGCAGTGTGGAAGAAGGGGGTTCCGGGGGGAGGAGGAAGGAGACTTCTGGAAGGTGAGGCACAGCAGGGCGATGAAGAGCTGCCAGGGAGCCAGACATCTGTGCCCAGACAGATAGAGTTTCACCGATACGATCTTTGTTACTATCCTTGTGAGAGATAAACAACTTGCAGGAGCAGCGTGCAGGGAGGAAGTGCCCTGCTGAGAAAGTGGTGTGCAGAGGCCAGACACTCAGCCCCTGCGGTCAGGCCCAGGGCGAGGAAGGCGGGGGAGGGGAGGAGGCAGCCCGGGCCCCGCACAGGTGACAGGAGTCACGGCGCCCACCGCAGATGTCACCCAAGAGAGACGTGTGAGTCTTGGCACATGAGGGAGTAGAGGTTCTGTGAGAAAGAGGGGAAAAGAAAAACAACAGAAGGAAAGTGGGGCTGAGCATGTTGAGCTTTGTCCTGTGAATCGAGGCTAAGGATTGGGATTTATAACCCGAATCTGCTGCTTACCCGGTTAGTCTGCAGTTGAGTAACTTCTCTAAGACTCTCAGTTTTACCATCCAAAAAAAAAATGGATGGTCTGTTTTCAAGATACATTGTCACAGTGTGGCGGGGTTTCTCCTTAAGCAGAATCAGTAAGTTGTTCTTCCACGAATCAGAGTTCAGATGGAGGATGGATGAATGGATGGATGGATGGATAGAAATTCTATTAAAGCATTTTGTTTTGTACAATGGGTAGATGCATGCCTTTATTTCCCAAAAGACTAGGAGCTATTCCAATTAAAGGGATGGGGCCAATTCATTTGTAAATCTTCATGGGCAGCACAATTCCAGATATACCTGCTCAGAAAAAAATAAAAAAAGAAAAAAGAAAAAGAAAGAAAGGAAGAAAAAAAAAGGGAGGACAAGAGAAAAGGAGGAAGAGGATGCAGTGGGAACATATTTTAAACTTCAAATTTATTTATATACGAGGCACTGTCACTAAGATTTTGTCTGTGTGGATCAACTTTGGAGGATGGTGATACCTTCAGATCTGAGTTTGGGTTTAGAGTGAGATTGCAAATAAAAATATAGGATGCCCAGTTAAATTATAATTTCAGAAAACCAACAAATATTTTTTTCTCAGTATGCCTATATAATATTTAGGTCACATTTGTACTCAAAAATATCTTGCTCATTTGAAATTCAAATGTAACTGGATGCCTTGTGTTTTATATGGTAACCCTAGTTTTTGGAGGAAGAAAAAAAAATAACAGGCCTTTGGACTTGTCATTAACCTACACATGTTTGAGCACATTTCACCAAAGAGTTCCTTAGTGGGATTTGGGGCAAAAGCCTAGTTAACAATAAAGGCACACTCTGTTTCCTGTTTTCTATGTTCCTTGTATAGGTATCTTCCCCAAGGACAACCCAATCACTTAGCCAAATACATGTAATAGAATGCTAAACATAGCCAATGATTTCTAACACTGGTGACCTGGAACTTTTGGAGGGATTTGGAAGTTTAAGGTGAATGGGAATGTCAGAGTGAAACGACATCTTCCAGGTGAATGAGAATGTTTAGCATGCATTAGAATGGGCAGAATAAATTGAACACCAAACATTCAGTGAATGATCCAAGTCTCAGCCAGCCCTGGTTCTAATCTTCATTTGTGCTCCCACCTAAGGGCAAAAGTGACCCAACAGAATTATCTGAAACTCAGTAGAGAGTTCTGAAATCGTTTGTTTTTTATTTATTTCCAGCATGCCTTCACCAATTCATCCTGTGTCACGCATCAACACTTTGTAATACTAATTCTTCTTCTCTTAGGTCTTAATTACGATCCCCATTTCTCTATCACATTCCCATACTCGTGGAACCCATTATTTCTGAGTTGGTCTTTTCTTTCTATTATTGCCTACTAAACACCTCCCTTTCTGCACTAAGTCCTATTGTTGACAATAATTTGATCAATCTAAATACACCGTTTATTTCTGCCTTTTATTCTGTGTTTCTCCTCCAAGTTTCCGATCATGAGAAGTTCATTAGAGAATTCCTCCAACATAAAAAATAATTAAAGGTGTGTTTTTCTTTTGAAGAATTAGGAACACTAAAAGGCATGCATTTTTAACATTACAACTTATTTGTGTGGATGTGTTCGTATTCTCTACCTACTGCCTTATACTATAGCACTTTTTCTGGGAATATTTCATCCCATAAAGCCCTTTTTTCAAGACACCTCTCCTTCCCATTCTGAAATGATCTCTCTCGAGAGTGGCAGTGATAATACAATAGGTTGGAGTTGCTATTATTAAAAATTACTACTTTTTTTTTTCACTATGTTTCTTTCGTTACCCAGTGGGATTTTGATTCCAGACATTCTCCTTACTTGACATCCACTGGGGAAGTGATGAAACCATTCATTATTTAAAAGTTTGGAAGCCACAAGTACTACTGTATCTAACCAGATTGGATTGACTTTTTAGCTCTTTTGATTAATAATTCATAAGCCTGAGGATATGTGAATTGGGTGAGCACTAACCTGCTAACAAAAGAAGAGTAGGAGATGAATGTTAACATGGCTCTTGTGTTACTTAACACTTCGGACCAACAAAACAAACCCATGTGTCATGGAACCTGTTTCATACTTTCAATCCCCAATCAATATTTCATGATTAACGGGCCCATATGTTCACGCAGGTCCCCTGAAGTACAAAATTTGCCCTTGCATCTCCCATGTGATGGTGTACAAAATGCTTCCTCCAAAAAGAAAGGATTTTGCTTCCTCTAATGAGAACTTATGCTCAATTCACTTTCCAGATTGTCTGATTGTTTTGTTTTTAATTTTTCCTTCTTGGGTTTCATTATAAGGAGGAAATCCTCGCTGTACCCAGTAAGTGCTCGGACATCAAATCAAACAATTGAAAGTTTCTGCAAATGATAACACTTGTAAGAGAGGGTCATGTAATTTACAAATGACATGTATGTTTGAAACCTGGTTAGTATTATGCACTGTAAAAACTATTTCAATTGGCATCTGAAGACCTGGGGTTGTGCTCTGTCTGTCATTGACAAGGTGTGTGACCTGGGTCAAGCAACTGCTTTATCTCTCTGAGCTTCATTTTCTTTTGCATGGTGACTAAAGCCACCCTTTTAATATCGCTGTGAAGAATGGAGTAAGATTATGTGAAGCACCTACACAGTGTCTGGTTTATGGCCGTACCCTCCTCATTTATTACTTTAATGTGTGTGGAATGTTAAATGTTATTAATGTGATTAAATATTAAATATTATTAATGTTATTTAAGTTATTTTATTAGTCAATAAAACAATATTAAGTCACACTATTGTGATGTACAGTGTATTAAAAGCACTTTATAAACTATAACATCTTGAAGCAACTGTAAGGGATCACCATGAGGTATTATCTAGCATTTAAAGTGGTAGTTATGCTTTCGCTTTGATGTTGAAGTGATCCACATATTTTCTTTCTATGAAAGTGTGTCAGAAGAAGAGGATTAGCTTATTAATTAATAAGCCACAGGGCATTTAAAAAATAGAGCAAAGGAGAATGTATTCCACCCGGTTTTCTCAGGAAACTCCCAACTTCTGATTGTTTTGGGCCAATTTCAGTTTACACCTAGGAAGATTTCACTACCAAAGCTGCTACTTTGGAGTATCTGATGAATAACCAAAGATTACACAGATTTAAAATTAGCAAACAAAACACAGTCAACAACCTGTAAGATATCCTGATGCATTAGGACTCACAGCAGAGCACTTCCTTCAGAAGACCTCTGGTTTCTGACTCCAGGAATCTGCTTCTGCTCCACAGCCACTCCAAGGTATGGCGAGAAGTAGGATTGGATACTGGCTTTTCTTTGAGGAACACACTACAAGAAGACAGACTTGGTCTAGAATTTACCGTAATGTTTTACAAGTGCATAAACTGAAGTCTGAGCATATTCAACTCGGACTTTTCCCTATCTATCAATCCTAAAAAAGAATAATTTACTTTCCAGTGCCATTCCTAACGTCCTCAAAATAAACTGTAGAAGAAAGTTTATATTCTGGCCCCTTTCACCAGTGAGTTAAAAGGAAAGTCAGTATTACTCCCTCAATTTTTCAGAATATCCAATTACCTAAAACTTCCATTCTTAAAACTTTGAGGTAAGGGATCGTCGTACAATGTTCTTTTGTCTGTGTGATTATTTAGACATCCTGAAAACCATAGATTTTGTGTGTGTGCGTGAAGGGGAAAAGATGAGATCTTCCCAGACATGTAACATGTTCGAGCCTATAGTTAGACCTAAACTTGCCTCTTTTCTTGCCTGTAGTTAGACCTAAACTTACTTCCTTTTCCTTGTTTAGAGACCTGTAATTCAGAGGTGAGCATAGTTCTACACCCTCACCTTTCTGACACCTGCCTCTCAGAATACCAAGGATTAAAGGAAGCCAGGATGTACAGCTCAGAATCCAGATCCCAGCAGAGAGAAGTGCGCATGTCCTCTCTGCTATGTGTTGGTGTTGGTGGGATTTGTAGCCAGCACCAACCTTCCACTCCCGTTTGTCAGGAGCATAAACAGAAGCCAGGACAGGGACAAGGTGACATTTGATGAAAGTCACACAGCTATCTCGAGTCACACTGGGGTCCAGCCCTGACCTGCCTCCCACATCCCCCTGCTGCCTTTCCCCAGTAGAGAGAGAAAAGAGAAACAAACACATCCCAGGCGATGCACTAGGGCCATTCCATGCATTGTCTGGTTTCCCATTCTCTCTTCAGTTGGGTAGAGAGCCTGTCTCTTCTTCTGGACCTGTTTTGGAAATGACCCTCAGCTTTTATGCCTCAGCATCAGGAGGTGCTTACAGGAGCACAGGGACTGAGCCCATCTTTGACTCGAGAGCAGGTTTCTGCCACTGCAAATTCCAAACAGCGTTTAACAGAAATTACCAACGTTTGTCTTGGGCAGGGCGGGTGTTGTGTGTGGGTTTTTTTTTTTTTTTCTTTCCATCAGGGATTAGGAAGAGCAATCATCTCCTGCCTCTCATCATTACTTTTCCCTGTATCTTTTGCATTTTTCTGCAGAACCATTTTGCAGGTACAACAGAGCGATCTTTAGAGATAATCTGGTGATTATTACAAATTCAGCCTTTCACGCTACAGGCATTAAGAGATGAAAATTGCCTCAAGTCCACTGTTGTACACCCAATCTGTACCTCTGGACTTCTGTCCTGAGGTGAAAATGCAAACAGAGCAGATATTTAGAATCATTTTGACAGTTCATAAAATTAAGCAGGGATTAGGGATTTGCCTTTTTAAATAATGCCAGAGGGTGCACACAATGGTAATCATATCATCCTGCAACAGGTCCAGTCAAAGTTGAACGGACTAGCTAGGAAGAGAGAAAAAACTGTCAGGTTATTAAATCTGCCATGTATCAGCTGTTGAAAATCCATTTTTTAAACTTTAAATTAACTGCCTGCCTAATGGAGACACTATCCCCAGCTTCCAACACCAACCCATCCTTTGCCGCCATGTGTTTTGTTCAGACAATATATGATTTAGCTTCGATGTCTATGCACATGACTACATCTAGTCAAGGGGATGATTGTATAAATATGCATGCAGTGCAAATAGTTTAATTTTAATTGGGACAGAGTAGCTGATGTTGAAACCATTTGTGTAATTTTGAATATTGAGAGTGATATCAAGCATATGACTGGGTCTATTAGATACCAAAAAAAAAAAAAAAAAAGTACTTCTTTTAATTGCAGTGTGGGGCAGGAGCCTGAGTACTGAACCATGTTCTAGTCCTTCTCCTAAGTGCTGTAATTTTGACCAATAGATTCTTTTTCCAAAGTGTTACTTTCTTCCAGAGCTGTTGGAGGATTTTAGACCAAGGTAGTCTTTAAAGTGCTGTTCTGAAAGGCTGGTGATCAAATTCTTCTTTGTGGGGAGAAAGGAGCTCTTGATGCTCTCGTGCAATGCTGAAGGGAGCTCAACAGCCCTGTCAATATCTAAATGAAGGTTAGAATTATGAAAAAATGAATAAAATATAATGTAGAAAGGAAGGGCATCACATACACACACACATACACACAGTCACACCCATACAAACACACACTCCACTCACATATATGATCTAAACTAGCAAAGAGCCTCCTGTATTAACATGCTACCGAAATTTAACTCTTAATTCCACCTGCTTGATCCTACCTCTGAACACAGGCTTTGCCCTCTAAGAGCCATGGAGGATGATGAACTGGAGCCATGGAAGATGATGAACTGGGACGTGCTCCCAGGGAGGAGAGCTTGGGCCTCATCCAGGACATTCCCCCACTCCGGGGTGGGGAATCCTCATCATGTCTGTTTGGGTTTCAGAATTGCTAAAGACTGGTGAGCACTGTGTGCCGCTTACTCTTCCCTTCTTAAATAGGAGTTTTCTTGCTTTTATTCTTCCCCTCTCCCCATAGCACCTTTGTATTTGGGGGTGAGATCACAAGTAACTCACATTTTTATTTTATGGAACTTCAGATGGGAGAGGGCAGTCTCCAGACTTTATATAGAGACAAAGATGACATCCTGGATTTTGAGTCCAAGTAGGACCTTTGACTCTCTTTAGGAAGGAGTGAGCATCTTGTACATGAACAAAGGAGGAAGGTGAATACTTGTGACCAAGCGGGCAGATGAGGATAGACAGTACTACTGTGAACACATTTTCTGTCCCTTGTAGAAACACACTACTTCCCCCAACAGTAATGTCAGCCCTGACCTTGTGACTTGCTTTAGCCAGTCGCACATGAATTGAGGTGGTGGGTGCAGCTTGTGGACAGAAGTTGCTAGAATCCCTGTGTAGTTCTTCCTTTGAGGAGACCAGCCTGTCCAGATGAAGAGGACACATCACAGAGCCACAGAATTCCTGTGATTCCTTGATGAACAATGATGTATGTTACAAATAACCCTGCCTCTCTGTGAACCACTGTGATTTTGGGGTTGTTTGTTATTCTAACATAGACTTATCTGACATAAGTAGTCGATTTCCATGAAGACCACCATAAATGTTCCTGTCATCAAACCTTCCCTCTCCGTCCAAACAGGGGTTGCTTTCACTCAGGTCACCATCATACCCTCCCTTGAGGTTTGTGAAAGGATTCTATGAGGTTTTCCTTCCTCTTTTCTTGTTACCCTCTGCTCCATTATCCATACTGCAGCCAGAGTAATCTCTGAAAAATACAAAACCTGGCCAGGCATGGTGGCTCGCGCCTGTAATCCCAGCACTTTGGGAGGCCAAGGCCGGTGGATCACAAGGTCAGGAGATTGAGACCATCCTGGCTAACACAATGAAACCCCATCTCTACTAAAAAATAAAAAATGTTAGCCGGGCACGGTGGCGGGCACCTGTAGCCCCAGCTACTTGGGAGGCTGAGGCAGGAGAATGGCGTGAACCCAGGAGGTGGAGTTTGCAGTGAGCCGAGATCGCGCCACTGCACTCCAGCCTGGGTGACAGAGGGAGACTCTGTCTCAAAAAACAACCAACCAACCAAAAAATCAAAAACCATCCTCTGCCGTTCCCCCTGAAACTCTTTCAATGTCTCCCTGTTCATTTCTGAATAGAACCCACACTGCTCTCTGTTTCTTCCACAGTCTTTCATCATCCAGGCCCTGCCTCTGGGCCCCTGCCATTGTCTCTCTTCACTCTGTTCCAAGCTCACGTGTGCGCCTTAGTTCTGCTCACCTTTGCGTCTTTGCACACGTGGCTCCGTCTGTACTCCTCATTTTCCGTTTGGCTCTTTCTCGTCCATTCGTTGCAACCTCACATTTTGCCTCCTCTACACCTGACCATCCCTCCCTGTCTGACCATCCCTCCTCATGGTCAAAGCTTACTGCCCTCGCTGTGGTTCTGGGCTCCCTGTGGTTGTCTCCATGCCGCCTTGTTCTAGTCTTCTGTGTTTTCTCAGGGCCACAGAATCCAGAGCAGAGAAGATACTCAGTTAGGGGGATGGATGGATGAAGTATTGGGATAAGCAAAGCACCCACTCTCTTTTCTAACATTTACAGAGATCCTGACCCTCAGGCGATGCTAATGCCAGAGGGATGTGAAAGCAAGTGACAATCCAAATCAGAGTTAAGGAGAAAATCTCAGGTTCAAACTGCACTGCCCTGTCTGTCCTTAGACTCACTGTCTCCCAGCAGTCTCATCTAGAGATGCAGGGAGTAGAATGAAAGGAGCGATTCCCTTCCTGTTTCCCTCTTTCTCCCCTTCCCTCCCATAGCAGCCTCTTGCCTTTTACCTAGTGCATGTCCTTCAAAGCGGGGTAAGAAAGGAGAAGAGTCTAGTGGTGACAGACAAGATAAAAGCTTTAAAAAGGGAGGCCTATGGGAACTCAGTGCTCTGGGACCATGCGGTCTGGGGAGGAGAACTCAGTTGGGTGACTTAACGCATCTTCAATTATGCACAAGGGCATGTGGATGCTAATCAGCAGGCGGCTGTCCTTATTTCACAGCAAAGCCAGGGTGTGGGAGGAAACACTGACTGTGCCACGTGCGAGGGCTGCAGCTGACCTGACCGACTGGTGGACTGGTCAAGCGACATTCATTGAGGTTCCTAAGAGATGACCCCTAGACATGCCACCAAGATGTCTGGTCAGTGCCTGGGAGCAAAGGGAGTAAGCAGAGGGGATTCTTCCAGACAGTATTCAAAAGACACAGAGGATTTGCAGATACGTCCATTGTGGTTTATGATTAAATATGATATATCCCAAGTCCTGCCTTGCCTGCCTTTGAGCTCAGATCCTGCCTTGCCTGTCCTCTGGGGAAGCTGCTCCTCTCCTCTGGGTCTCTGTCTTCTCAATTACAACACGGGGATGTGAATAATAATGAGTTAACACATTCACTGAGCACTTTGTGTGTGCTGGGCACCTTTCTCAATGAACCCTCACTGCACCTCTGTGAAGAAGACACTATTGTTATTTTCCCTTTATAGGTGCAGAAACTGAGAGAGGTTAAGTCATTTTTCCATGGTTGTCTGACTAGAAAGTGCTAGTGCCAAGACTGAAAAACCAGGAATCCCATTGTCAAGTCATGCCCTGAACCACTGCCACTCGACAGCTTCTCTAATTTTTTTTTCTTTTTTTTTTTTTTTTTGGCTAACCAGTCCATATACACAATACACTCCCTTGGTCAGCACTATTTTTTCTATCCTTGTTTGTCTTTAGCATGTCTGAACTCTGCTCTATAATGCACCAGTTTATTCTGTTATTGTTTCTTATGTCTCAGTTCACGAGGGCAGAGACCTTTATCTGTTGTGTTCATTAACGTACTCTGAATACCTAGAAAGAGGCTGAGGCAGAGCAGGTGCTCAATCAAATTTGAATAAATGAAGGAATGATGGTGAATTGGAACCATGACCCAAGGTAAGGGATTCCATACAATACCCAGGAATCCCATTAAAGTCTGAGAATGTCATCCACGCCAGTTAATAAAGCCAGAGCTCCCACCACCGGCCACAGGCTTATCTTCCTTCCGCCTTAAGTTTGGTCACTCTTCTTCAGCAATTCACTCCTAGAGACTGAATGTGACAACGATTGAGGGTAAACCACCAACAAGACAATGTGCCCTTCTCCTTAAAGATATTCCCCAGGTTCACCGTGGCAGGGGAGCTGGGAAGGGACCTCAACTCTGGACTTGGCCTTGCCCAGAGACTCCAGCTGTGCCTGACCTCATGGACTCTCTCATAAAGTACTAGACAGGTGACACATCTCCACATTGAGAAAACCAGACCCTCCCAGCCTTCCTTTGGCCCACATGTGATACCCAGCACCACCATCTACGAGGTACGCAGGGACCATCCTCTTGCTTGAGAACAGATGACAAAATGTTCCACAGTGTTTGATGGGAACAGAGCGAGGAGGCGAGTGTAAATTTCAGTATGAATTGATAACACTTAGTCAGCCAGCTTCTAAAGCAAAGGGTATGCAAGCCTAGGAAGTGTCTTGGCCCGATTCACACAGGGGTCAGATAGGCTGCTCCTGGAGGAGAGGAGGGGCTCTGAGCATCTCTCAGGGCATGCACCCAGCAGTGGTTCTGATCATTTCCAGGGCACTGACTGTGACCGGCCGCTGCGCTTTTGTAAAGACAGGCCACGGGACTGGTGAACTGTTGGTGAAAGTCAGTCTAAATTGAAGTTTGGAGAAGAAGTGATCTAGGACATCTGATCTGTTTTACACATTAAAATAAAGGTCACAAACCTCAATGCCTATAGCACTCAGTTAACGTGAAAAAGAGCCAACTGGCTGGGTAGAAGACTAGGGGAATACACAGAGCACACGTTCTGTCTAAATGGAGCAGCAGAAGCTCGGTTCCACCCAGTCTTTGCCACAAGAAGTAGGCAAAACTCCAGTTTTCTAAAAAATATTATTGTAATTATTATTTTATGAGAAAGTTCCCTATCTAGATGTTAAGTGAGATTTTAACTCAAAGGAAGGTAAAGTCAGAAGGGAGCAAGTGATGTTCTATTGGGTACCAGCTAAGCTGTGCTGGAGCCTCACGTTCATTATCCTCTTTTCCCGACCCTTCTTGAGGGAGCACATTCCTCTCCTCATTTCACAGCTGGCAAAGCTTTGACAGAGGTAGGAGAAATTATATGTCCAAGGTTCCATGGCCAGTTAAGTGACTGAGAACAGCTAATGCACAGATCTTTTGACTACAGACTCATACTCTCTCCAATTGGCAATCGACCATTTTCTAATAGTGAGAGTTGCTCCACGACGGACTCATCCTCGTTAAGTAATGTGTTTCCAGTCACTCCGAGCAGCCGAGCAGAATCTGCATACCTTCCTTCTAAGAATGCTATAAGGGGCTTTATGCTATAAGAATGATTTAATGATAAAATCAGACGAGATTATATGTAAGATTCCTTTACAGTACCACTGCCCCATGTTTTCTTTGAAACGCGGTAGCTTTTGGCATGGAAATCCTTGCTCCAGGGATTCACTTTGAGCGGAATTTAATATGAAAAATCTACCTTGAACATGGAAATTTTATATCCAGGGACATGATGGAAGTTTTGGTGCACAAGTAGTATATTAACTCCTGATGATTTGCTGTTTAAATGTAGACTTTCTTGCTATTCTAAATCCTTTGAAGTATGAGACTGTGAATGCATAGAGATTTCACCTTACAGTTTTGCAGCCTCTTGTAAATCCCCGTCAGTGGCAGTAATTAAACCTACAAGTAGATGACAGCTTCTTCAAAGGAAACCAACAATACATGTATACTGTATTTTATATTGAAATCACTATAATTATTATTTCTAGAAAATAATGTGTCTGAATAGGGTTGACTAGAAAATGAATCATAAAACACGATAATAATATTAAATAGACCACATTAAATTATTTCTGGAACGAGATGGGAGATAGATAACTAGCTTCCTACCTAGACACATAGAAATAGCTACCATAAAAAGTAAATATATACAGCAACTTTCATTATGCATTGCATTTTTTTTATGCTCACCAGTTCATTTAATCAAAGTAACAAATTTGGAATTTGTTTCTGCCTAATTTAGAGAGCCTGGTATTGTGTTAAACATTTTAACACCAGGATCTAAGTTAGTCCTCAAAACAATTATGTGAGAGCAGTATTATTATCATTATTACTATTATTATTATTATTCCCTTTTAAGGCAATTTAAAGTCTCAAAAAGATACAATGCTATAATTAAAAACAGTCTGGTCAGTGGTTGAACCATGCCTAGAAGTAGAATCTTATAGCATGTCTAACCTCTCTTCTTTTGATAACACTGCACTACACCGAAAAAAAAGAAATATTTTCTATTATTTGTTAGTGGCTATACATTGATTTTTAAGGTTAAACAAGTATACAGAATACTAACCAGGCATAAAGTGATGCCAAGACAAGGATGATGAGAATTTAGAAAATCTACATGACTGATTTTCTTGGGCAATGTATAAAACCAAACATCTCAGAAATTTAAAACTAATTAAGCATCTCCTAAAACTTCCAATAGGTAATTTTTATTGACTTTAAGATTTGCTAATTTTCAGATATTAGGCACTCAGTAATTATGTGTGGAATGAATAAAATAAATGGGAAAAAATACCATGACACATTGAATATTTAGGAGAATCTCCCAATATTGAATAGTGAGCATTTAATCTACTTCAGAGTTGTAGATATTTTTTGCTGACGGTGTGCTCTTCTCTGGAAGTACCACGTAACAGTGAAATTCCAAGTTGCCATGATCTTGGGAGAAGGGGACTTCCTCCAGAAAGCACAGAGCATGGCAGATGGAATGGACTTTAGTGTAAGCCAAATCCAGATCAAAACTCAATCCCACCCTGAGCTGTAGCTAATTCACTTCTCTCTGAACTTCGCTTCTGTCATCTAGAAAATGGAGCCACAGTACCTTAAAGTGTTCTTATAAACATCATTTCAGATCTAACATTTAATTAATAATCATCTTTTTAAAATTTTGCTTTGTGTCTTTCCATATATGATTTGCAGTGCCTTACAAAAGTGCACGTGATACAAAGTGGAAAATAAGCGTTGATAACAAATAGATTTTAAAAAGGTTATACAAATTGATATACAGATTCACTCAGTACCTGGCAAAATAAACGTTTTGTCTTCCCTTAACTTGTCAGGTCTTTTGGAGAGCTATCATTTAATACCAAAACCATGTTTGGGAAGAGAGATGAATGAAGTCAATTATCTTTCTCCCACTCCCCAAACAACTGAAAAAATATAAGCAAAAGAAAAGTGTCATGATTGGATTCTTTCATTTCTCACTAGCTTCCAGGTTCCTGGCCATTTTCAAGGGAGACATGGTACCTTAGCTTAAATTGCTTGTGACTCTTCCCAAATTGCTTTTATTTGTTCCAGGTTTTGAAAACCATCCACATCCCCCAGCCCCATCCTTCCCATCCCTGTCCTGTACATTTTTAATAATGCTGCCACGGCCTTCATACTCATCTGCAGTGTCATTAAATATCTGTGGAGGTCCCTGTGTCATATGGGGAACAGATTGCCACTCAGTCTTTCCTTTGCTAGGAGTCAAGCAAGGGACAACGAGGCCCACAGCCTCTGTGCTTCTGCATCTCGCTGCTCTGCTCTCTTTCCTGGTGATGAGTAAAGGCTCTGAGAGGACCCCTGCAAGGACAGTATAGCTGTCGAGTGTGGGCGCTCCAACTTTCCCAACTTACGTGATCATTCCCAATCATGCCTGTGGGATGTTGTGGCTTTTCCCGCAAGTTACCACACACAAAGTGATGTATTCTCTGGAAATACTAGGTTACACATCAACTTGGTCGAAAATAGACACAAGAGTCACTATTTGAACTTTGGCTAAAATGTGGGAGATTGGGATCTCAGTCGGATCCAAACGACTCTGGAAAAGCTGTGGGAAATGTTAAGGTAGAAAGAACACTTGAGAACACAGTAGGGTAGGGGAACGCTCACTGGCTCAGGAGGAATGCAGAGTGCAGAGGGAAGAGTAAGATGGAAGTCAGCAGCCAGAGTCAAGCTCATCCTCTCCTGACTCCGCGAACCTGGTAGCAGATGGGATAGACAGGTTCCTGGTTTTACCAACCTTGGGTGTCTCTGGAAGGTTGGATGTGAAAACAGGGAAATAAGAAATGTCAGAAGAGACTTTGGGAGGCTGAGGCTGGTGAATCACTTAAAGTCGAGAGTTCAAGACCAGCTGGCCAACATAGTGAGACCCTGTCTCTACCAAAAATATAAAAATTAGCCAGGTGTGGTGGCCTGTGCCTGTAGTCCCAACTAGTTGGGAGGCTGAGGCAGGAGAATCGCTTGAATCTGGGAGGCAGAGGTTGTAGTGAGCCGAGATGGCACCACTGCACTCCAGCCTGGGTGACAGAGTGACACTCTGTCTCAAAAAAAAAAAAAAAGTGACAAGAGAGATGATGTTTTGATAGGAAGAGAAGAAAGGGATTTCTCACTTCCTGGAGAAGGAAGGGAGGAGCCCAGGACCTCCAAGAACACTGGGTGGTTTCTTAGGGCTCTGATGTGATTTGAGGCCTCATTTCCTGTGCCACAATCATCTACAATAGCTAAAAGTACCAGAGCTGGGAGTTTCAGAGCATGTTCTATTATGTGCTGTACCTCTCTTTGGTAGAGTTCATAGTTAAAATTACTTCAAGATCTGCCTTCTCATCTAGAAGTTCTATCTAGAGTTTCTATGCATTTCTCCAGTGTTTATGAAGTAGATACTTAAAAAATACGTATTATGTCATAAATGGCAATGATTCTAATTCAATTGAGGACCTAGTATATGCTCCATTGGACCCCATCATGAATTGAACATGTATTAGGTCCTCGATTTTATTGAAAAAGAAGGAGGAATAAAATATTGAAATAAAAGAGAAGAAACTTTAGAGATGATCACATTGAACTTTATTGAGAAAATTTGCAAATTTGTGACAACACCTTTGCTCAAACTTCATCTAAATCCCCACTAGTGGCCACGCTTATGTGGTTAACATACAAAGTCCTTGAGTCAGAAGGCTACATGTTTTTCTAAAGTTTAGTAAGAACAATTTTATCCTTTAAGAATATATTTAGTTTTACTCACTAATTTTATGTCTACTAAAGATATCACTAGATAAAAAACTATAACATCACATAAATAACATAATACAAAATATAATACAATTGATAAAAATCTATAAAAAAGGAACTACCATGCACAGCCTCCTTTTACTTCATAAGTATTATGAAAAAGGCTTAAAATGGTTTTGAAAAATTATTAGGAAACATTGGGGTTGGATAATATTTCATAATTTAGCAGTCTTGAATATAAGGAAATACAATTAACTGAGAAAAATTATATAAGCAGCAATTATAACAATTATTATATTGAATAGTCAAGAGAATAGCACCAAAATATTATTAAGAACGACACTTTTGGAAAGCACTTTTTGTATTTACACCTATGTTTTCACATGCAATGGCCCAGCCATTCCTCAGAATCAACCTTTGCAGTTGGAGTATTTTTGTTCTAATTCTGCCAAAAATGAAATGCAGGCTTAAGTGATTTGCCAAGAGTCTTGCAGTTAAAAGTGGAAACACGATGCCTGTGCACATGTCTTTTGCTTTGAGGTCTAGACTTTGGTGGGTATTACTGCTGATACTTGTTTTTAAACTGCACAGTGGTTGATTAGTACTTGGGAACCAGAAGAAACGTTGAGTTCTTGGGGAGCTCTATTTATGCCACTATTACTTGGCCAGGAAGTAAATGTTTTTCCACAAACCCCATTGGCCAGGCTGCGTCACATGGTCACATGTTGCAAAGGAGATTGGGAAAGTGTGCCTCTGGCAAGGCAAAACTAAATGACCCAACTGGCCTCTTACCAAGTAAGATTCATGCCCTCAGATGGTTGCATTGTAGTCTCAAACAAAATTTGAATCTGTCTGCAAAGAGATGGTAAGGTGTAAGTAGGGTAGATAACTACCAGTGACTGTCACGGATAGTCTTTATTTATGGTCTTTTCAATCCCTTAACTCTAGGCGTTGTGTTTTCCATAAGGTAGATTCCCAATATGTAACAGTTAATAAAGTTTAAAGCATAGGAAAAATTAAATCAAGTGGCCACCATGTCCGAAGGCCCCTTTGGCCTGATAATCTGGTTGATATTTGTAGCAGGCATTCATTGAGCACCATGGTGAGTGTTTTATGTGCAGTTTTCTATTTCTCAAGTTCACACATTAAACATGGTTCATTTGATCCTTCCCTTTCTCACTGGCTGATGCCTAGCCTCATGTGACACTCAGCTCAGACATCCACTCCACCACTGGGCCTTCTTGGATTGTCATTTGTGTCTCCCATGCTGTGTTAGATGTTCTTTCTCTCTTCCCCATGTGCCCAAGTTTCTCCCTCTCTTGTTCTCCCTTCCTTCCTCCCCCTCTCCCTCCTTCTTTTCCCTTCTCTCTCTCTTTTTCTTGCTCTTCCATCCTCATTCCTTTATAAATATCAAAATATGTATTTCAATATCTGCCTTCATTCTCCCTCTCTAATTAGATAATAGTGGGCTAAAAGAAGGGGACCCAGTTTCCTTTAATTCTGTTTCTCAACCTTTAGGCCCAGTCAAGGCCTAGAGCAGGGACTTGGTGCGTGTGTCTCTTGTATGGAAGACCGCAACTTGCCTGATGTCGGTAAGAAGTTTGGATCAGAAACTGCATCCTGGATTTTAAACTGTGTGCTTCAGAACATGGCTTCCATTGCTGCTGAGAGAGTCCTAGGCCAGAAGAGGTCACGGAAATTAAAAGCCACACAAGGTGTCTAGACACACACCAGGCCAGCTGAACCCAGGGCTGGAGGACTTTCTGAGCACCCCAGCTTGTCTTAACCACAGAGTCACCGTCCTTCATGCCCCCAAATAACGGTGCTGTTAAACTCCACCACTCTCCCCTAGAAGCCCCTGTCACCGGTCTGCTCCTCATAGGGGCTGGTGTGCCTCCTTTCTGTGTCATCTCCTCCCCGGCTTCCCCCCACTGTTGCCGATTTCCCATGCTCCACTGGCCTGGGATTGAGTGGCAGCTCGGCTTCGGAAAGCAGGTGTTGTGGAAGTGAAGCGAGCATCGCAGACAGCACATTAGGTAGCATCCATCCCGGGGGAACCCCGAGGCTCCAGCTTTGGCAGCCCCAACTGCTCCTCCGAGGGGTGGGGAGGGCCAGGCCTGCCCGGCCCTGACCAGATGTTTGGGAAAGTTGCCAGGCTACAGCAAAGAAAATTGCTGCTAATTTATCTAAGGTGTAGTAAGTATTAATGAAGCCTCTTTCTCATGTTTTTGTTTACAAGGAAGGCTCAAATCTTACAAAGACTTAGGGGCTTCAGAGTACACCTCGGGAGGTGTCCCTGGGGCACTGCACTGAGAGCCTGTGGACATGGATTCTAGTCTCCGTTTTGCCACTGACTTCCTTGGGACCCTGGGACGGTCCTTTAGCCTTTCTGGGTTTAGTTCCCTTCATTTTAAAATGAAGATGAAAAACTAGAAAATTTCTAAAGACAGTTTCAGCTCTTAAAACAAGTGGGAAGAATAAAACCTGGGACTCTAAAGTTTACTCATCCTGAAGATACATCCTTAGACCAGGACACCTAGATTGTTTGAGAAAGAACTTAAAGGTCATAGTTCAATCTCTCAGTTGACAGAGGAGTAAACTGAGACTTGGAGAGGTGGCTCTGCTTGGCAATGCTTACTGGGTTCATTGGTTGGATCAGAGCTCCACACAGAGCCAAGGCTCCTGGCTTACAGATCCAGATGGGACCACCATCAGCCTTCCAGACCATGGCTCCCGGCTAGGGCTGCTGATCTCCCAGGGTGCATTTCACAGCCCAGACCAGCCCACAGAAACAGGGAGAGAGGGTGGTGTGTGAACTGCTTCAGAGCGAAACTTGAAAGGAGGTAAGCCGAAACTCGAAACAAGATGAACTGACTGTGTCCTGGCTCAGAGTCAGCCGTGGGTGGGCTGGCCTTAGACCCAGGTCTGGAAGGCCCGGCCAGCGCCTTTGATGGGGCCTAGCAACTGGGCCCAGCTCAGCAGTTTCTGACAGTTTCAGCCTCGATCAAGCAAAACTCAGGCTGGAGTTCATGTGAAGTAGAGAGCGCACATGAACACCCAGCTCAAAGTGAAACATGGGGCAGTGAGAATTCACACAGCCTGAAACCAAACAGGAAAAAAAGACATTTAATGAGTGCACTCCAGCTCACCAACACTGACTGCCTTCCCTACAATTGACTTCCACCGTTCAGCCTAACTCAATTTCGGGAGCCACAGCTACCTCAAAGGCAAGACGGTGCATCCACAGGAAGGAGCACTGGGGTCCCAGAGATCTGGGCTAGAATCCTGGACCTATGGTTTAGTGCTGTGTGTCCTCAGGGTAGTGACTTCACTTCTCTGAGCCATAGTGTATGGATAAGGGAAGGACAATAAGACCTGCTTTACCAGGCTGTTAGCCATCAGTGGTAGAAAGTGTTGTTGAGCTTGATGTGCCAATCTGCTCTATGATTTTTATTTGATATTCCTTTTAATTCTTTTTCTAGCAGTTCCATGCCTGCCCCATTGACATCTTCATTTCTGTAAACAGTTCTATTGAGACATAATTTACATACCATAAAATTTACCTGTTTCCAGTGTACCAGCATCATTTTATAGAGGAGAAACTGATGCTCAAAGAGGTTGAGTTCACCACAGATCACGTGGTACAGGACAAGTATGGGCAATTTTTTCTGTTAAAGTCCAGATGGTAAACATTGTTGGCTTTGGGGCCGTAAGATCTCTGTCACAACTACTAATTCTTCCTTTGTAGTATCCAGCAGCATAGAGAATATATAAACAAATTGGTGTGGCTATGTGGCAATTTTTTTTACAAAAGCAGGTGGCAGAGTTGGAACTGCTGGGCCCTGGTGCATGACCTTCCACTGCTTAAGACTGTGTCATGATTGCCCAGGCCATTGAGAATTGCATCTGACTTCCTTGTGTTCTAGAGGTCCCCAGGACCTAGCCCAGCCTCCCCCATGGCAGGCAGATCCGCTGGCTGGTGCTGTCTCCCAGCTGTCCCGACTCAAGCTTGGTCAATCCCTTCTCCTTCTGCAGTGTTCTGCTCTCTTTTGCATGGCTGGTTTTCTCTTTTCCTTTAGGTCTCAGCTTAAATGCTGCTTCCTCACAGAGCTCTTCCTGACAGCTCTACAGATCACTTGCTGGGATTCACTACACTTTCCTTGCTTTCCCCCTTCAAAACACCCAACTCCTCTTGCAATTTTTTGATTAATTTGTGTCTTTGCTTGTTTCTTCGTCAACTTCCCTCATCGGTGTAAACTCCACAGTTTACACTGTGGAGGAATCATACACATCTTGTTTACAGGAGTCGTACACATCTTGTATATCCCTCTCTGATTGACACAAAGAAGGGGCACCATGTGAATTTGTGAAATGAATGGAAGTGAGGCATAGGCCCTTCTTTTGGGTTTCACAGTCCATGCTCTGGCCATTTGTCCACTGCCATCCATGGCATCCTGTAGACAACCTTAGCAGAATTAAGAGCATCCCTTATTTCCTTGCTCCTCCCACCCACCCCCCAAAGCTGATATAAGCTTGGCAATGAAGACACATATCCTTAACTGATATCAGTAGCTTTGATACCGTGGTTAAGAAAAGCTCTAAAAGTATTTTTTGGCCAGGCGTGGTGGCTCATGCCTACAATCCCAACACTTTGGGAGGCCGAGGTGGGCAGATCCCCTGAGGTCAGGAGTCTGAGAGCAGCCTGGCCAACATGGTAAAACCCCGCCTCTACTAAAAATACAAAAAAATTAGCTGGGTGTGGTGGCAGGTGCCTGTAATCCCAGCTACCCAGGAGGTTGAGGGCAAGAGAATTGCTTGAACCTGGGAGGTGGAGGTTGCAGTGAGCAGAGATTGCGCCACTGCACTCCAGACTGGGTAACAAGCAAAACTCGGTCTCAAAAAAAAAATATATATATATATACACACACACACACACACACACACACATATATATATATATATATATATTTTTTCATCCCCCATCCTCCTACTCCAAGTTTCTTAAAGAGATTGAGAGATGGTCTGAAATGTGGGATTGGAGCTACGACAAGGGAAGATTTTTCCTGAAGACTCAGACCGATGGAGTCCTGGGCACTCCCGTTCTTAGGGAGTGAACAAGACATCCCTTGTCCCAAGTGCAGCCTCTGGTTTCTTCTCTCAGATGCAGGAGAAAAGTAAGAATACCCCCTCCTGTCTTTTTACTAACTTCCTTTCTGGTTGTCTGAACAACTGTTTTCGTCCTGGAAACATTTAGAAACTGTACACATGCTCCTTATTTTCGACCTTTCCCTTCCTTCTCTTCACTCATTGAAACCCGCTTGAAAGGCTGGGGGCAGCCTGCCAATTTCTCTCACCCTGAAAGAAGAAAAAGAAAACAACATAAAACCTCAGGCAAACGTGTTTAAAATGCAGACAGTTGTTCACTTCCATTTTCATCTTCCAGTATCAGTCTGTATAAATCAGAAGCTGGGGTTACTGGGTTATCATGTACATTCTTGATTTGCAGTGATGCAAGTAGCTTTATTCAACATCAATTCACAAATGTGGACGCTGCTCCAGGGATGAAAGGGTTTCTCCGGTCAAACTCTGCTCTCTGGAATGTGTTTAACTGAGTAGAAGAAGATGATCGAAAAAGTGGAGGGTCCCGTCTCATCACGGATGTTCCGTAAACTCCGTGTTTCTGGATGTGCCCTGCTGGTCAAAATTGGAAACAGGTTGAGAGAGTTGAAAGAGGCCTGTTTGGAATCACATCTACTTGAATCTGATTGTTGGCTTCATCACTGACTCTCTGTCGGAATTTAGCTACATTTTTCAATCTTTGGGATCTTTAGCTTTCCTTTAAACCAAGTCAGAACAGCAGTACCAATGCTGCAGGCTGACTTTGGTAAGAGAGGTGTCGTCTGTGTAAGGGGGTCAGTATGTGTCCATCTCATCGAAGGCCCTCAGTAAAAAGAAGCAAGTGTTATTGTGACAACATTTTCTCTAGTCTGTGGCCTTGGCTGTGGAATGTTCTCCTGCACATCGTGCATACAAAACACCCCATATGTTTGATGTGAGCTCCGGGGTCTGCGACCAACCGTGATTTGAAAAGCAGATGTTATTAATCTTCTAAATACTGCACACCAGCCATGATGTCATTTAGGACTGACAGTGGATGGGCTGCCTGCTTCCCTTTTGGAGATAATTATTTTGAAGCACTAGGAGAGGCCGTTTGTTTTTTAAGAGAGTTGGGGCCAATTTGCCTTTTGAGAATCCAGTGGCAGCCTGTAATGAAAACATGAAAATAAGCACAGGCCCCAAGCTCAGAATTCAAGGCAGGAAGGCTGCAAAGCAGAGCAAAGCTCCATGTGGACTGTGAGTGCCTGCCTGTAACCTATGGGAGAGGGAAGGAAGGTGATGGAGAAGCCAGTCCTGCAAGAGTGCCACAGCAAGAGGGCATGCTCGTCATGGCATAGGGAATGTCTCACAGAGTCCAGACCTCAGAATATTGAAGGAGCTATTTCCAGGTTTGAATCACCGAGCAATGAGGCTCTATTATCACAAACCAGGGTGGGATGGGCCCATCCCTGGAAGCAGTGCAGGAATACATTCAACTCAACAAATGTTCATTGTGTGCCTGCCATGTGGGAGATAATGGTGATCACATGTTTATAGCCCCTTCCCTGGAAGGAGCTCAGAGACAAGTGTAAGCTGACGTTGACCATACATTGTGTAAGGCACATGATGGGCATCCCTCATTTGATCTTCTTCCCATAGCACTGTAAAGTAGGGAATGTACAAATCCACAAAGATAAAGATATCTGACAGGCGGGAACAACAGACCAAGGGTGTCAAATACGAGGATGTTACAGAACAGGTGGGAAGGCAGCAAATCACTTGGCTGATAGTAAGAATAACACCAAAGTGTCTGCCTGGAGGAGGGGCCTTGAGGGCCATGGAGATGTGCACTGGGGAGTCCTGGGGAGGCTGAGGATGGGACAACCGCTTGCCTCTGAAGGTCAAATTCAAGGTCAGACTGAATACAGAATGGCTGGCCGGGACGTTACTTCCACCCTGCCCCAGCATGAACTGTTCCTTCCACCCTACCCTGCTGGAGACAAGAAACATGGAGTTTAGTCTGTAGAAGAACTGAATTAGGAAGGCTCCAGATCCCAGGTAGCCCAGTGAAACCAAGAAGATTTGGTGAAAGTCTTAGTGACTGCAGGGTGAGATCCTTCACACCGATTGCCTCAACTCACTTCCCCTGCTTGGCCACCAGAACGTAGTTAGGATGAGAGAGGCCAGGAAAGGGATTGGAGCTTTATCATCATTGGAAACTTTGAGCAGCTCATGATCCAGGCCCTACAAATATTAAAATTTGGAGCTGAACCAGTGAAAGAGCTGAGTCATTGATCTATTTTAAAGCAAAGCATTTGACAAATCTCACCCAGCACATACAGCCTCCACACAAGCTATGGCTCCATGCTGTTCATTATCAACGGGCAACAAAGGATCATACGTATTTGAGAAGAGCATGAACTTAGACTATAAATCAAAAAGGAAAATGAGACACTGCAGGGAACAGAAGATAATTATATAATTTAGAGAAATAAAAGAAGATATTGCATTTATTGCAAAAGAATAAGACACCATTAAAAGAAAACATTTGGAGCAAAAGAAAAATGTCTCTGGGATTAAAAGTGTGTTAGCACTTAACACTACTGAGTCATACACTGAAAAATGATTAAGATGATGGATTTTATGCTATCTATATTTTGCACAATTAAGCATTTTTAAAGTGTCTAAATAGTTTCACAAAGGAGACATACATATGTCATATGTATATGGCATATATAATGAACCCCTTCAAATCAATAATATGAAGACAAAAAACCCAATAAAAATGGACAACAGGGACTTCATAAAAGAATATGAAGAATATAGATAAATGGCCAATAAGGACATTAAAAAAATGCTCAACATCATCAGCCATCAGAAAAATACAAATAAAAATCATAACAAGATACCACTATATAATCAATCATCAGAACAGCTAACATAAAAATGACTGACAAAGCCAAATGTTGAACAAGGATGTGAAACAATTAGAACGCTCATGTACTGTTAATGGTAGTAAAAAATGGTTTGATTATATTGGAAAAACTTCTGGCAGTTTCTGAAAAAAAATCTAAACATCCTTCTACCCTATAACCTAAATATTCCACTTCTAAGTATTAGCCTAGTAGAAATAAAAAGATGTTTACTGGAAGAATTGCAAAAAATATTAACTTCACCTTTATTCATAATAATCCCAAACTGTAAAACAGCCCAGAGGTTCCTTGAATGGCAATTGATAATAAATGGAATAATGCTCAGAAATAAGAAGGAACATACCATGCTTACATGTAACAGTATAGAGAAATCCCAGAAATGTGTCAAGGTAAAGAGGCTGGACACAGACAGCATGCAACATTAGTTCTTTTATGTACAGTTCTTGAATGCCAAACTAGTGCGTCATGAAGAAGTCCAAAGAGCTTTTCCCACGGTAGAGAAGTAGCGAGTGACTCCTTCTCCCTACTTGAGGAGCGAGTAGAGAGAAATCTTTTCTACGAAGCGAATGTTCTCTCTCTGGACTGTGCTTTCGGTTGCACCGGTGTATGCATCAGTCAAAACTCATCAGAGTGGGACACTTAAGATTTGTACACTTTATTGAATCTAAATTTTACCTCAAAAGAAAAAAAGAGAGAAGCAACGATACAACAAAAACAATTGCAGACAGGGAAGATAATCAAAACACGATGTAAAAGGTCTTCGAAGTGTTCTGCACAATAGGTGTAAAATGACCCAAGGAAGGACTGTCATTTTTATTTTGTTGTTGTTTTGCTTGTCAGATAGTTTATTAAAAGTTAGTGAAGTATGCCTGTTAGGAAAACAGCTAACAATCTGTTTTTGATGACAAAATTCAAACTCTCCAGTGAAAATTCAAATTTTGAAAGTTTTCTGTGCTTCTCTGTGAATTTGACAACTTCCCAATTCTTAAGGACTTTTTGTAATGAGATTAGTGATATTAACAAATGTGTTTTTCATATAGCGTGATGAAATGTGTCGACATTTGCAAGATCTACAAGATCATGTAAACCAAGTGAACTCAAATGAAAATAATTCATTCTATCAGAAAGACACACACTTGCATGTTCATCGCAGCTCTATTCACAATAGCAAAGACACAGAATTAACCTAACATGGCCACTTTTAGAACACTGGAGATACAAAGAAGATTTGTAAAGCTTCCAGAGAGCAAGAACAAACAAGTGGCATTCATTCGTGAAGATTCTGTGTGACACTGGCTTCTCGGCAGCCCTGGGGGCTGGAAGGCAGTGCATCAATGTCCTTAGACCCAAAGGGAAAGACAGTCCAACCTAGAGTTCCATGCGTAGCTGTCAAACTACAATCGAATGGGAAGGTCGGATAAGGACATGCCCATACATGGGCCGTGCCCTTTCTCCAGGAATGACAGAAGATTGTGTACCCCAAACAAAGGTGATAACTAAGAACAAGGGGGACACAGAATGCAGGGGAAAAAGACCAATCAATAGAGAAGTGAAAGGAATTTCCAGGATCAGGAAGGAAGGAATCTCTATGATGACATGTGTGGTTTGCAGAAAAATAGGACCAGACCAAAGCAGGAGTATAGAAAGCTCCAGAAAAGACTTTTCCTAGAACAAAACAGACCCTACAGATGATCTGATTCTCCAACTGCATTAGGAAAAGCATGTACAAGACAGAGTTCGGAGATGAATTACTAGTAAGGATACAGAAAACAGCAACAATGACTTAAATAGACGAGGCAGTGGTTAACTCAGTGAAACTGTACAAGAAGGGAAATCCAATCATCACACTCCCTGTGACTCAGCATGGAGAACACAGGCATGGCCATGATGTCAGGATCATTAAATACTGAATCAGAGAAAAACTGAACAGTAACAAGAGGAGGGAGAAATGCACAACTTGTGCATTTCCGCACGTGCATGAGAGAGAGCATGCAAAGTTCCAGTGCTCATTTCGTATCATAGAAAGTCAACAGATAATCCCTACAATAAGTATAAAATAAGTAGCTATGTAAGCAGGTTATTATAAATATAGAGAGATAAATAACAAGCAAAAATAGCTTCAAAAGTGTTTTCTTCTGAGGGACAGATATTGGGTGTGGACAGGGCTGGGGCAGAGGTTTGCTTTTCTCCATTAAGATCTATCCAGTCTTATTTTAATTTTAAACCATAGGTGTATATATGTATGTATGTATATGCATATGTATGTGTAGATAGAATATAGTTGCATTGATGATAGGTGGTTGATAGATATAGATAGATAGATAGATAGGCAGATCGTCGTCGTCGTCGTCGTCGTCGTCGATCGTCGTCGTCGATAAACCGTGGAACAGACAGACAAGTGAAGTGAACAGACAGACAGACAGACAGACAGACAGAACAGACAGACAGACAGACGAACAGATGCGTCGTCGTCGTCGATAGATGCGTCGATAAGAATAGGTAAATAGATAGATGTCAGATGGATGGTGATAAAGTCAGGTCGATAATGCGTCGTCCGTCAGTAAATCGTCGTCGTCGTCGACAATGCGTCGTCGTCGTCGTCGTCGTCGTCGTCGTCGTCGTCGTCGCTTCATTCGTGGATGGATGGATCGTCGTCGTCAGATCGTCAAATGCGTCGAAATGGAAATGTCGTCGTCGTCAGAATCGTGATAAAGGTCGACAAGATCGTCGATACTTCGTGGATGGTCGTTGGATGGATAGTCCGTGCGATACGTCGAAGTCGATGTGCGTCGATAAAACCGATAAAGTAGAGTAAAGGTCGACCGAAGATGCGTCGTCGATAAAGTCGTCGATCGTCGTCGATCGTCGATCGTCGATCGTCGTCGCGATGGATGGATGGATAGATAAGTCAAATGCGATCGTCAAAGGTCGGTGTCGATGATCGTCGACCGATGAATCGTCGACCGTCGTCGACGTCGTCGCCGTCGTCGTCGTCGTCGTCGTCCGTCGATAAAGATCGTCGTCGGTGCGTCGATCAACGTCGTCGTGCTAAGAATAGATAAATAAGTCGTCAGAATAAATTCTCGTGCGTGTCGTCGATCGTCGTCGTCGTCGTCCGTCGATAAAGAGAATCGATAGGCGCGAGTGAATGGATCCCGATAAGATGGATAAGTAGATGGGGAATAGATCGTCGTCGTCGTCGTGGAATAGGCCAGATAGATAGATAGATAGATAGATAAAGTAGATCAGATAGATAGAATGTGGGTGCAATTTGGCAAAGAGCAGGGTGACGTGGAAGGCCATCAATCCCTGACCTTTGAAGTTAGAGAAGGCTCCTAAAAGGACCTTTAACTGAGCCAAAGCATAAAAGATAAGAGGAAAAGATGTTGGTTGGGGAAGGATAGGAGAGGAAGGTTCAGAGAAAAACAATGAGAGAGACAGAGAAGATGTTACAGGAAGAACCTGTTTGACCAAACCAAGTGCTTTCATTTCATGAATAGAGCACACTGGAGGAAAGGGGACCTCTCTAGAATTATATTTCATGGAGACTGACCTTACTCTGTAAAATGCAGAATCATACAGAAAAAAAGAATTCTCAGTACTGATATTTAAGGCCCTGATTCAAATAAACTCCGTGGTCCTGGAAGGGATGCAGAGGAGCCTCAGCAACCTCCTAGAACCCAGACATCAAAAAAAGAGAATGGAACTGGAACCAGAGCTGAGACATTTTTCTGAGTCCCAACTACCAGGAGGTTTCCTAGACACTGGAGAGAAGAGATTGAAGCTTAATACGAAACCACAATGTGCAACTGTGTTATGCAATTTTGCCATGTAACTATTCATGTCAGCTTTATCAAAACATCATTCTGTAGGGTAGGTGCCTTCATTCTCAATTAATCCCTTTGTGGCTGAGTAACCCCCTCCCCTCCAGATCTTGAAAAAGGCCCCTGCGTGACTTCAGATCTTGAAGAGAGCAAGTAAGCGTCTGTGTTTCAGTAGCCAGACCAGCAGCTCCCAGGAGGGAGGCGAGGGGAGCGTGTTATTTAGGTTTGGTAGGTGAGGGTCCAAGAGATTAAATAACATATTTGAAGCCACACGGTGATAGTGGGGGAAGTTTTATTCAGATATTCCAAACAATTCTCACCCTACTCCCACAGACCCCATCACTAAAAAGGAGTTGATGTTGACCACCTGCCAGGTGACATGCAGCATGCTGCAGAGTTTACATATATTCTGTTTATGTACCTAACATTTCCAGATAGTGATAGTCATGCTCATTTTGTACTCACATCATTTCATAGATGTGGAAACTGAGTTCATGATGCAAACTGAGAGTCTCAAGCCCAGGCCTTTTGTCTCCATGTTCAACCAGGACATCTGAGAGACTGGTTCTTTCTAAGCCACCCATTCCTCTAAGAGCTAATGCCCTCATGCCCCCATAATTCACATTTCCCATATCTCCACTGAATTGAACTGAGCCCCTCACAATGGCTTCCTTCCACCATCTTCCACTGGCTTTTTCCATCTGTCAGGGATGCTTAGACCTTTAAGTCAGCTAAGAGTCAGCTACATGAGAGGGCTGAGATGCAACGTTGTCAGAAGAGGAGTAGGAGAGGGTGAGGGGATCAAGGAGGAGAGAGATGAAGCAGCAAGTGTCTTGCATATGCTCAAGGTAAACAGGCCTCCTTCCACAGATGAAATCTGGAGTGGACTGTGGCAATTGCACAGTCCCCAGATAGCAACAAGCCCTGCAGTTTTGAAAACCCACAGTGGCTCCGTAGCACTAGGGAACCACACAGAATCCCAAGCACCCCTCTCCCTTCAGTGACAACACATTTCTCAGCGGTCAGTTGGATATTTCGACATGCTAATTACCTAGGAGGCAGCGTACCCCTTGGGGTTTTGCTAATCCCTTGCCCAGTTGTACAGCTTCATAGGGCCAGTTAGTCATTCTTTAAAGTGTGCTCCTGAAAGTAAATGTTCTTTCAGATTGCCAGGGACGTTTTATTTAAGGTGGCCAGCTACTCAGTCTCCAGGAGCTGGGAGCGTCCACACACAAAACCATGGCCAGGCTTGCCAAAGGGAAGGCGAGCTGTTTGGCACAGGGTCTTTAATCTACTGCTGATATTTCATTATCATAATGCAATAATACAAATAGGTGTGTACAACAAAGCCATTCAGTAATAACCATGTCAGGCATACATGAGCCTGCCTTTGAAGAAGCAATTTTATGCAACATAAATCCTGGTACGGAGAGGATCAGTGGTAGAACACGTAAGCCTCATGGGAAGATGAGGATGCAATGGGCTAAAAGACATGGGGCAGCTGTGTGTGGCCCTCAAATCGAGGAGACAGCTCTGTCCACTGACGATACCACATTTCAACATTATAGTGATACCACTGAGGCGTTTTCATTGTTTTGTTTGTTTATTTGTTGCTGTTGTTGTTTAGAGGGTGGAAACTGAAGGGCAAATAAGTGAAATGGACTTCCTATCACTTTAGCTGAGCTGTGACTTGAATCTGACTCCATGGATGACATTCTTTCTAAATTCCTAAAGTTTTGAATCTTTTCTTTTGTCTTCTCCTAACTAAATTAGTAGGCTAAGCTACAATTTCTAAAGTAAATTTAAGGAGAGCCCAAAATGTGTATAGCACTTACTGTGTATCAGGCACTATGTTAGTGCTTACGTGTGTCAACTTATTCCACCCTCACACAGGACTATGACATTCGTATCATTATTATTCCCATTTTTAGTGTAAGGAACTGAGACACAGGGAGGATGGGTCATCTGTCAAGGCTCACACAGCTGCTTACTGATGCACATCAGGTTTTAACCCAACCAGCCTGGCTCCCAATTACTTCACAGGACTACAGAGCAAATTAGAATCTATGCAGCACCTTCCTCATCTGCTGTGCTGCTGCGGAGGAATCTTCAGAACTGTAAACGATGCTGCTCTTCACTCATGCTGTTCCTGATCAAAGACCCAGAGACCATTCTGTGTATTTTTTTTTCTGATAATAAGGTAGCCATATGAGTTTTCAGTTGCTGCTGTAAAAACTGAGCACAAAATTGGTGGCTTAAACCAGTGATCCCCCAACCTTTTTGGCACCAGGGAGTGGTTTCGTGGAAGATAATTTTTCCACGGACTGGGAGCGGGGGATGGATTTGAGATGACTCTAGCACATTACGTTCATGGTGCACTTTATTTCCATTATGATTACATTAAAATATATAATGAAATAATTATACAGCTGGCCATAATGTAGAATCGGTGGGAGCCCTGAGCTAGTTTTCCTGCAACTAGATGGGCCTATTTGGGAGAGATGGGAGATAGCGACAGATCATCAGGCATTAGATTCTCATAAGGAGCGCACCACCTAGATCCCTCACATGTGCAGTTCACAATAGGGTTTGTGCTCCTGTGAGAATCTAATGCTGCCATTGATCTGTCAGAAGGAGGAGCTCAGGCGGTAATGTGAGTGATGGGGAGTGGCTGTAAATACAGATGAAGCTTCACTTGCTCTCCTGCTAACCTCCTGATATGCAGCCCAGTTCCTAACAAGCCATGGACAGTACCCATGGCCAGGGACTGGGGAGCCCTGGCTTAAACAACATAAATGTATTATCTTCTTGATCGTTTACAAACCCAACATAGGTTTCATCAGGCTAAAAGCAAGATGTCCGTTAGTCAGTCACCCTGGAGGTTTGAGGGTAGAATTCACTTCTTTGCCTTTTCCAGCTACTAGAGGACACCAGCATTCCTTGGTTTCTGACCCCCTTTCCTCCATCTTCAAAGCCAGCCAGGTAGCATTCCACTCTACATTCTTCAATGTTCACATCTTCATCCCCACAAAAGCTGGAAATCTTCTCCACTTTGAAGGATTCATATGATACGATTATCCGGGATAACCGAGGATAATCATCCTATCTCCAGGTTCATATTCCTGATCTTTCCTGCAAAGTTCCTCTGCCATATAAGGCAGTATAGTCACAGGCTATGGGGACTAGGACAGGGACCTCTCTAGAGGTCCATTAAGAGAGGTCCATTATTCTGATTGCCACACTAGCCAAAGCACAACAGAAGTCATGGGCACAGGCATCGCCGATTTTAACTTTGCATTAAGGTAACTCTCACAGGATCAAGATATAAAGATCCACCCATAAATAATGAAAGCTTTTATGTTCATTAATTCAACAAACATTTGAATACCTGTCCCATAAGGCTTATTATTATCATTACTCTTAATTTAATGTGATTATCAGCATTAATATTATTACCGTATTAAGTAGCATCTGTACCTCAATGCAAAAGCTTTTTTTGCATTTATCATTTGTTTGGATCAAAGAAGGACACACATGTAAAAGGGCTTTGTAAACTTCAAGTTCCTGTCAAAATATGAGTTGTGATTAGAGGCCTGCATGTGGAGTGATAGGAGGAAGCACTGAGTACTGGTAGATGCCCATAAATACGTGTGGAACTGAATGAAGAGCAAAGCTTTTGCTGTGACCTAAATGCAAAGATGGATCTGAACTTAATTTAAGCTTAAGAAAAGTTGATGATTTTCTTGCTTCCCAGATTTATGAAGCTATTAGAGATTCGCAATGGACGAATCATGGGGGGTGAAATGGTAGGCCACATACAGCTCAGCAAATGAGCACGTTGTCATGGTAGTGAAGACTCCGTCACTTTGGGACAGATAAGGCGACCTAGAGTAGCTGTGTACTCTATACACATAACTGTTCCTCTACACAGATCTGAACACAGAGGGGTAATGAGTAAGAAAGAAAAGGGCCAGGCGCAGTGACTCAAGCCTGTAATCCCAGCACTTTGGGAGGCCGAGACGTGTGGATCACGAGGTCAGGAGATGGAGAACATCCTGGCCAACATGGTGAAACCCCGTCTCTACTAAAAAATACAAAAAATTAGCCAGGCATGATGGTGGGCGCCTGTAGTCCCAGCTACTCGGGAGGCTGAGGCAGGAGAATGGCGTGAACCCGGGAGGCGGAGCTTGCAGTGAGCTGCGATTTGCCACTGCACTCCAGCCTGGGCGACAGAGAGAGACTCCAGAAGAAAAAAAAAAAAAACAGGAAGGAAGGAAGGGAGGGAGGAAGAAAGGAAGGAAAGGAGGAGGAAAGGAAGGAAGGAAGGAAGGAAGGAAGGAAGGAAGGAAAGAAAGGGGGACTAAGAACTGGCCTATCTTTATGATGTGATAGGATAAAAGAGCCCCCTTTTCCTAGACTCAGCACATGGAACCAGCTATGAGGTTTCAGGGGCCTCACTCTACTTTCTTGGGCCTCAGTATTTCCACTTTGCGTGTGGACAAAATGGGATCTAACAGTCCATGTGTGCTTTCTCTCAATTACAACTCCAGAGAATGAAGCCAGGTTTTTGCCCTTGGTCCACTGTTGATGAATTTATACCACTGAATCAACAGATGATGATAGTATCCTTAGTGCATTTCTAACTTTAATGACGTATGAATGTCCTGAGAATCAGGTGAAAATGCAGACTCCTGTTCAGTGGGTCCAGGGTTCTGCATTCCTGTAAGTTCCCAGGGGATGCTCACACTGTTGGCTGATGGAGTACACTTTGGGTGGTGACAATGTTCCATCTGCTGGAGCCTGCAGACTTGTCCTAGGACCTGACTCACTGCTCTGCCACCCCTACCTCACAGTCCCTCACATCAGCCAGGTGCCAGCTGTAGGACTCACATTACCTAAACCCTTTGAGTTGCTAGTATAGGAACAGAGGGAGGATTAGCCCAAGCACAAAGTGGGGGTTGCACTGGCTCACATTTTGTGAAAGGTGAGGGAACAGTTGGGGAAGGCTGGAGCCAGGCACTCCCTGGAAGGCACCCTCACCTCCTGCCTCTCACCCCTGCTGCACTCTCCTTGTTGGCCGGCAGCAGCTCCAATTTACAGGGCTCCAACCCCAAGTGAGAAATCTGGCGGAAGGTTCCTAATATGCCCGCGTTGGATCACAGGCCTGGACCAATCTTTTGAGAAGTGTGTGTATATGGGGAGGGAGGTGAGAGACATTAAATTATTCCCTGTGGCCAGCGGGAAGCTCCCATTCTGTTCTCAAGGTTGCAGCTGGGGAGGAGAGGGACCGCTCCCCAGAGAAAAGGCGTGGCAGAGGCCCGGCCCCCAGGAATTCTCGTGCACATGCCAGCCCCTTCCCCCTGCTTTGTGTGTGCAGGGGAGCATCCCTAATCCCAAAATCCAAAATCTGAAATGCTCCAAAATCCAGAACTTTTGAGCACCAACACGACGTCACAAGTGGAAAATTCCACACCTAATTACTTAACACAAACTTTGTTTCATGCACAAATGATTTAAAATATTGTATGAAAATTACCTTATGGTTATGCGCATAAGGCATATGAAACATAAAACAATTTGTGTTTAGATTTGGGTCTCATCCCCAAGATATCTCATTATGTGCATACAAATATTCCAAAATCTGAAGAAATCTGAAATCTGAAACACTTCTGATCCCAAGCATTTTGGGTAAGGGATACTAAATCTGTATTACAAACCCTGTGAACCAGCATCCAGGGACTGTTTCTGTGTCGGGGTGGTAGTGTGGATTCTGGGCAAAGGGTCCTATAGCCCCCTTCCGTTTTCTTGAAATATACAGTAGTCTTGTTTGTCTGTTTCTGTGTTACGTGGGGCGATGGGGTCCCATGGTCCCAGGAGTAGGAGCTAACTGTGTGCTGCTCTGAAGTTTACCTGGGTCTGTTCTGGCCGCTCTCTGTTGTCCTGGTATAGTTATTCATAGCACCCTCCTTTCTCCTTCCTCAGGGCTCCGCTTTGGACTATAATTCATAAGAAGACTGGGCTTTGGAGTCAGACACATCCCAGTTCAGAGCCCACCTGGATGCTGTGGGCTCACTCCAAAGCCACTCACTCCCTCTGAAAAGTGGATTGCGGGGAAGATTAAGAGAGACTACTGGAGTGCCATGTTTAAGCTGACATCAGGAACACGGGGGCTACCTCCTTCCCATGCTGCGAAAGCTTTGATTTTGACCCATCCTTGAGTCCTCAAGCTTGAACTCTGACCAGCCTGGGGAAGCTCATTTGGTATGTTGATTTGATTTGATTTGATTTTTTCCTTTCTCTTTATCAGTTCTGTGGCTAAAAGACCTCAGTCCTCTGGGCGACATCACGTTGGTGCCTTTCACAAGCACTAACATTCCCGTTCAAAACCGGAAAATACTTGACTATCTTTGCTGTTGCTGCTATAAATCCTATTGGATTCACATCAAATAGGACAAATTTCAAATTTCACCCATGAGACCTTTATCGGGTTTGCATCCCATTCAGAGACCCACAGTGGAAAACGGATTTCAAAATTGTGTGCACTGCATTTTGAGGCTGAATATTTTAAAACCTGAATGCATAACCAAAAAGTTGGCACAGGGCGAATAAACTGTACTGACCCATATCAACAAATGATATCAACTCCACTCCTACCCAGAGTGAGTGGAATTGCTTATCAAACAGACCCCTTCTCATCTTCTCATAAATAACAACAACACAGAGAATGGAATGAACAGGACCCCCTTCCTATTATTTCTTCCTATATTTTCTTTCCACGGCTTTTTCACACCACAACCTACAAAATAAGATTACAGGAATTTGTAAATCATTAGGAGCCTACAAATTGCACATCTGTGACTTAGAATTTGGTAAATTAAACAAAAGGCCCTTTTTTGTATTTATAGATTGTGAAACGGACACCATCAGGTTGCCTTTAAAATACGTAATAAAACACACCTTCAGATTCAAATCTACAGGTAATCTTCTCACAGATGAAATGGTTCATATAACATTAGTGACACCACAAAATACCGTATTATAGCTCGTGAATTACCATCATGCCTTTTACAATTCTGTAACACTGCTGAATCTTATTTTTGTTAAAAGTTATCATGTTGTCAATTTTCTAATCTAATTCCTAATCATGAAAATGTACCCTGATTTCTATTTCACTCAAGTCAGTAATAAGATATTGTTTTCCTCTTTTATCATCGAATTTCCGTGGTTATCATGGTGTCATCATTTATTACTGTTTATGGTTCCTAACATATGTTTTGACATCCAAGGCATAGATTGTAAAATTCAGTGAAAATATGTTGAAAATTTATAAGGGCTGGAGGACCATGGAGTTGTTGCTGACATGTGGCATTTCTTCATGAAACACTGAGAACATATGATAATGCAAGGACTTCCTATTCATTCAGATATTTGTCATACAACGGCTCTGTCCCAGGCTGTGTGCCTTAGGTTGCAGGGCTGCAGTGATGAAGGAAACCCTGCCTTCACCTTGCAGAGATCAAATTCCAGCGGGGGTGACGGACCCGTGAGAAGACATGCACAGCATTGAGTCACTAAGTTAGCTAAGCCTTATGATTGTGTATATCTTTAAAGATGACAAAATACTTTCACATTTATTATCTTATTTGATCTTTACAGTCACTCTGGGAGATGAGAAAGACACTTATTATTAACCCTATTTACCAGACAAGGAAGCTGTTAGAAATCAAGATGGTATTTTGTGGTATTTGATATTTGGACCAGGGACTTGGTAATACAGAATCCTAGCCAACCAGTTACATCAACCTCTGGCAGATGTGAAGGGTGAGCTGAGAGGAATCCCTGGTAGGTGGATAGCGATGCTCCCAGCAGAGTTCTGGATGGGTCTGGGTAGAACCTGCCCAAGGCTCCAGACCTCAGTAATACATCTGATCACGCAAGAAGACTTTTACATGTTGGGTACCTCCACTCCAGCCAGGCCACGTGGAAAAAAGTGTGCAGGACGGAGGGAGCTCACTAAGACCTTTATGGAGCTTCTGCTAAGGGCCAGGCTGTATTTAATAATCCTCATTTTACAGATTCATAATCTGAGTTTCAGGGAGAATAAATAATTTCCTAAGTGTAGGATCAGTTTGTTTTATTATAATAAGAAAACACAAAAAAACTTTAGATAGACACAGATATATAGATGTGGTTTATACCTATTTATTTATATCTGTAACGCATTTATACCTATGTATATATGCAAACACAGACATAGATGTTGAGCTGGATATAGACATAGTGATCGATATAGATACAAATACAGATATAACTTTAGATGGCTTCGTTTTTCACCTTTTGTTGAGGCACACAGCATACGTACTGAGAAGCACACATGTAAGGGTACAGCTGAAGGCATTTTCACAAATCAGATGTGCCCATTGAACCCTCTCCTAGCTCAGGAAACCTTCCATCATCAATCCTCAGGAATCTGACTCCGGCTCCCTCAGTCCTTATCTACCCACCCACTCCCAGAGACTTACCACTATCCTACTTCTAACAGCTGATGTTAGCTGTGCCTGTTTTCATGCTCCATGCAAACGAACTCATACAGCATGCACTCCATTGTGCCTGGCCTATTTTACCCAATATTTCGTTTGTGAGCTTCAACTTCACCTGCACTTTTACTGGTGGACTCTGTTGAACCACCCCATATATGAGCTGTTAAGAGGGGCCAGCATACTTGACTTCCTGGTTTGTGTTCCTGCCCTGACATTTTATGAAACTATTGGGTTGGTGCAAAAGTAATTGTGGTTTTTGCCATTGCAAAAGCCACAGTTACTTTTTTACCAACCTAATAAAACTACATGTAAACATTATAAAGTGCATGGATAGAAATTAACAGGAGGCCAGGGTTTGTGACCATGGCAGATCATGAACTAACTGTGTGGCCTTGGAGAAATGCTTTAACCTCTCTGTGCCAGGAATCACTGGTGACTTGGCAGGGTTTTGCTCCATTGTCCATTCAAAATGGTATTTCTGGGTTTAGTGTCCTATAGGAAGAAATAAGGACAAAACTTTCCCCAAGCCATAAGTGTTAATTTTGCCCAGGTATCTCTTTAGACTTGGGAGGTTTGCTCAAACTTGCTTAGCTATGTGTTAAAGCTTGAGTTCAACACACTCCTGTTAATTTAATAACTCATTCTGGCACGTTCCTTTCCCTGGATTTCTACAGTCACATCCTTGGTGGCTGTCTGGCTGCTGATACCTCTTTCCAGGCCCTTCTCAGAAGAGTAGGGGTTGGGAGGGGCACACTAGAATGATCTTTAAAACCAAACATAACCATAGTATTCTGTTGCAGAACATTCTCCTTCAGCTCCCAGTTGTCTATAGGATAGACTCAAAATTATTTAACACAGCATCAACAACCCTTTAAAACTTGGCCCAGCTTTCCTTTAGGGCCTCATATCCAAGGCCTTCCCAATTCAGGCTGCCCTCTGCCTCAGACCCAACTGCTGTTTCTGTCCATGTTTGAGAGATCTTAAAATTAAGGGAGGACTGTATCTCAGCTACAACGAGGTCAGCAAACTACAGCCCCTGAGGGCCCAATCTGGCTCACCACCTGCCTGTAGACCCCAAGAGCTAGAAATGGATTTGCATTTTTAAATGTCCAAAAAGGATAATGACACATAACAACTGTATGAAGTTCCAATTTCAGTGTCAATAAACAAACTTTTAGTACAGTCATGCCCATTCATTTATGTACTGCCTGTGGTTGCTTCCACACTATGGCGGCAGAGTTGCTTGGCTGTGGTAGAGACGGTGTGGCTGGCAAAACAGAAAATGCCTACGGTAGGCTCCCTACAGGAAGTCCACTGGCTTCAAATCTATATTCACAGAATAATTTTTGAAAAATTCTACTTTGCACACACATATATGTGTGTGTGTGTGTATGTTTATACACATTTATAAATGTATATATTTTATAAAGAGAAATTTTTATTTACTTTTTCGCCGGAGTAGTATGCTCTATTTAACTTTGTATCCCAGCTTCTGATATCTTGACACACAGCAGCATGTAAATTAAGTATTTGCTAAATTGCCTTGGCTGGTTTGGTACACAGTTTAAGTCAGTGGCTCCTGGGTTTAACTAAGTGGTGGTTAATGTATCTGCCCAGAGGTTGTAGGTAGATTTAAGTTTTTACAGGTGTAGTATTTAGAATAGGTAGTGTTGGGGCCGGGGGGGGGGGGGGAGTAGTAAATCTAGTTTTGTTTGACAGGTATTTACGATTAGCTATTAACAGGAATTGAGTCAGGAATGCCAAGTTCATTGCCATCAAAGATGAAAAAGGCATGAGCTCTTCCTTGAAGAAGTTGATTCTCCAGATAGGAAGGGCAGATGCTAAGTAGTTGTCTAAACACTCTTTTAGTTAGGTCTGTGTCTTTCAGAGGGGAAGGCATTCTTTCTGGTCAGAGATGCAGTCTAGAATTTTAGAAGTGGAAGGGAATTTAGTGATTAAGAGATGCAGTTCGGTTCTTTGACTATTCTCAAACCAATCGTTTGACTTTACTGACCCTGCTTTCACATTTGGAAAACAGGTTTGAGGGTAAAATAGATCAAGCCTGGAGTCCCTTACAGCTTGAATTCTAAGATTTAATATTTTAAATTTTACTGTTTGATTTAACTTTTTGATAGCTGTCTTATCAAAAAATCATTAGTATCCAAGCATGTGGCCTTTTAGGTTGTTTTAATATACAGGCATGTATCTATTCTAAAAATATTATTCAGTGGCTCTTCTTCATAAAACCAAAGAAAGACCCCTCTATCTTAAAAAAGTACTAGAACACATGAAAAAAAAGACCCTCCATATCTATGAGAAGATAAGGCTAAATTTTCGAGTTCTTTTTTTAATTACTAAATTACTTCAAACAGTTTCCAAATGTAATAGGGACAATATGGTGTGACTCTTGATGTTGGCTTCTACAATTAGTGTGTTATTAATTAAACTCTTGAGTAATATAATAACTTGACAGTTAAAGCCCTTCTTTGCATTTAAAGTGCATGCAAACTGTGGCTCCAATTATAAATAAACTCTACTGTGATGGGCTTAAAACTGCAAATTTAATTATTCAGAGCAATTGTTCAATCGATGCTCTGTTCTGGAGGATGCTTCCTGAATATTCTCATATGTTTGATATGAATGGGAGTCTAAAGTAGGGTTCCGTAGCACAGGCCTCCTTGTGCATCTTTCTGCCGCTAGCTTCCCTACCCTCCCTGCTACTGCTCCAAACTGGAAATTCACATGGGTTTTCCAAGCTTGCTCCATTCAATCCACTCTCCTATACCATGGCACTGCAATAACCTTTCCATGCAAAACACAATTTGACCAAGTTCTTCCATCACTTCCTTCAACATTCGTGAGGCTTTCTCTAACTTTCAGGATGAAGTTTAGACACCAGCACGTTATTTCCTCATCCTTGCAAAAATGTACTTCACCCCCGTGCCTAGCTCCTTAGCATCATGTCCACATTCACCTTGTGTTCCACCACATTGAGCCCACCAATACTCTTTCGATGAGTAAAACCGTTTCATGCCTTCAATTGTCTGCACATGCAATTCCTTTTTCCTGGAATTCCATTCCCTCTCTGGCAAATTTCTATTTATTTTGAGACACCCAACACTGCTCATTTTTGCAGGTCATTGCACTGGAGAAAAGATGTTTCCTGGAAACAAGGCTGAGTTGGAATGTTGAATGGAGTTTAAAGACCAGTAAGGAATTAGGTCTTCTGGGCTATCTCAGAAAAGAACTGAGATGGCTAAGAACCCCAAGTTGTGCCAGTGATTTATACCATTTAGGGATCCCAGAAATCCGGTCACTCCCTCAAGGTAATTTCTTGCATAGCTTCCATTTGCTTCCCCAGAGAGAAGCAAGTCCTTCTATAAGTATCTATTGTACCATTGTCCCTCTACCTAAAGTCCTGCAGAGGACTTCTTCAATACTCACGAAGAAGTAGATCTGACCCAATTCAAGAAAATTCAAGGAGGCCAGGTACAGAACTTACGTTTTTTTTCGGTGGGGGGATGCAGGGAAGGGGAGTCTTGCTCCATCGCCCAGGCTGGAGTGCAGTGCTGCCATCTGGGCTCACTACAACATCCGCCTCCCAGGTACAAGCAATTCTCTTGCCTCACCCTCCCATATAGCTGGGATTACAGGTGCCTGACACCATGCCCGGCTAATTTTTTGTATTTTTAGTAGAGACAGGGTTTCACCATATTGGCTGGACTGGTCTCGAACTCCTGACCTCAAATGATCTGCCCACTTCGGCCTCCCAAAGTGCTTGGATTACAGGCTTGAGCCACTGTACCCGGTCCCAGAATTTACTTCAAGAGGACTGGAAAAGAAAAAAAAAAAAAAAAAAGCAAAGCAACCCAGATTGTCCTAAGAATGCTACAAATAAATTATTTCAGGGATTTTAACAAGAAAATGATCAACCCTGGTTGGAGAAATTGTCAAAGTCTTCATGAAGGAGGTCGCATTTGTATTACGGGTATGAAGGCCTGTTAGCTTAGTCAAGACCTGATCAGTATCACAGACTAATCTCCATGCTTCAAGTAGGACTCACACCTTGCCCACCGACTCTCTACCTTTTATTTACATAAAAGATTTTAGGTCTTTTTGGTTTGTTTAAGAAGGTGTCTTGATAAAAACTAATGATTTCCAGATTTCTATTACTAAGCTAGATGACATTCATGGCTTTTGCCACAGCTAATCTATCATTCATGTTATTGTCTCATTATAGTTCCCTTTAATGGAATCACATTTTTACTTCAATTTTTTGTACACACACTATATTACATTTTTAAAGGGGCAGCAGTCTCCTTTGTCATCAATTACAAATGAAGGTAAAATAAAGACAATGAGAATAGAACATTGGTATGAAATTCTAACTAGAACCTGTTTCCTGCTGAGGCTTGAGGGTATGCCTTGCCATCTCTGTTAAGAAGGGAGACTCCAAGTCTGCATTATAAAGATGTTAAAGACACAACATGCATCTGAGTCCCAGCTTGAAGCTTCCTCTTGAAGCATTTGAAATGAAGTTGAAAAGGATAGACGTGTTCTCATAATGGGATTTGGTGTTATCTGATGCCATTGCCGTGAATTGCCTAAAATCATCTCAGGTCCCATCTGTGTAGGCCTGTGCACTTGGGGAAGCTTTGTTAGGAAGGAAAGAGCTCTGGGCCCAAATTCAGACACCTGCTTCTACTGCCAGGTCAGCCACCCGATGTCTGTCAGCAAGTCATTAAACCACTGAGACATCATTTCCACTTTTCCACGATGAGAATGATAAAACACATTATACTGATTTCCATGGAGTCATCCACCCATTACATTGCAAATACCCATTGTGAACCTACTATGTGATAAGCCCTTGGCTCTGGGCTGTGGTGAAGAGGAGATGAGATGAGCTATTGGATGTGAAAGCACAGGGGGAATGGATAAGCAGCCATTATCATTAGCATAACAATAAGCTTTGAAAATGTGTCTTTCCTCTCCTGGTAATATTCCCAGATGACCCACATCATGCCTGGAGAGAAACTTTCCTAGGCCAGAAGTCTGGAAAAGCTGGAAGTAGACCTTCTGTCCATCCCCTGGAGCTTGGCCTCTGAAGTCCCTGAGTGTCTTTAATGTGCTGGTGTATACATTAGGGCAGGTATGGTGACTTTAAATCTGTGCCCATTGCAATTAAAATGCTTGTGAGATAAGATCAGAAGCTGAAGAGAACAGCTGAAGGGCAGGGCAGTGAAAATATTTTAATAATGTAACCACGCTTCAGATTTTAATTTGGTTTTACTTTGCCTGCCTTATTATCTGAATGGGACAAATGGTAATGCAATAAACTTCAGAGGTCTGATTAGCTCGAGCCCTCAAATCCCTAATGATAGGGAGGGTGAGGCACCCTGGTGCTTCTCAGCACTTCCAATATGATCACATCCTAGATGTGGGGGTCTGGCCTCAACTCTGACCCCAATCATGTGCCCTTAAGTAAGTCACTCCCTTCACTCTGCTGGTTTCTTCTGTCAGCTGTGGAGACACCCCCTGCCCTGCATGTGTGTCTGTATGCTTCAGTGAGCCACTCTCACTCCTGGACACTGTCCACACAGAACAATCCAAGCCCAGCATTCCAAGTATTCCAGATTCTTGCCCCAATCCCTCTTTGTAACAGAATGTTCTTCTCATTTTTCAGGCAGTTTTCAGAAAAAAAAAATGACTTCAATGCAGCCTGAACATACATATGCTGAGTTGTTCCTTTCTAGTATACATATTCTAATTTGACTTTTCCATACGGCGTCAAAATTCTTTTTCTCTGCAGCCTTTTCAAATGTCAACTGGAATTGACTTTGCATCTCTTCTTTCTACTGCAAACTCCTTCATCACATTCATCTGGTACTCAGCACTAGCTACCTGTGAGACAGTGGTCAGCTGTTCACCATTTCCTCTTCTTCCTGTACATGTGGACAGATGATATTTTCTAGACCTCTTTGCAGATATGTGAGGCTATGAATGAGTTCCAGCCAAGACGATGCTAGCAGAAGTGATGTATACTTCTTCCAAACCTGGTCCAGGAAAACCTCCCTGGCAACATCCTCCTTGCTGTCTCTCTACTTCTGGCTTAATGCAGGTATACCTGGCAATTTTGGAGACCATTTTTTTCAAGATGATGAGGTTAAGAGATGGGAGTCAAGAGCCTCAATCCTCCCTTGGAGTAGAGCTGCTTGTCAGTTGGAGTATCTGCACTGGACTTTCCAAGAGTAAGAATTCCACCTCCATCATGATTGAGCTGTCATATACTGCAGAGCATGTTTGTTCCATCAGCTAGCATGCCTCGTACGCCACTAATGAAGTGAGCTTTTCTGGGGCAGAGGCCCTGCTGAAAGGACTTCCTCCACCGGTGCTGTGTGTAATCGTTCCTGTGGAGATACGGATTTGGAGGAGGGTTTGATAAACCAAAGAGCATAAACTCACTATTTCATTGTCATGTTGTGACAAATGCATACCTTCTACACTAAAAGCTAGACCTGAAGTCACAAAATTAGAATTCCATTTCATATTTCTCAACATAGAATACGTGGTTAATCTATGGATCCATGTGATAAAGAAATCAGAGTGGAGAGTAAATACTTTCTATCATAGAGTACCTAATAAGCATATTTGTATCCTAATTTTGTGGATGATTGAAATGCATTTTCTTGCCTTTGTGTCTCTCTTCTATTAATTTCTTCATTAATTTAATACATATATTCTGAGCACCTGCTATGTGCTACACAGTGTTTAGGGCTCTAGACATATACCACTTAAGCAAAAGTATTCACTCACATAGGGCTTCCATGCTATAGCACACAATGAAACCCAAACACTGAAAATGTGTGACGCTAAATGCCAATACGCTCTCTGAAGAAAGCCCAAGGAGGCAGCAGCTCTATGGAGAAGGCACATTGGAGCAGTGCCCTGGAAGGAATGAAGGACCTGAGCCATATGAACTTCCAGGAGAAGAGTATTCCAGCCAGGAATCACAGCAGGTGCAAAGCCCCTGTGGTGAGAGCCTACACAGCATGCTTAAGTAGGAGTAGGGAGGTCAGTGTCATGTAGCAGATTGAGCGAGGTAGTAGAATGATGTGAAGTTGGGAAATCAGGTTGGATTAACAAATGGGCAATAGCAGCAGATGATGTAGTCACTTACCACTGAATGGATCTTGTCTTTTATTCCAAGTAAGAAAGAAAACTGCTGAATAGGTTTGAGCAGAGGACTAACATGTGCATATGTTACATCCACCTCCCTATGGCTGCTCTGATGAGACTAGACCCTACAGCAATAAAACTCTCTTCAATAATGTAAATGTTTTGTATCTGTGCTGTCCTATAATGTTGCCACTAGGCTCAGGTGGCCATTGAGCACTTGAAATGTGGTGAGTGCAACTGAACAGTTGAATGCTTAATTTCATTTAATTTGAATTAAGCTTAAATGTATACAGCTCCATGTACCTAGCAGCTATGATATTGGACAATACACCCTTAGAGAGAGAGAGGCTGACTTTATGACCGGTTGGGCTATGGCAATATAAGTGAGAAATGAGGCTTACCTGGATTTGCCAGAGGGAGCTGAGGATGTGGTGAGAAGTCACCATATTTCAGAAGCATTTTGAAAGCACAGCAAAAAGAGTTCTGAACAGAGAAGAGAGAAAGGATTCCTGTAAGATTGCTAGCCCAGTGGTAGGAGGGATAGAATTGCGATTTCCTGAGATAGGGAAGACTAAGGAAGTCGTTTAGCTGAGAGAAGATAGATCAGGAGTTTGCATCTGAACCTCATATGTTTGGGCTTCCTGGTGAGCATGACATGGAGCTGTCAGTCAGTTGCATTTACCTGTCTACAGAGTTAAATGGGAAGGTCCTCACTGGAGAAGTTAGAGTTTGAGAACTGATATTTAAAGACACAAGACTAGAGAGCATTAGGACAAATGCCTAATGCATGCAGGGCTTACAACCTAGATGACGGGTTGATAGGTGCAGCAAACCACCATGGCACATGTATACCTATGTAACAAACCTGCACATTCTGCACATGTATCCCAGAACTTAAAGTAAAATTTTAAAAAAATTTTAAAAATTAAAACTAAAGATACAAGATGAGATGAATTCACCTGGGGAATGGGAGTGTAAATAAAATAGAAGTGTTTGGCAACTGAGTTATATGGCATACCCATGTCTAGAGATCTGGGTGATGCAGAGTGTTGAGTAAATGAGGATGAAGTGGGCATCCGGAGGTGGGAGCAGGCAGCAGGTCATCGTGCTGGTGAGCCTCGTCGAGGAAAGTCATGAGCTGGCCACTGATTTCATAACAAGGCTCATCCAGTAACTTTGGGGAGAACTGTCTGGGCAGGATGGTGGAATGAAAGCTTGACTGGATAGAATGTCAAGAAGAGAATAGAGGGCAGCGAAGGGGACAGCAGTGGTCATCCAGTGCAAGGACTTTTGCTGTAAATGGGACAGAGAAAAGCGGGAGGATGTGTCTGTAAGACACGAATGGCCTGCTCTGCTCCTGCAGTACTGGACTGGGTGCCAGGGTCAATTCTAGATAGATAAATCAACCCTTCTTTCTTTCGTTCTTGCTTTTCCTCTCTCCCTTCTTTCCTGGCCCTTGAGAGAGCTAAACAAAGTGGCTTCTTCAGAAGAATTCCCTCCTCTGTGCTGACCTGGCAGGTGACCTGCACACCCCACTTTGTCCTTGCATGTCACCCCTCTATTCTTCCTTTGAATATGGGCTTTTTGTGAGCAGAACCCCCCATTCTCATCTCTATCTAGCAAACTGTGGAGAATATAGTTCGTGCTTATCAAACGTTAGCCAAGGCAATGGTTGTCACAATGAAAAAGACAGAATTCCTTGTCTTTGAGTTGCTCAGGCCACATGGGGAAAGGCAGGAGAGGTGGTTTACAAACTGCTAATGGCCCCCAGCATGAGAGGGGCTCTGAAGGGAGGGGGGAAAGAATGTACCAGAAGCAGGTCAGTGAATAATTCTAAGACAGGGAAGGAAGAAAGTGCTAAATTTCCTAAAAGTGAGCGTAGATCCTCTGCCATGCTGGGAAAATCCTCCTGGCTGGGTCATCAGGGAAGGCTTGGTGAGTAAGGTGGGGTCTTAACTGGGTCCTAGAGAAGTAAAGCCTAATTTCTCTGGGATACCAGTTTCCCTCCAGCCCTTAGCAGGACACTCCAGTGATCCTACTGTGCATGACTGGCACACAGCTCACAACCCAGGAGGCTCAGCAAATCACTCAGCCAGGACTGGTGTCATGGGCCTGAGACTCATGTACTTACACTGGGTCCCATGGTTTGGTGCTCTGTGGTCACCAGGGTGACATTCTTCACACTTTGTGACCAAGGGGTCCTAAAATTCCTCATGAGCTAGTCCCACCAGGCATATACCCAGTTCTGTGGGTCTTTATTCACGGAGATGAGTCCATGGAGATGCACCTGGATATCTGTGCCATGTCAAGTTGCTATAAAAATTTCTAAATGCTTACTCTTAATTTCTGCACTTATCTCTTCCTGAATTAGTAGCATTTGCGCAGGTATGCAGGACTGAAGACCACACGTGAAGTATGTTGCCATGAAAGATAGCTGTGAATTGGGAAGGACAGCTCCACCAGGAGGACGGGACGGGGCTTATCCACTCAGTACAATTTAGTCATATATCAGTGTGTGTGTGTGTGTGTGTGTGTGTGTGAGAGAGAGAGAGAGAGAGAAAGAGACGGAGAAATTGAAAGAGAGAGAGAGAGAGAAACAGAGAGAGGCAGAGAAACTTCCTTGTGCCTTGGTCAAGGAAACAATGAATGTAAGGTCTCTATGTTATTCTTAAGAGGACAAGGGACGCATCTTCCTTGTGATGCTCAGGGGACCAGCATAATGCCATTTCTAACAATAAGTGCATCTCTGTGCCAGTTCATAAACTCTTCCATACCCATTACAACCATCTTTATAGTCCTTCCAGCAATGTGTATGAAACATGAGTAAGCCTTGGGCCCATTTTTCTGATAAGAAAACTGAATCCCATGAGGTTTATTGAGCTGAACCAGGTCACTGGAAGCCAGGCCCTATGAGTCCAATGCCTAGGACTTAGTCTCTATTTGTTGACTGAATAGATATTCCAAATGCGAGAATGTTTTCTTTTCTCTCTCCATTTCTTTCCGTGAGTGAGCAAGCTTTCATTTTAGCAGCAGCCAGAAAGGTGAATGGCTTTGTGAAATTCTTTCTATAAAGAATTTATGAAGATGAAGGCTCTGAGAACCAGGCCTGTGTGTGCTGAAGTCGGGAGCACAGGGATGCACAGCTAGCCCTTCTTGCCAGCTCGCTGTATATTTACCTGAAATCTGACCTCCAGCTAAAAGCCTCATGCTTGGAGACAGAGTAAAGAGTTTTCTCCTTCTCCGCCTTTAATGTCACACTCCCTTTAAGCAAGTGCAGCTGCGCAAGGTTAGACCCGCCTGGTACTGTCTTCTGAAGTCCAAGGCTGCTGCAGGATTCTGAGTTTCAACATGGAGTTTATTTCTGCTTAAAGGCACCCCTCAAACCCAGTCCTTTATAGGGCAAAATGCACTCTGAGACTTGTTGCTTTAAATAAACCTGTTTAACCAACAAATGTTGCTCCTGCCACAGACATTTTGCACAGGAATTGTAGTGCCAAGGGGCAGTTTCATTAAAAGCTAACAATGTTCAGGCCTGGAGTTGGCACACGGACCCCCGTCTGAGTCTGGAGGTGAGAATCCCGCAGTCAGCTTGTGTGCAAAGCGCGTGCGGCAGAGGCTCAGGCAGAAAGGTGGTCCTTTGAACTGGCGCCCGGAGGGCTGGATGTTGCCCTGCTGTTGGGGCAGAAGGCTCCTCTGGCTTTGAAGAATTGCTCACCATGTTAGTGAAAGGTTCTTTGTTTTCAGAACAAACTGTATTGGGTGATGCTCTGTGTGCCAGGGAAAGGTGTGAGAGGTGGGGACAGAAAAACAAAGGGTTTATGGCATTCTTTTACTCACTCCTTCATCTCTTCAATATATATTCAGCCACGACCATGTCACCAGCCTTGCACTCGGAGCATCTCACCGCTGGTTACTTGCGCACAGTCATTAAGGGTTGAATTGTGCCTTTCCAAAAGATGTTGAAGTCCTAACCCCCAGTACTGGTGAATATGACCTTCTTTGGAAATAGGGTTTTTGAAGATAATCAGGTTAAGGTGAGACCCTTAGAATGGGTCCTAATCCAACATGACTGGAGTCCTTCTAAAGAGACACAGAGATACACACACACAAAATTTAATATCATGTGCATTTAACGTGAAGGCAGAGACCCGGGTGATGCTTCTACAAGCCAAGGAATGCCAAAGCTGGCCAGCCAACCCACAAACACCAAACAGATTCCAACAGCCTCAGAAGGAACCAACTCAGAAGGAAGCCACACCTGGATCTCAGACAGCAGGGAATAAAAGCGTCTCACCGTGCTCACAGAGGCACAATCTCGGCCTCTCTAATCTGACCCGCCCTCCATAGATTTTTTTCCCAGCAGCACTTTCAAAGTCATGGATTACTATCCCTGTGAATTCCATTAAAGTCACTAATTTTAAGCTCCCTAAGTCCAAAATGTGCTCTCACTTAAAAGACAGAGCAACAACAGTAATAATAACACCTGTGAATGCACCTCAGCTAAAGGGCAACATTAGGATTTGTACCAAAAGGAGCATATATTTATCTTTTCTTCTAGTTGATACGTTACCAAAAGACAGTGAAGTGTATTTGTATTTGTTGTGCCCAAATCTGGCAAACTGTATAAAAAGATATTAGTACAATGTTAGTTGTGCTAAGTGACAGCTGAAACTAAAATTAATTATAAGCCCCCCAATCCTCCCTCCACTTACTGAATGGGCTCCCTCTTGGCCAAGGGGATCCCAAAAGAACCTTAAAAACTACGTTCCAACTACGGCAAGAAGGGAGATCAGACATGCCTCATTATACCCACCCTCTTTTGCCATTTAGACACAACTATTGACCAGTATTAATGTTAAAATAGAGAGCATAACACTGACAGAATAGACTCTTTGTGACAAAAAGACACCAAATTATAAAAAAGACTGAAGGCCATGCCAGGCAAGGGTTAAGTCACCCACCCCCTACGCTTCAAGAATAAACTATGCTGTAATGGCCACAGTTTTCTTTTTCCCTAGCAGCTAAACAAGCACTGGGCTCGAGATAAGCAATATTAAAACAATGGTGTCCATCCACCTCCAGACACAAACTGACCCCCTGTTCCACAACCCAGCTTTGATTGGACAAAGAGACTGATTTTGATAACTTTCTCGTGATAAGAGACCACCCGCCATGGACTGGTTCTGGTCAGTTACAGAGGGTGTGCACTAAGCGTCCTTATGTCCCTCCTTCACCCTTTGACATACAGTGCCTAATTTCAATGCATTTAAATGTTAAACCTCCACACCAAAGTGAACAGGAAGTGAATGTAATATGCATGTTTGCTCGGTACACATGTATCAGGACTTCCTTCATGAATATTCATAACTCCTCCCATTACCTGTTGCATATGTATGTTTATGCAACCCATTCAGCAAAAAACTCCTTCCACAGTCCTTCCTCCTTCTGAGTGCCTGATAACAGTCTCTGCCAGAGGCTATGCTTTTCATCCTGTCAGAATAGCCACCTTGCAGTTTATAACCTTTTCTAAGTAATAAAGTTTCCTTGCTAAATTTATAATTGTTTGTTTGGTTTTTCAAGTGAACGTGTCCAAGTTTAAACAGCAATTTCAGGATAGAGCCAAGTGTAGGGTCTATGTCCTCTATGTGCTGGTGGGCTAGTTCCCCAACTGCAGCACCATCATATCTGCGTTCAGAATTACAGTAAAATCGGAGGAGATGTTTCCTAGAATTCACTGCTGGAAGAGGATGAAAGAGGAAGAAAACCAGGCACTGCTCTTAACTTTGACAAATACTAGTTTTACATCGAGGGAGGGACATTTCTTTCAGAGCCTTCATTTCCACAATTGGGAGGCAATTCCATGGTCTTGGACAGTCCAAAGCTTTCCCTTCCCAAGGCTTTGGTCCTTGTGCTTTGAATTCAAAACACTGTGTCCTTTGTGCCCTCCTCCACTTCACTCCAGATGCGCACCCTTTTTTTTTTTTTTTTTGAGACAGAATTTCACTCTGTCGCCCAGGCTGGAGTGCAATGGTGTGATCTCAGCTCACAGCAACCTCCACCTCCCAGATTCAAGTGCTCCTGCCTCAGCCTCCCAAGTAGCTGAGATTACTGGCATGCAACACCATGCCCAGCTAATTTTGTATTTTTAGTAGACATGGGGTTTCACCATGTTGGCCAGGCTGGTCTCGAACTCCTGACCTCAGATTATCTGCCCGCCTCAGCCTCCCAAAGTGCTGGGATTCCAGGTATGAGTCATTGTGCCTGGCCTCCAGATGTACATTTCAACCTCACAATATGTCTCGAAAACAACCACTCTTTACTGCCTTCATTGCTAACATCCTCATCCAGGGGTACCATGACTCCTGCCTTGACTCTTGCAATAGGCTCCATCTAACTACTTCCCCTTCTTCCATATCAGCCTGGTCTAGTCATTACAGAGCACCTAAAGTGGTAGTGTACCAATTTAAGTCAGGTCACACTCAAACTCTCCATCTTAGTTTGTTTTTGCTGCTATAATGAAATAGCACAGACCGGGAATTTTTTTTTAAAAAATTGAAATTATTTCTCACAGTTCTAGAGGCTGGGAAGTCCAAGATCAACCTGGCAGGTTCAGTGTCTGTGTCTGGTGGGAGCTGCTCTCTGCTTCCAAGATGGTGCCTTGAATGCTGCATCCTCCAGAGGGAAGGAATGCTGTGCCCTCACTTGTCAGAAAGTGGAGGGGACAATAAGAACCAAACATTCTCTGTGAAGCCCTTTTATAACAGCATTAATTCATTTGTGAGGGTGGAGCCCTCATGAACTAAACACTTCTCAGAAAGCCCCACCTCCCAATGCTGTTGCATTAGGGATTAAGTTTCCAGCACCTGAATTTTGGGGAGCACATCCCAAGCATAGCACTCTCTAAGAGCTTCCCACTTCACTCACCTTAGAACAAACCTGGAAAACTGGTAGTGCCTAACTTGTTTCTTCCTCTCTGTGTTTCTCCCTTTCTCATTCTGCTTCAACCACATTGACGTCCATGAAGTTTCTCAAACACTCAAGCACGTTTCTCCCCAGGGTTTTGGCCTTTTTGTTATCCCTGTCTGGAATGTTCTTACCTCAATAACCAAGAGTTCCTTTATTTTCTTCTTTAGAGTGTCCACACAAATGCCACTTAATTGGGGAGGCCACCCTCCGCTACAGGATATCAAACAGCAGCCCCTCCCCAACGCTCTTGTCTCTCTTGCTTTACTTTGATTTTTTTCATATATACTGTAAATTCATTTATTTACTCTCTTCTTTCCCTCATAGGCACGTGAGCTCCTTGAAGGCAAGGACTATGCTTTACTTTATCAACAAAACTCTGTATTGGTTCCTCACACAGTAGCATTTTGTGATTAGTTTACATGAGACCTCAGTTAGCCAGGCTATTTTATTATCCAGAAAAATATCTGTTGAGCCAGACTAGATATTCATGGTTACACTTAGTGTTAAGAATACTCTCCAAGGACAGGTACATTCAGCCATGGATCTGTCTTAAAAGGATCTATGTTTAAAAAGGTTGAGATCACCATCAGCTGCAGGGGCTTGGTTGGTTTGCATTCATTATCAGACTATTGGTCGGCGGGTTTAGCTGTCCACGGATTACTGCTCTGGAGCCTCTAGGGCCCAACTGGGACCCCATCAGACTTAATCTTCCCTGCCCTTACAGAACCTTAAAAGATCACTTCTTTTTCTGTTAGCATTTATCTTAATCAAGGTACTGTATTTGTTATAAAAATAACTGATTGTGGTCAAGTGTGCTTATGTGCCAGAAAATTCAGAAAGCATTTTGTATGCATTTATTTTTTAAAAATACAGTTGACTCTTGAACAATGCAAAGGTTAGGAGCACCTGCCATGTTCACAGTCAAAAATTCACATATAACTTTTCACGCCCCCAAAACTTAACTACTAATAGTGCGCTGACTGGATGCCTTATCAGTAAGGTAAACAGTCAATTAATAGATCGTTTGTATATGTATTATACATTGTATCCTTACAATAAAGTAAGCTAAAGAAAAGACAATATTATTAAGAAAAGCACAAGGAATAGACAATACATTTACAGTACTGTGCCGTATTTATTGATATTCTGCTATAAGTTTACGTCATCTGTTTTCAAGGTAAATTTTCTGTCTGAAACAGTGGCCAACTGCAGCGGCAGACCTCAATCTATGATATGTATCAAGCAATTCAACTTTTTCTTATAAAGTTATGACTTTTGTCTGCTTCTTGGAAGCATTTCTGGCATCACTAGTGGCACTTTATATGTGTCCCGTGGTGTTATTCAAGGTTTACAATATTGCACTGAATGAAAAATATTCAAGAACTTTGAGCAATCACTTTTTACTGCTATCTGCAATTTACTGGAGAGAGGAACTGCCCACATGGAGATGATGCCAGTCACATGGCATGTAAGCTGATACAATGTGTGAGCTACCACAATAACAACAGGAGGTGGCTACAAAGTTATTACCATAGAACAGTATGTACTTTTCTTCTCTTTTTTTTTTTGAAATGGAATCTCACTCTGTCACCCAGACTGGAGTGCAGTGGTGCAATCTCAGCTCACTGCAACCTCTGCCTCCTGGGTTCAAGCAGTTCTCCTGCTTCATCCTTCCTAGTTGCTGGGACTACAGGCGTCTGCCACCATGCCTGACTAATTTTTGTGTTTTTTTTGTAGAAACAGGTTTTCACCATGTTGACCAGGCTGGTCTCGAACTCCTGACCTCAGATAATCCACCCACCTTGGCCTCCCAAAATGCTGGAATTACAGGCGTGAGCCACCGCCTGTATGTATTATTTTACATACAGTATGTATTATTTTATGTAATTGATTTTATGCAGTTATGATTTAATACTGCCTCTACATGTTTGTTTATATTTCTTTTCAATGTGAATGGTGTCAAGTACAGTCCTTAAGTGTTTGTATTCATAAGTTTTGATAAACTTTAACTTTTTGTAATGGATTGGTGTGTGTTATATGGTAGTAAATGATAAAATACACTAGTATCTTCATATATTTTGTGCATTTATCCGATGCCTAACTTTTTTCTAATTTTTCTACATTCTAGGCTGTGAGTTTTGTCTGCAAGTTTTATCAAATTGCCAAAAATCTCCAAAGCATTTTTCATATGTATATATATTTGTTCCTATAAAATAAATATATATTTTATAATATATATTATTCCTATAAATATAATATTTTAATATAATTTTAATCCACATATAAGAAGACCCTCACAGTTCAAACCCAAGTTGTTCAAGGGTCAAGCTATTCACTAATCAAGTGTCCACTGAACACACATCTGTCAACAGACTTTGCCTGAATGACAATTTCATTTGTTTCTTCCAGTGATATCTTGCTTTCTATCACCCCTATTTTATAGATGAGAACACTGATGTTCCAAGAGGCTAAATAAATTGCCCAACCTCACACAGTTGATACTTAAAGTCCTCTCTGCCTAGTTCATGTCTTCTCTACATACTGCTCTGTGCTTCTTCCTCCTGTAGGATGATGTCTCTCTGCAGCCAGTGATGACGCTTAGGCCATGCTGCACCCTCAGCTGGTTAACCAGCTGAATTTCCTAAATGAGAAAAAAAGAGCCCTGGGAAGAGAGGAGGGGAATGGGGTGATAACCACTTTCACTAAGAAAGGAAGGTAGGAGAAGGCAAAAATGTTATCAAGAATAGGAGTTAGGAAACATTAAAATGAAAACTCTCTCTACACTGGTCACCTGTGTGACCCTCTGCTCATGATGAAACAGGAATTACAGAAAAAGAAATAATCTTACCCACTGCAAGAGCTAAAATATAGCACTGGGGTTGATTCCAGAAAACAGCTGCTTGAACAAACTCTGTGGATGCACAGCAGGAACCTTCCGTGTGTATCTAATTTCCACACCCTTGTGGATTTCTAGCCAGTCCAAGTTGGCAGCCCAGACATCCAAGTTTTGCTGTGTGCTTGCTATTTAATACCTAGCCTGTTCCCAGCTGTGTTCTTCAGACCTGCAAAAACTGAGCAAAATTTCAAAAATGCAGACCAGGAAAAAAATCTACATCTAGCCCCGCCATATTTTGGGCACTGTGATAGTTTGTTTTGTGCTGCTATAACAGAACACCTGAGGCTGTTTATATTATGAACAGAAACTTGTGGGCTCACAGTTTTGGAGGCTTAGAAATCCATGATTGTGGAGCTGGCCTTTGATGAGGGCCTTCTTGCTGCATGATAGCATGGTGGGAGATCAGAGCTTGAGAAAGAGAGAGAGAGCAGGACAGGTCGAATCACTCACTTCCTCAAAAAGGACATTAGTCCTTTCATGATGATGGAACCTCAGGGTCTAAACACCTCTGAAAGATCCCACATCTCAATACCATTACAATGGCAATTCCATTTGAACATAAGTTTTAAAAGGGACAAGCATTCAAACCATAGCAGGCACATGCATGTTGGAGCAATGGAATGGTTTAATCCATATTTCTACTATTTACAAACTACCTGATTGTATTATTCTGTTCTTGCATTGCTACAAAGAAATACCCAAGACTGGGTAATTTATAAGAAGCTCCATTGGCTCAAGGTTTTCCAGGCTGTACAGGAAGCATAATGATGGCATCTGCTTATGGGGAGACCTCAGGAAGCTTCCAGTCATGATGGAAGGTAGAGGGAGAGCAGGCATGTCACATGGCAAAAGCAGAGGCAAGAGGGGAAGTGGGGAGGTGCTGCACACTTTTAAACAACTCAATCTCAGGAGAACTTGCTCATTATCGTGAGAACAGTGCTAAAAGGATGGCACTAAGCCATTCATGAGAAATATGCCCCCATGATCCAGTCACCACCCACCAGGCCCCACCTCCAACATTGGGGATTACGTTTCAATGTGAGATTTGGGCAGGGACACACATTCAAGTTATATTTGTGACCTTGTGCAATTGACATCTTCCCTGGGCCTCAACTTCTTAATTTCCTAAAGGAACAATTCTATTACTCAGGACTTCTATATGGGCGAAATGAGGCAATGTTCATGAAAGTCCATTTTGAAACTTCCGGGAAATTTCTCCTGTAAATATAGTTAACCACTGTTCTCGGCTTCTTCTTTATCTTGTAAGTTTCTCAGGACTGTATTTCTGCACATACCACACTGCTTTATAACGACCAAGAGACAGCTGACCAAGATCACCTGTTCCTGGCACAGTGCAGGCACTGCAGAGATGCATAGGTTTGTGTTTCCCTAGATGCTCCCAGTCTAGTGTAAGAAATCCAGGTGCACATGGCGATATTATCAAAGCAAGGGCTGCTTGCTCTTAGAGATGGAGAAACAGGCTGGGCGCCATGGCTCATGCCTGTAATGCCAGCACTCTGGGAGGCCAAGGCTGGTAGATCACTTGAGGTTAGGAGTTGGAGACCAGCCTGGGCAACATGGGGAAACTCAGTCTCTATTAAAAATATAAAAATTAGCCTGTCGTGGTGGTGGACACCTGTAATCCCAGCTACTCAGGAGGCTGAGACAGGAGAATTGCTGGAACCCAGGAAATGGAGTTTTCAGTGAGCCACGACAGGGCAAAAAACAAACAAGCAATAATAACAACAACAACAAGAACAACAAAACAGTGACTGACAAAAGTCAAGAACCCAGGAGAATAATTCCCTCTTCCTGAAACAGTCAGAAAAGGTGTTTCAGACCTAAAGGAAGTGATACATGAGCTCTGATGGTCTCGAGGGTTTAGTTATACATGCCAGGCTGAGAAACAAACAAAAAGGGGGTACTGGGATCACAAACAAAAATGTGGAGCACGATAATTTTTCTCAAGAAGCTGCATTTGAGTTAAGTCTGGAAAGATGAAGAAGCTTTGCATTAGGAAGCAAAACACTGCATTTCTTTTTTTTTTTTTTTTTTGAGACGGAGTCTCGCTCTGCCGCCCAGGCTGGAGTGCAGTGGCCAGATCTCGGCTCACTGCAAGCTCTGCCTCCCGGGTTCCCGCCATTCTCCTGCCTCAGCCTCCCGAGTAGCTGGGACTACAGGAACCCGCCAAAACACTGCATTTCTAATTGAAGAGTGAGAGTAAATGGTTGGAAGAGGATCCGAGAGGGATTTAGAGTCCAGATCAGATAGGGTTAAAGGACATGCTGAGAAGCTTGGATTTCTTTTCTACAGAGGATCTGCTCTTATTAGAGGGAAGTGAAGGGCAGTAACCTGTGCTTCATGAGGATAACGTGGGCTCATTGTAGAAGAAGGAATAGGGCTTTGAGATAGCCAAGTCAGGAAGAACAGTGATGACGTTTGACCCTATTGCATATCCAGAAGTAAGTAAATGACCTCCCTGTGGGCAGATTTATACAGGATGGCTCTTTACCTGCTTTATTTATGTATGTAATTTGCTCAGCACGATACAATCTGGCTCTCATTGTCAGTGTGGCAGAAACTTCGGGCAGCCTACCCCAAACCTTCCCCGCTTTTGCATCGCTGCCCTGTCCATGTAGATAGTTCTGCCCTGTGACGATCAGGAACAAATTCTAAATAATTGTAGAAACAACAACTCCCTTGCTGGTGATGGGTGAAGTGAGGACATGTAACCCAATGTGGCCGATGAGCGGTGAGGAGACATCCTCTTGCTCTTTCTGGGAAATGGTTCCTCTCTTATTAAAGGAGACACAAAGAGGAGAGGCCCCTCTGTTATGAGTTGAATTGTGTCTCCTAAAAGATTTATAGAAATCCTAACCCCTGCTACTCCAGAATGTGACCTTGTTTGAAAATGGGGTCATTACAGATATAATTAGTTACGATGAGGTCATAGGGTAGGCCCCTAACCCAGTATGACTGGTGTCCTTCTAAGAAGGGGAAAGAGAGATGGACAGATGAGCACCACGGGAAGACAGGGACACACAGGGAGAAGACAGCCATGTGACGGGGGAGGCAGGGATTGGAATGATCTATCTGCTAGCCACAGAACACCAAGGATTGCTGGCAAACCCTGGAAGCCAAAAGAGATAAGGAAGAATTTGCTCCTACAGATTTCAGAGGAAGTACGGCCTGCTGAACACCTTGATTATGGACCACTAAAGCCCAGAATTGTGAGACAACCTATTTTGTTGTTTTAAGCCACTCAGTTTGTGGCACTTTGTTACAACAGCTCTAGGAACCTAATTTCTCTCTCATTGCCGGGTCTCCATAGAATGCCGGAACTGATGCAGTCATATGGAACTTCGAGAGAAGCTGACCTGGGGCCAGTCTATGTGCTATGGAAGGCAGAGAGAAAGCAGAAGGAACCTGCTTTCCTGGTTCCTTGACTGAGTCAATGTCCTAATTTTCCGGAGCCTCCCTGCCATCTGGTTCTCTGCAGTGTAGTGTCATACCCTGCCCTGTCCACTTGAGTCAGGGATCCTTTTATTTATCGGAGAAAACGTTCTAACTTTTGTGATTAGGTTGACGCTGCCTGGTCACACCATCAGGAAAGCCCTTTTCACTTGAAACTATACAAAGACAACAAAAGAAGGCTTTGAGAATTACTATCCTCCTGTTCTGCATGAGAACTTTACCTGATTACTCAACATTCAGATACACAATGAGTTCAATCTTCCTCTCCATTTTCCACCCTAAAATAACACATGTTACTGGGGTTGTATGCCTATGCTGGGCCGCTCTGGCTTCTCTATTGTTTCCTGAGTCTGTACTCTCCCAGTACCTCTGCACCATACTGAAAAGGGCAAGTTGGCTTCAGTGCCTTCATGTATTAAGCCACACTGTACTCAACACTCGCTTAAGATGCACGCTTTCGTAAAGTACATTTACATAGCCAGTGTTACTTCCCCATTTATCCTCTGTGAATGGCCAGCTCTCTGCTTGACGTGTTAGTAACAGACATGCTGGGACTATGAACTGAATTGTCTCCAACCTTGAGGCCCATGTGTCTTCTTGGTTCCATTCTCTCTGTTTGGGAACAGCATCCTCAGGAGTCTGGGTAACTGGAAGGACAGTCTAATCCCTTCTTGAATGAAAGAAGCATCTCTTGCTTGGGGCTGCCATGGACCATGGATCCATCATTGAGGAGATGAATAGCATTGCCCAGGTCAATGAGTGATGTAACTTGTTTGCTGGCATCAACCATGTCCCACCCACAGCTCTACTCCAAACACTGAAACTCAGGAGCTACTGGGACACATGGCTACTTAATTATTTTATGGTCAATGTATGTGTGCTATCCACAGTGCTGTATAGTAAGAATATCATTATTCATTGAATGTGAACATGATGCCATGCATCTTGCTAAGGACTTTACACAGGTAATAGAAAATTGCTGCAATAAAATAAATGTGGTAAGTATTGTCATTCTCCACAATTTACAAATGCAAAGAAAAGAAAATAATTTTACTAACCAAAGTTGAGTGATGGAAGTACAATGTAAACAAAAAAATTAATATTTTCTTTTCTCTTCTCTAATTGCTCTTTATGCTTACAAAATATGCTGAGGACATTGGGGAAGAAAACCATTGTCCAACTTCATGCCTATCTCTCAGATAGATGGTAAATTGAGAGAAAGAGAGAGAGAGGTAATGGATGAATGGACAGATAGATGGATAGTTAGATCAATAGAGAATGGAGGATGGATGGATGAATGGATGGATGGATGAATGGATGGATGAGATAAGTAGATGAATAAGTAGATAGACATATAGATAATGGATGGATAGAAAGATGGATAGATAGATGACAAATGAATGGATAAAGGATGGATACAGACTGGATGATGGATGATGGATGGATGGATGGATGGATAGATGGATAGGTGAGATAGATCAATACATAGATAAATAGATAGATAGATAAATAGATAGATTGATAGATAGAGATAGGTGTACATGCATATATCTTTATCTATCTTGCTATTTATTTATCTATCTGGTGGAATTGGAGATACTAGTGTGATCCAGGCACCTATCTTTAAAAAGGATGGAGTACTTGACTTTCCACCCTTGTCCCATGGCCCTTCTTCCTTTGCTTGTTCAGTCAAGCTAAATTCCACCATGTCTCTATCATTGTAAAACTTTTCAGGGAGGAAACCTCAGTGGAACCAGGTTTTTTACTTTTACTTTTAACCAAGTCTTTTACTTTTACTTTTTTTTTTTTTTAAGGTTGAGTTCCACACACTGTTGGTGGCACCTAAAAAACCACTGCCACTAGTTGAAAAGTTAATTACGGATTACCCCTTGAAATAAAATACAAGTTTTATTGGAAGTGGAGGGATAAATCAAAACAGCTGGAGGGAGAATGCCATGAAACTGCTGTGACGAAGCCCATGATGTTCTACTTAGAGTAAACATTCCTTTTAATTTATTTATTTTTTTTAAGTCCTGAGTCTGCTGTGTAGAAAGTCATCATTGCTTTCATGTGGGACAAAAGAGGATTTGGAAAGGGAATTTCCTTAAATCTGTGCATTGAAAATGCAGCTTATGGGAGCCTAAAGAAAATACATTTTGCTTTTTCTTACAGTGGGTGCCTCTTAATTGTGACTTTTATAAACCCTTCTGTAGCTATCATAACCATCCAATTATCTAACTTCATTTTTGTATGATTAAAAGAGTCTCTCTTGCCGAACATACGGCAATTATTAGAACGTTTCTAAAATCTTTTTTTCTAGTGATATGAAACTCCTGTAGATAAAATAAGTCTTGATTTACACAATCCTAAAATACATGTGAATGTTATATCTATAAATAAATCCTCCATAGTGGATGCAAAATCTCATTATAAGTAACAATACTTTAGCATATTCATTGACCAAAAGGTCTTGTGATGTTAATGTTAATAAAATTAAACTTCAGCCATTTCATTCAACTACTAATTCCTGAGCTCTAAGAACTAGGCACTATGCTAGGCAGGGAAGCTATATGTGTATGTGTGTCTGTGTCTATGTGTGGACAAGTGTGTGTGTGCTTCTTTTCTCCAAGAGTTCATATTATCATGGGAAACTGTAGATAACCCAACAGAGGAATAAAACTAAGGTTGATAGAGAACTTTCTATATGCCAAGTTCTATTCTATGCACGTTACATCTAGTATCCCATTTAACCCTCACGTCAGCTCTAAGGGGAAAGTATTGCTATCTTTACCTTAGAAATGAACACCCTGAAAGTATAGTGGGAAGGAGAATTGTTTATGTTCCCTAGACAGTGACTGATGCAGCTAGGGTAGATAATAAAACATATATCACAAAACATCATCCGTAAAATAATAGACATCTATTTACATATCAAAGTCATAATATAAAAAGCCATGCATTATAATTTGAAGAATTGGAAAAAGCTTCAATGAAGAGAAAATTCCCAAGGATGTAGTGAAAAGGATGACTGGACAGATAAAAAATATGTTAAGAAGAAGGAATGAAAAATAGGGAAAAAGGCAGGCATTGCATTACTTTTAATAAAAACAAAAAAAAAGAATGTAAAAGTTCAATTAAAGGTGAATGGTAAACAAATTCTTACATAGTCACATAATGCACAGTTGGCCATAAAATGTTGAGTGGTAGAATAATTTGAACACTTGCAAAATTTTACAAACCAAAGTTGAGAGAAGAAAGTACAGTGTAAAACTTTGTATTAAATATAATCACTGTAATGCAAATAAACACAAGCACACACACAATATTATAAAAGAAGATAGAGTTTTCGCTTTGTTGTAAAATTATGGCTGATTTGTATTTTCATCTCTATTATTCTGTAGTGCAACTATTTTTATTCATTGTGTTCAGACGTTTCTTTTATAATCTGAAAAAGCTATAAAAATATGAAATTATAAAAGATTGATGGACCTTAAATGTATTGTCACCATTTTCCTGGCTTTAAGTTGCAAGAACTTACACCATTCAGATATTTGTTATATAGCCAAAGCACAAGTTTAGACAGAAAGTATCAGTCTGACTCATACCATGTGCTTCCCTTGGCCCACAGAATGTTGGGGTACCGTAGTCTGGAAAATGTACATTAAGGTCGTTTTTCTGCCTGTGGTGCTTTAGTGGATGGAGGTAACACGAGTGAAGTATTGAGTGTAACCGTGATTATAAGCGACATAATATTATAGAACTAAGCAATGGGGAGGGTAGAAGGAATGGGAAATTCCATAGGTTTCTATGACTGTTAGGATATTAGGCTATGATCATGAAGGTTTTCAACAGAACGTGGAATCGGAAGATGTAACTTTAAATTCCAGACCACCACTTTGAGACAATTGCCTGAACTCTCTCTCTCTCTCTCTCCCTCCCTCCCTCCCCCCCCCCCCCTTCCTCCCTCCGTCTCTCTTCCTTTTTCTGTAGATCTCCCACTTGCTCTCCCTCTTGGAAACAATTTTCTTATGGTCAGAGATTTGCCTCAAATCTCACAGCGAGTTAGAGGCAACCTGGATTCACCTCCCATTGCCTTTCTACAATCCGTTAGTGAGATCTGGCAATGCTCTCCTTCCTTTGTTAGTGCTTCTTTTCATTCTCCTCCTGCCGTTTAAAACCATTCATGTTCTAGAGCACAGGTGGCACATTCTGAGCTCAGTTTCTGCACCATTTTTCAAACGCCATGGAACACCTCTTCCCCACTAAGGCAAGGCATTCCTGAGTAATGAGTGGTAAAAACTTTCCTGAGTCTATTTTTCAAATTAAATAGAAGTTAGGTCATGCAAACAATAATGACTTATCTGAAACCAATTCTTGCCCAGTTTGGAAAGACTATATGGGGAATTGTATTCAATAGCTGGAAACATCCAGTAGAATTGAATTTGGTGTTAAGACAGGCTGGCAGAGTGCTTGGTAATTTAAAATTTAGCTTCATATTACAAAATCACTGAAGTTTTTTGGTTTTTTTTTTTAACTGTTTTAGTAGTGTAGAGTTTTGAACCAATGTTAAAATATCAGCAATACGAAAGATGAATCTTAACCTGGTAGGGAGAACATGCCGCTGACCAGAATTTCTATGAGAACAGATGCAGAACTTAAAAGAAATTTCAATATTCTATTTTCTTTAATTTTTGTAACAATTTTTAATTTGTAGAAATTCTAAATTGTGTTAATAGTAATAGTAGCAATTTATATTTGGTCATAATATGAAATTTCTTGGAAGTTTTCAAATAGAAATCAGGATGATCAAGGTGAAGAACAACACAATTTTATGTCTGAATTGCATGTTACAATTCTCAAAGCAGTTAAGAATTTGTAAATTAATTTTTCCTCAAATTAAAATTTTGTAAATTAATTTTTCCTCAAATTAAAACATGAGAGAACATAAAATTCTTATTAGATTCTTATTTAACTAAAAGGAATATGGATTATAAAGCAGGAGAAATAGTGACATACAGAGGATTTCTAGGGCTTGCCTTTTTACAGTTCATTTATGCATCCATCCACCCATCTATCCATCCATCCCTTCATCCATCCATCCACTCATCCATCCATCCATGCATACATCTATCCATCCATCCACTCATCCATCCATCCATCCATGCATGCATGCATCCATGCATCCATGCATCCATCCATCCATCCATCCATCCAAACATCCAACCATCCACCCATCCATTTATCCTTTCTTTTACTGCTATGCCTATATGTCTTTATACCTTTTCTCTTTTTGCATATATATAACCACATGTGTGCATATGTATGTGTATAATTTTAAATAGATATACATAGAACACTTATGGTCTTTGTTCTCACAGAGCATGGTCTAGTGATCTAATGGCTGGGACGTTGTTGGCTGAACTTGAATGTGGATATCAATGTGCTATTTTCCCAACGATTTGGGGTCTCCCTTTGGGATTTGGGATGTCCTGCAGAGCCGAAAGATATCCTCAACCTAATGACCACAATGCTGGAAATGTTCCAATGAAATTACCTGAAGGGAACAAGGCCAGGCTGATGTGGATGACTAGGTAAGGAAGAGACTAGATCAGTTTTGGTTTTTTTTTTTCGTTTTGTTTGTTTGTTTTCTGGAGGAAAATGTACACTTTGCCTCCAGATAACAAAACAAAAATTATGTCAGTCCACTGTATTGTCCCATATTATGCACTTTTAAAACACCTCTCCAGTCATTATTTATTCAATCAATGAGATATTTGGTTCATTAAATGAACTTACTGTGTACATGGGGTTGGCCTTATCCCTGCCCTTATGGAACTGAACTCAAAGGAGATGAACACATAAATCATGAGGAGAATGAGTAGGAGTATTGGCCATGATATTGACCATGATATGACTCTGGGATCATCTCAGAAACCATGTGCTTCATCAACCACTGGGTGCCAGAAATCATCGGTGAGTGTGGAGAGGTTTAAGGTGAGGAACCTCCTTCCCTGAGAGTCTCCTGAGACATGAGCAGACCTCAGGCCATCTGACCTAATTCATAGATTGGGTCAGAGGGTCACAGGTAGGCAAGGTGATGCACACACAGGCAGTATTTGGCCTTAAGGTTTCACATAAGCTAGCAGAAATAGTTTACACTTTGATTTGGGGACCAGACAGAACTAAAGTCAAATCTTGTCTTTACACGCATTCAGAGCTGGGAACTTGATTAAAGGCCCTCAACATCTCTGGGCATGTATAAAATGGGAAGAAAGCACTTCATCTGTCATGGATATCAGAAGTCTTGGAAATAATGCATGCACAACACTGAGCTTAATGCCTAGCATAGAGCAGACACTTACTAGACAGTAGCTCACAGCACCCGCAGGTTGGTTAACCAAAGCCCCTCACCTGAGCTGACCAATCCTCACAGCTGCTGCTTCTCTCAGCTCTGATCCTCTAACTTATTTTTCAGCCTTTGGCTTCTTTCTCAGATCAAATGGTCTTATATAGCTTCCCCAGGCCACAGATTCTGTTTATCTACTCTGCTTCTAGCCTTCCTGGGTAGAAGTTTAGTTCCCTCCAGCCCCAGAGGTTTAGAAGGGTGTGATTGAGGGTTGCACTAATATCCCGTGGGCAATAGCTTCACTGGGCTTGACTACCCACTGCAAAGAGAATCCAATACATCTTGAGAGCATTCACATAAAACACCAGAAAAAATTAGTTTCATCCCTCTTTAAAAGACAGGAAGCAAGCTCAAAGTTAACCTACCTAAAAGATACACAGCTTAAGGAGTAGAGTTTAGATGTCACCCTAAATCTCTATAAGAGACTTAGTACTAGTCTACTGGCAGCACTAGATTTCCAGTCTAGTAGTCTGAAAAGCACATCACATATAGATTTGTATATTACTGCACATAGAGTGGACCTGGATTATATCCAAATTACACACAGCAATTTTAATAAAAGAGGTGGCTCTTTGCTCCAGGGAATTTGTAATATCACTGAGTGAACAGAACTTGAAATCAGGAAAGAGGAAACAAAGCTTCCTTGAGACAAAGTAACACCCAGAAAGCCCACTTGATCCAGGGAACCTGAATATGATACTGGTGGTAGTTGTCAGGACTGGGAGCAGCAGATGCAAGATTTAGTGGGTCAGTTTTAGAATATCTGGTTTGAAAGTGGAAAAACTCAATGGACCATCTAGACTTTGGAATTTATCTCCTTCCCCAATTCTCCACTCCCCCAACAACAACAATAACAAAAACACTTGGAATAAACAGGTCATGCAATGAGGTAGTTGATGGAATAATGTACTCTCCTTTCGGGCACCCCTTGGAGGAGGCAGATTCTGCCCTTTAGCTATACACTACCATTCCTGAAACTGTAAGGTACCTGTGTCATTAACGGAAGGAGAGAAGGGAAGTATTAGGACTGCAAATTTGAGGTGCATGACCAGCCTGGCACTGAGCTTGCAGACTCCCAGAATCAGGGACGGGAGGGGCCACCAGCAACCTTGTGGCTCACTTGCTGAGCCCTGTCTTCTGCCTGAAGCCCAGAGGTGAAGTCATTCCGAAGTTAGTTGAGGCAAAACAAAACTAGAACATCTTTCTCAAACACACGACATATATTCATCTACCTCTTGGATAAGTTACACAACAGAGGCTGAGGGTTATAGACCCAATTGTGTAACTCCTACAATTAAAGATTTCCTGAACGAGGGGGTGGCAAAGTACCCCCTCTGTCCAAACCAAGCCCCTCCCTCTGTTTATGTAAATAATACTTTATTGGACACAGCCACACCCATTCATCGATGTTTTCTCTGTGCTTTCCTGGGTGCAAGAAAGATGTCTGGCCTGGAAAGATGAAAATATTTACTATCTGGCCCTTTACTGAAAAAGTTTGCTAAATCCTGAAGAGGGGCAATTACCAGGGTAGGTGTCTCTGCTCAGTAGACACCTTTATGTGACAATCTCCAAAGGGACGCTAACCCTGGTTAGTCTGCCAAATAAATAAAATATTACAGACCTTCCCAGTCAAAGGCACAGAGTGCAAGAAAGAAAGAAAAATAATAATAAAAGGTAATCCCATCGGATTTATCGTTTCAGCCCTGAAGCAAGCTGAGTGCATCTAAAGAACCCTTTCTCAGGAGAGTGGCGAGGCTGTCGAGAACAGGACCCATCCACAGGAGCTGACAGGGAAACCAGCTCAGGGAAGGCGGTGTTGATGTCCCAGGTCAGTGCTGGCAGGGAGACCACATTCCTCCGAAGACCAGCGTTAAGCCTTAGTTTTTCAGGTGTTTTCTCGCATCTGAATCCTACTTACAATTGATCTGGGTGGGGTGATGGGGGTAGACTTGCTGTTAAAGAACAATTTGCAATTGAAATATGACCAATGCATTATTAATGCCAGGAGCCATTCTGGGGCAATATTTATTTACTCCTGTACAATCAGAAGGGTCTCACAAGAGAAAGGTGAAAGAAAAAGAGAGAAGGACAGGGGAATGATGGAAAGAAGACAGAGAAAGGAGACAGGCCGACAGAAAGAGAAAAAGTGGAAAAGAAAAGAGAGACGCTGGCTTTCTTTTTTTTTCTTTTTTTTTTTTATGTGTTTGCCTTCACGACTTCGAAGTTCTCGCTAATTCCATCTGTCCACAACAGAGCCATCGACGGCGAGAAAAAGCATTTCCATATGCGCAAATTAGCATCCAGCCTCCCTTAATCTGTGCCGTGGTCCTCTGAAGTAGATGGTGAGCTTGCCTGCCAAACCCACTAATAGCATCCGAAAAGAGACAGTATTGGCTGGAGCTGCTGTGGGGCTGTTCTCCCCTCCAACTCTGAACCGGCCCTGGTCTCTTCTGCTGCTTCCACTCTGGACTGATGGTGTCGCTTTGCTCAATTTCCAGTAAACACATGACCTCAGCAGCCCCACTCCCTTAATGAAAGCCCCTTTCCCTGCAGACCCATGTATCTCTGTTCTAATGAGATTGGGTCCTTAGATAATGACACTGTGGTCACCCTGCCCAGTGGCAGCTCACACGGCCAGTCTGGCTTTCAGAGATTCAGAAGAACGTCTGTGGGCGTCTGCTCCAAGCCTGTCCCCTCAATAGGTTGGAAGGGAGCCCACAAACCTTGCCCAGCCTCTCACCCACTGGCAGCCACACCTTTCTCTCTTTTATTCGTTTTCTTGTCCAGATAAGCCTGGTTCCTCTCTCTCTATTTCTGTCTTGCTCGGGACACAGCACTGTATTCATTTATTCAAAAAGCATTTGTGAAATTATTAGGAGGTGCAAGAAAATGGCAGAGATTGGATGTAGTTCCTTTTCTCCTGATGCTTACACTCCACTTATGTAGATACAGGAGGCAGGAAACGAACAATTGGAAGCTAGAGGTGCTTTACAAAGCAAATGTGTAAGAGCTAGAGGGGAGTGTTTAGAAAGGACCACCCTCAATGTATGATTTTGGTTTCCTGGGTTTCAACCTTGGCATTTTCTCAGGATTTTGGGTTAAGCCCATTCATTTTACTAATGCTATCCTGACCCTCTGGGGTGGTTCATGTCTATCATGCCAGCTCTGAATACAAAGAACTTGTCCCTAGTGCTGACATCCCTAAAGGATCCCAGTGAAACACTTCTGTACCTGGATTATAGTTTTCCCTATAAGCCTCTTGGGGAAACTTTCTCTTGCCCATTTATTAGGGAGTACATGAGGAAGTTGGAACAATTGGAAAGGGTGAACCCTTAAGGTCATTGAGTTCCTCAATATCCTTCCCTTCCTACTCCTATGGGATTTTTCCACCCATTCTTTGGAAGCTTCCACACTGCTGATAGCATTTTTTGTCATTGTTTTGTTGTTACAAAAGGGAGACACCAAAAATATACTGTGGCAGAAAGTGAAACATTCCTCCCCTCTTTTTCTTTTTGTCTGTGCCCTTTTCATTCCTTCCAGATATCAGACGGTGAGAATCAAGGAAATCAATCAATACATGAAAGGCTGACCAGTCCAAGTGCTCTTGAAGAAGGAGGTGTCACGTGATCTTGGGAGACACTCGTGCACCAGGAGGTTAATGCTGTGTGCTTCTGTCTTCTCATTCAGAAGTTGAGTCTTCCTGAAGACTCCCCTCTTCTCCTGATGCCATCTCCAGCCTCGCTTGGATTTTCAGTGGAGGGATGAGGCACAGTGCTGTGAGTTCCCTCCAGGAGGGCTGGGAAGGACCAGGACCGCTCCCGCTTCCTGTGCTCCTATGCAGTGACCCACTCTCACTCTATCTGCAGGTTCCTGATTCCCTTCTCCAGCTGTGGAGAACTCCCTAGGATAATCTAGAAATTCCAGAGCAGGTAGGCTGGAAACAGGAGGATCTCAGAAAGCACAGCATCTGCTTTTCCGACCTCTCCTTTTACAGAAGAGAAGAATTCCCAAAGAGACGGATGAACGAGACGAGCACTTAACCTCAACAGAGTCTTCGGCAAAATCACATCACTCTTCAGCTCATCAAATTCTGCCCTCAAAGTCCCGGGTGACAGACTCGGAAGAAAGAATAGAAAACATGGATTCAGGAGAGCAGCCTGTGGAGCTGAGAACGGCTGTTACGTGAGATTGGTTCCATTTATTCTATGTGGCCCCAAGGGCAGCCCTAGTAACAGCAGCTGGGAAATCATGGAGAGCATGATATCAGGGCTCAATATAAGGAATTATTCCCTGGTTTTCAGAGCTGTCCAAAGAGGAAACCGGTTGCCTCAACGTGGACATCAAATAATTAGCATTCTTACAGCAAAGGAAATTACAAGACAACTGCCATTTACAAAGCATGTTCCAGACCACCAAGTCCTCTTCCACACGGTAATTTGATCCTGATACCATCTCTATGAAGCAGGTACTAATTTCCACTCACTTGTTTTAAACGAGGAAACCGAGGCTGTGCAGGGTACAACAAATGATGTAAACCTTCAGGACTCCTCATGAACAAAACCCAAAGCCAGGCTGGAACTTCTGCCTTTTCATTCCAAATGTATCATTATTATAAAGCTTCTATTACCAAAGGTACTCAAGAAGACAGTGAGACAGTCACAGGGGTGCTTTTGTACAGGACTCCAGCTTCATGTGAGGTCTCAGGTCAGAGCAAATGAGTGTCCCTTCAGAAAGCTAAAGGTCTGGGGCTCCCCAGGTGACCTGATGGCCCATGACCACGTAGCTGGTGCACACACATGCTAGTTAATGATATTTGCTATTTCCAATTCCCAGCTTTTACTGTTACACAAAGACTTTGCATGGAATTCCTTCTACGTGAAGTATTCCTCTCCTACTTCCTATGATTCTCAATAAATATTAACTGAAGTTAATATTTACATAAATATATTTAGGATAAAATCTTAAACTCAAATAAGCTATCATCTTTTCTGTGAACCCCTCAGTCTCTCACTGCCACTCCCAAGTACCCGCCCCGCTAAACACCCTTGCCTTGAATCATCAACTCAATCTGTAATTTTTACTCTCTTGTTTATATCTTTGACTTGACTATGAATGCTTTGAGAGAAGGTCCTTGTCTCATACACCTTCAACATCTTTGTCTCTGGCATGCTGTAGATGCTAAGTAAAATCTGAATGAATGACTGATGTAGATGCACCGAGCCTGTTAGAAACTATTTGCCTCGGGATATCCAAATTTTCTCTCTCCCATGTGCCCACAAGATTTCTGTTTTTGATGCAAAGGAGAGAACCATACCTGGTGTCCTCGCCAGCTTGAATGCTGGGAAGGTCCTTGCGGCTGCTAAGCCTGCCTTGCCTGGTGGTGCCAGGAATGGAACCACAGTCTCCTGAGCATAGCAGATTCCATATGCTAGCCCCCTAGTCTGCTAAATCACCAGCCAGCCTAAATTTGAAACATTTCTAAAGTGTTATACAATGTTGCAATAATGTTTTTACAAAACAAAGGCTGAGTTACTGGAATCCATTTTTGACCAATCAGCATCTTACTGAAAGAGGAGCCCCGATTGTACCATGGGTAACACAGTGAAAAGAAAAAAAAAATACCACAGTCAGAGCTCAGTCAGGAAACACGTGCTTTGTAAATGGGGAAGGGGTGGTGAGGAACTATGGTTGAAATGGGACTGAGGAGGGGCCAAGGATTGTGAGTGGAAAATGTTTTAAAGTGAAAGAGTTGGACACAAATCCCAGACAAATAATGCTCAGCTCTTGGGTCCTGGGGACCAGTTGTACTGAGATGAAATGGTAGATGCTACTTAGAGTTAGGAAAATGATGTAGGATCTTAGCTGTCAATCAAACTTCATCCATATGGTAATGGGAACCCTCACATGGCTTCATGCACTTGGGTTATAATAACAGTAGTAGTGTCTCAGGAAAAGGAGGTGACTACCTTGCTTTGGTCTGTGCCGGCTAGGCCACACTTGGCATTTTGCGTTTAATTCTGAACACCGAGCTTCACAGAGGATGTGCAGGGAGAATCCTCAGCAGGGAGTGACTGAGACGCAGACAGCATAAAACATCAGCACCTATCCAGAAAAACAACAACAACAACAACAACTTAAAGGTCAATTTGAAAAGAAAACATCTTGACTATTGGAGGCACGAACTATGTTCAAATAGCTGAAGAACTATAATGAAAGGCCTGGATTGTGTTTTCACCAAATTCCTTGCTCATTTTGGGACCTCTGTGGTGAGTTTTTGTGTGGACGGACAGATAGATGAGAGAATATGGACAGATGGGGAGGGAGATGTACCTGGGGCCCTCATAAAGAAGAATCACAGAGGATGCTCTCATTTGGTGGGAGGAAGAACATTTCAACAGAATGAGCTCTTCAGAGAGATGCTGACTGCCACAGACAGTAGTGAATTCTCTGCCACTGGGTTTGCTGAAGCAGAAAGGAATAGGCACCCTAGCCAGAAATGCTGAACCAGAGATCTCAATGGCAGCTGGGGCAGTGACGTGCAGGCTGGGTGAGCACTGGGTGAGTCAGGATACTTCTTACTATAGCTCACAGAAAATCCAGCTCAAGACGGCTGAAGCACCCAGGGATGTGTGAGTTCCCCTGACAAGAAGGTTAGGGATAGGGCAGGCAGGTTTTGTGGCTCCGTAATATTTTCACACTCCATCTTCCTCAGCATGTTGTGAGCACAGTTCCAGGTACTGCAGAAAGACACAGAGGAAATAGTGGAGTGGGACTGCAGAGGTTGTGGTGTTCCGAGGCCCCCAGGCTGAAGCTGGATTCTTTCTCCGCTGATGTGCTTAGCAGAGGTAGAAACAAAAGTAGGATTTGGTTACCAAAAGGAAGGGATAGGAGGGATGGTTGTTGCATGGGCAGCCAACAGTGACTGCCAGAGCATTTTGTATTTCCTTCTCCTCTACTTTTAATTTAGGTTTATATGATATGCATATATGTATTTAAATATCCATTTTACCTACTTAAATAGATGATGGCATATGATAGTTAATATTACTAAGGTGTGTGTTGCTTCTTGATGCCTTATTATTTTTTAGTTCTCTTGTTCTTTGCAAATATATGGACTCCAGGCATGTGTGTGCATGTGTGCAAATTACTTTTACCCAAATAGGAGTGCACCATACATACACCTCTCTTAACTAATTTTTAGTTCACTTATCAACAGGCAGAGCATTCCATATCAGTACAGTGTGTGCTTGTATATCTGTGTGAATATGTGCGTGTATACACCCATATATATACACACACACACACACACACGTATTTACCAGTAATACAATTAAATATATCTATTTAATTTCATATATATACACATATATACACAAACACACTTGAAGAATTATCTTTTTAATGGCTGTCTACTATTCTGAATATTTAAGGCATTGGCTATATTTTGATTCTACAGATTATGTTGCAACAAATCTCTTTATACATTTGCTTTACACAATCTTCATAAAATACCTGGGTCAAAGTGTTTCTGAAGCTTTATTCTAACTAGTCACTGCTGAATGTCTCTAGTGTTGCAGTAATTGCACTTGCAACAGCAATGAAATACCCAGCATAGCTCCCCAAACTCTGCCCCCCGCAATGTGTTTTTAGACTCACCTTTGCCAATCTGATAGGAGAAAACAATATTTGATAATAGTTTTAATTTGCATTTATCTTATTACAAGTAAATTTTGTATATTTTTTATGCGTAAAAGCTATTTGTGTTTCTCTTTCTATGAACTATTGTTCATAGAAAAACTGTTTTGTTCTCTTTTGCCTGCTTTTTGCCTTTTTTTTTTTTTTTATAATTCCTTAAAAGACTAAGTTCCAAGAAGTTGATCAAGCCTCTTTCTCTCATCTTTTAGATCATGGGTTAATCTGGAAAATACACAAATGTGAGCCAAGACACATCTCTTCTTTTTCTCCTGTGGTCACAGAAAGCCACTCGTAGGCAGGGATCTTGGGGTAGCTGTCTGCCCTCCACCTCACTCCTGGCCTGTGACTTGATCGAGCCACTGCCACTCTGAGACTTCCTTCCCCCTGACGAGGTATCCAATCCACAGAGTCACCTCTTGTCTTTCTCGGGGGCAGTGAGCCATGAATAAGGCAATGAGCGTGGAAGCCTTTTCCAGACTGTATAGCTAGTGTGTGTTTCCAAGCTGAAGCCCAGCCTATTGTAGGCTTGGGCAGAATGAAGCATGTTTTCTTATTTCCTTTTCTTCTGTGCCCCAGATGTTCGGCAACACCCACAGCAAAGGCCTTGGGTAAGGCATGCCGGGGACACGACTGCCCAAGCTGCACCATTGCCTGGAGACCCACCTCTCAGACCTGGTGCTCATGGGTGGGGAGGAAGCCAGGCCCCTTGAGCATCCCCCAACCCCCATCTCCTCTTCATCCCTCACTTGGATCCCTCAGAATCTGAGCTCTCCTAAGTCTACCGTTCAAAACCAAGCAACTTCGAAGTCGTCGGAGAGCCCTTGCTAGTTGAATATCCCAGCTCCTCAGTGGGCAGAGATGTATTCTGAGCAGGGAAGCCAACTGTGGCATGACTCTAAATCTTCCTTCAGTGTGGCATCATTCTAAATCTTCGTTCCAGCCTCCCTGTTTCAGGACTTAGGAATTATTAACGAGCCCTCTGTTTGTATTGCCGGGCTCTCTGCTTCCTCCAAATTAAATTACTGAGGAATATATTTGATTATAAACACACTTAGTAAATGTTTTCATTGTTGCTTTCTGTAGCTTCCTTTGTACTAAAGTGTTATAATGTCAAAAAGTCAACCGCAAACATCTACAGCCTGCCGTGGAAAATCATTTAAAGCAAACGCTGGGCAAATTAAGTAATCAGAAATGAAAACCACTTTAGGACAATAGTGAATGTAATTTGTCATCTCTCAAAAAAGTCAGGGGAGGGACACTGCAGCAGCTGAGCACTTCTGGAAGGGGACCTGAAACTGACAGAAGAAAGCTGAGTGGGGTGGGCTGCATCCCTCTTCCTGTTTGTGCACCTGACTAAGACGAAGTCTCACTGTGCCTCTCTTTCCTGATCTGCAGAGTGGGAACACTAAGTCGGTCTGACCTACCCCACAAAGCCACTAAGAAAGCAGTTTTACACACTGTAAATTATCTCCAACTGTGAATGCCAATTACTGTTTTAACAAAAGTAAACAATGAAAATGCTGAGAAGATGGAGTGTAACAAATACTCAGTCAACAACAATTGTGCCAGCTGGGCCGTGGGCTAAGGGGTCCATAGGTTCTATACATGAACATTAACATGGTCCCTATTTTCTAGGAGCTCACAGTCTAGTGGGTAAACACATACACAAAACAGTTGTCCAGGTTCAACTGGGCAAGTCTAGCACTGCAGGCACAAACCAACTACTCTTAGTAGAGAAGAAGGCATTACAATGGACCCCCTTATCCAAAGTTTTACTTTCTGTGGTTCAGTTACCTGAGGTTAACCATGGTCCAAAATAGGTGAGTATGGTAAAATAAGATATTTTGAGAGAGAGAAAGAGAGACAGACTACATTCATAAAACTTTTCTTACAGTGTGACATTGAGATTGTTCCATTTTATTAGTAGTTATTTTTGTTCATTTCTTCCTATGCCTAATTTATAAATTAAACTTTATAATTAACACATACGTGTAGGGAAAAGCATAGGCTGTATGGGGTTCAGCACTATCCGAGGTTTCCATCATCCACTGGGGTTGGATAACATGGATGAGGGGCTACTGCATATGCATGACACTGGGAGGACATGGGGCTCAGGGACAGAGCTTTGCTTGCAGATTTGATAGCAGAGAAAAGATGGAATTTACAGTAAGATCAGAGACATTCCAAGGAAGCTTCTGGGTGAGAAGGAAGGGAGGAGAGTTTCAGGAAAGGGAAACAGTGCTCGTGCAAGCCCCAGGTATTGGGTATTAGAGAGTGTATTAGTCTGTTCTCATGCTGCTAATAAAAACATAATTTGTAAAGGAAAGAGGTTTAATGGACTCACAGTTGCACATGGCTGGGGAGGCCTCACAATTATGGTGAAAGAGGAAGGAAGAGCAAAAGGATGTCTTACGTGGTGGCAGGCAAGAAAGAGCGTGTGCAGGGGAACTTCCCTTTATGAAACCATCAGATCTCGTGAGACTTATTCGCTATCATGAGAACAGCACAGAAAAGATCCACCCAAATGATTCAATTACCTCCCATCAGGTCCTCCCCCAAGACACATGGGAATTATGGGAGCTACAATTCAAGATGAGATTTGGGTGGGGACACAGCCAAACCATATCAGAGAGCACTGCCTTGAGGACCAGAAAGTCGATAATGTTTACGGGTAGAGTGGAGACAAGGGAGCTGGGCAAAATCGCTGGGGCCCAACTATCAAGGGCCTTGGACTGCCATCTTGAAGAGTTTGGAGGCTCTTGTATGACTAATAGAAACCATTGATACATTCAAATAGTAAATTGCTATCACAACTGTCTTTTCAAAACATAACTGAATGACCACCAAAGGCAGTGAAGTGGAAAGGGAATGGGTTTGGGAGCCAGTGAGACCTGGGTTTAACTCCATAGCAGTAGAACCTTCACCACCCTGTGTCTCACTTTCTTCCTCTTTGCAGTGGACAAAACACAGCCCACTTCTCTGAGTTGCTGGGAGGAAAAATGAGACCATGTGTATAAGATTTCTAGCCTTGCATCTCGCATAGAAATAAGCAATTATTAGCTTTTGTGTTCTTTTCCTTATGGAAATTCTGACCCTTTTGTTCCTTCTTTAAGCATAGGAGAAAAAAACAAAAGAGCAGACAGGAAGACAGTGTGCTACAGAGGGAAGAATGAGGCCATGTGGCCATCCATGAATCATACCTGCTTTCTCAGCCTCAGTTTCCCTAGGGGTGTGGAACAAATTTGAAAGGCCCATCTAGCTTTAACTGCCTCTCATGATATCAAATGGACATGTGGGAGACAGAGCTTGTTTAATAGGAGCCCTTCTATGACCACAGCATGACAAATGACATTTAATGCAAGCTACAAAGGCACCAGATGAGGACTTTAATGAAAATAAAATGGCGTCTCCATATCATCACAAATTAGCTCCATCTATCTGCACAGCCTGTGGTTCTGAAGTAATAGTTTGAAATTCAGCAACACTTATGGTTAACACATGCTGGTTTATTCATTTGTTTTCTTCATCAAACATTTACTAAGCACTTATTAATGCCAAGAACCATCCTAATTTTTAGGGACACCAAGATGAAAGGGCTTACCTTTTAACACAAGTTAACCATCCTCTTCAAGCTCATCAGAACCCCTCAAGGGCAGAAGTTATGTTTTATATGCCTCTGCTGACATTTACAAGTCCAGTGTCTGTTGAACAGTAAGGCAACGAATAACTTCATTGTTGATGGTGGAGTGGTCCTGGTGCTTGTGGGCTGGTGTTTGTGAAGCTGCTGCTGATGGTGGTGGTGGTGGTGATGGTCGTGGTGGTGGTAATTGCAATGGTGGTATTTGTGGTAGTGGTTTGGTATTGGCTGTGATGAGTGAAGTGATGCTTGTTTTGCTGGTAATAGTGATTGTGGTGGAAGTGCTAGTACCTCCATCAACAGCATGAGTATTGGACGTGAAGGTACTTGTTTTGTTGATCATTACTTAATTTTTTTCCAAATGAATATTATTTTGTTTTTCTTCTTGGTGGTATTTTGTTTTATAAATTCCTGTGTTTTTACATGAAGGATACATGTTCATTGAAATATAATATAAAATCACATTAACAATATAACCCTTACTCGGTTTTGATTCACATACTTTAAAATGCATACATGCATTTTACATAGAACAGACTGTTTTATAACCTGGCTTTTTCACTGAATCAAAAACATCATTCTCTTTCGGAAAAAAGATCATCTTTCTTTTTTATAAATAATTTCTAGACCTTATTATTAAAGGCAGCATCTTATTTCATTATTGGAGTCTATGATTCTTTACTGAACCAGTTCTTGAGCATCTACTTCCTAAGGTAGTGTAATGAGTATAGACTTCGAGGAAGGTATGGCAAAGATTCAAAGCCAAACTCCACTCAGAGCTCGATGACACTGAAGCACGTTCCTTTGTCTCACGGAGTCCCCATTCATTCTCCTATAAAATGAGGGTATCAGTGCCTACCTCCTAGGGTATTTTGAGGCTGAAATATATTGCCCCATAGAAAGCCCAGTGACTCGCCTATGTCAGATACTCAGGTAACCTTCTCCATTTATTGGCCACACTACCTGGACAGTTTTTGCTTTTCCTTCACCCATTTAGAAAACTTGGGGAGCTATTAATACAAACAGGTCCATCTTCCAACTCAGGAGGAGAGGTACAAGCAGGTCAGGGAGATCCAAGCTTCCCATGGTCACCTTTTCACTCTCCCACTCCCCAGTTGTTGTGTCTTGCATAAAAATTGTAGGACAGAGCAATTGTTAGGACCAGGTTGCCATTTCTCCCTGCCACAAGCAATGTGGAAGCAGTGAGGAGAGAAGATAGGATCCCTACTACTGGGGTCAGAGGAAAACGGAGGGAATATTTCTGCCTTATTTAGCATAATAAGTTGGAACTCAGAATGCATTACCCAACAGAACCATATTGTAAGTGATAGTAGGTTTCCAGGCTAGCCCTCAAAAGTTGCCACCATCCAAAAACGCCCTGGGGTCCCACGTAAACAGGACCATTTCAGTTGACTCTAACAAGTACTAACTTCAGGTTATTTAAAAAATTTAAAACACGACGAAAAAACCTTTCTACTCCTACAGGTGATGTCAATGCCGAGGAACGGCAATCAGAAAAATGTCTATGGTGAGTATCTTAGTCTGTTTTGTGCTGCTATAACAGAATATCTGAGGCTGGGAAATTTACAAAGAACAGAAATTTGTTTCTCACAGTTCTGGAGGCTGGAAAGTCCAAGACTAAAGTGCTGGCATCCTGTGAGGGCATTCTTGCATGGAAAAAGGCCAAAGGGCAAGAGAGGACATGCAAGAGAGAACAGAAAAGGGGATAGTCTCATTTTATAAAGAACACACTTCCTGGATAACAGTATGAATCCATTTATGAAGGCAAAGCCCTTATAACTTGATCATCTCTTAAAGATCTCACCTGTGATAGGCCCCAATGTGTGTTGCTCCCCTCTATGTGTCCATGTGTTCTCACCATTTAGCTCCCACTTACAAGTGAGAACATGCAGTATTTGGTTTTCTGTTCCTGTGTTAGTTTGCTAACGATAATGGTCTCCAGCTCCATTCACGCCATTGCAAAGGACATAATCTTGTTCTTATTTATGGTTGCATTATGTACCACATTTTTTTATCCAGTCTATCATTGATGGGCATTTAAGTTGATTCCATGTCTTTGCTTTTGTGGATAGGGCTGCAATGTACATACACATGCATGTGTCTTTATAATAGAACAATTTATATTCCTTTGGGTGTACATCCAGTATGGGATTGCTGGGTGAAATAATATTAATACTTCTGTCTTTAGGTCTTTGATGAATCACCACACTGTCTTCCACAATGGTTGAACTAATTTATACTCCCACCAACAGTGTATAAACTTCCTTTATTCTTCACAACCTCACCAGTATTGGAGGGTGGAGGGTGGAGGGTGTGTGGAGGGAGAGGATCGGGGAAAATAACGAATGAGTAGCAGGCATAATACCTGGGTGAGGAAATAGTTGGAACAACAAACCCCCATACACAAATTTACCTATGTAACAAAGCTGAACTTAATAAAATTGTTTTGTGTTTGTTTGTTTGTTGTTTTTGTTTGTTTGTTTGTTTTAAGAAAGGTCTCATCTCTCAATATCATTGCATTGGGGATTATTTCCAATACACAAATGTTGGGGAACTCATTCAGACCATAGTAGTGAGAAAGAAATCTGCATACAAAATTGTACCCCATAAAACTATTAGCTTTGTGTTTAAAGTATAATTTAAAAAAACAAAACAAACAAAAAAAAAAACACCCCTTGGTCCAACTGGCCTGGAAGTTCAGTCCAAAGCCATTCTGAGAGTTGAGGAATCTGCAGTGAGCTGACCTGCAAAGACCCCAGAGTGAACCAGCAGCGGACACAGGACCAGCTCACATCCTCTTCCCTGTGGGCCTCCACTCTCCACAGCTGCTCTTCTTGGGTCTTCACTGCCACCCCAGACTTTCAAATTCCCTTTGAGTATTAGGGGGACTTTGACTGGGGTGACTTCACTCTTCCACTGCTTTCTGTCTGAATGGCAACATGCCTGGTGACAAATGCAAAGTAATTATGGTCGGTTCCCCCTGAACATCTCAGAAAGCAGGAAATATAACCATGGATCCCACAGCTCCTCATTCCACCTTTGCATTTGGTGTCTTGGGTTTCAGGATGAGAGAAAACTCTTCAACTAGATTCCCATCAATGGACATGTTTAACTGTAAACCCCATGTATGCTCATAAAATGTGTCATTTAAAGATGCTTTGGGTTGGCACCTGGGACTCTAGGCAAAACCAAGCCACAGCTTAATTTAATTACAAGTGGAGAAACTTAAAGAAATCCTAATTAAAGTTTGCTTATGCTAAGCACTCAAATCCAAATGGAGGAGGCAAGAAACATAGTGACTGTGTGGCTTCAGGAAAACCATGAGGGATTTTCTACCCTAGTGCCAATCAATCTCTGCTTCCATGTGTGAGAATCCCCCTTCTCAACTATTAGGTCAATAATGCGTGCTTTCAATTTGGTTAAATATGCCCATTCAGCCCCCACAGCCGATCAGAGTGTCAGAGAAACATGATGCATTTTAATAAACCTAATATTTAGCCAAATACAGCAAACTCCCGTAATAACATTTTTCCAGAGGGTGGGAAGTGAAAATGCATCAAGCGGGAAATATCATGTGTGTAACCACCGGACCATGTCTTAAAAAGATAAGTGTTACATGTGGGGACAGATTATAAGTGTAGTAATTTCATGTGGTTGCTTGCATGGGGGAGGCCCTTAGAGGTGCCAGGAAGAGAGAAGCTTCATGTGGAGGTGGGGAGGGGGCAGGGAAGGTGTGATCCATAGTGATCCACATGCCTGGGAGTGTTCCAGCTATCGTGCTGGCTCCAAGGAAATTCAGGGCAGTTGGAAGTAAACAGTGGGATAAGGGTGGCTGCTCAGGGGCCTGGGAACCAGTCCCTACCCTATCTCTACATGAGCCATGTGACACCAGGCAGGTCATCGGATATTTCTGGGCTCCCTTTGCCTCATATGGAAAGGAGTTTAAAATGCCCCAGTTTCTGGAAATAGTCTTCGTCAAGTCCTCCTCATCTCTTCATCTCAACCACCAAATCAAGTTGTCTGCCTTTTACTGAAAATAAGCCAGTATAAGGAGTGAGATGCATTTGTGAGTAAGCTCACTCTAGTCTAGCTCCCAGGGATAGTGAGAGCTTCAAACAGCATTGTTTAATTTTTTTTCTTCATTATGTATTTATTTATATATTTGAGACAGAATCTTGCCCTGTTGCCTAGACTGGAGTGCAGTGGTGCAGTCATAGCTCACTGTAGCCTCTAACTCCTAGGCTCAAGAAATCCTTCCTCCTCAGCCTCCCAAGTAGCTGGGACTACAGGTGCACGACACTATGCCAAGTTATTTTATTTATTTATTTATTTATTTATTTATTTATTTTTGAGACAGAGGCTTACCCTGTGGCCCAGGCTGGAGTGCAGTGGCGCAATCTTGGCTCACATCAAGCTCCGCCTCCCGGGTTCACACCATTCTCCTGCCTCAGCCTCCCGAGTAGCTGGGTGTACAGGTACCTGCCACCACTCCTGGCTAATTTTTTGTATTTTCAGTAAAGATGGGGTTTCACCACATCAGCCAGGATGGTCTCAATCTCCTGACCTCATGTTCCACCCGCCTCAGCCTATTTTTTGTGTTTTTTGTAGAGATAGGGTCTCATTATGTTGTCCAGGCTGGTCTCAAACTCCTGGCCTTAAGTGATTCTTCCGCCTTGGCCTCCCAAGTGCTGGGACTATAGGTGTGAGCCAACATGCCCAGTCCTTTATTCAAATGTTCACTGCAGTGTTTGCCAAGCTGCATTAGGAAGTTACAGATCAGTCTCCATCGTTCAAAGGGAAGGTGTTCAAAACATGGCTGGGGCTCGAAAGACTGTCCAGGTAGAAGTGGGTAGGCACGGGCATGGCTTCTGGACCTGGCAAAAGCTACAGCTCATTCTGGTACACCATCAAGGTAGAGGTCTTGGACTGATCTAGCACTGCATTTGGTTCTGATTCTTCACATTGCAGAGCAACCCGCCCCCCCAGTCAGCCTGGATCTAGTGGATGCTGCCCCTGGAACACACCATGCCTCACCAGTGCTAAAGAGCTGACCTCTCAGAAACTGTGTCTGCTGCACCTTCCTGCTGATGACCCCTTGTTACGTGTAGTTTGAGAGGTGCCTTCTCTCTAGCTCCTGACAACCAGCCCTCGCAGGAGGAGACGGAGCTCCCACCTGCCCAGAATTGTCAAAGGCCACTGATATTTACCAAGAGAAACTACAAATGATTGAGTGGCCCAAATGGCTTAGCACTGTTCCTAACACCTCTCTGCTGCCCTGACTGCTACTCCCAGCTTCATCCTCTGAAACTCATTTCTGATACGTCATGTCTCACTCAATGAACTGCAAGGCTTCTGAGTTTGGCATTCAAGGATTTCGGACCCACAGGAAACATCTGTTATTTGTATATGCTTGTTGTTGAAAGATACTAAGCTTTGAAGTTCGGCTTTTGTTTTGCTTTTTTGTGTGTGTTTTTTTGGTTTTCTTTTGCTTTGTTTTTTTGAGACAGAGTCTGACTCAGTTGCCCAGGCTGGAGTGCAGTGACTCCATCATGGCTCACTGCAGGCTCAGTGACTCATGGCTCACTCGACCTCCCAAGATCAAGTGATCTTCTCAACTCAGTCCCCCACCCCCACCAAGGCCTCCCCACCTTGCTTGAGTAGCTAGCACTATAGGCGTGCACCACAGCATCCAGCTAATTTGTTAAACTTTTTATATAGATGAGTGTCTCATTATGTTGCCCAGGCTGGTCCTGAACTCCAGGGCTCGAGCAGTCCTCCCACCTTGGCCTCCCAAAGTGCTGAGATTACAGGAGTGAGGCACTGTGCCTGGTTGAAGTTCAGTTTTGAACTTACCAGAAATATTACCTTGCTTTGAAGTCCATTTTTGCCATTTACGAGCAATCTTATTTTCTTTGAGAGAGGAGGTCTCTGAGCGCCTCCCTTTCCTAATCCAACCTATGGGGACATAGGTCCTAACACAGAGGGCTGCAGGCTGAGCAGGTGTGTCCCCAGGATGGCTGGGCTCTGGTGGGCCTGGTCAGCATCTTAGGACTTGTTGTAACTCAGTAGTTCTCATGCAGGGGCAACTTTACCCCTCAGGTGACATTTGACAATATCTAGAGACTTTTTTTGTTGGAAAACCTTGGGAGGAAAGCGCCGCCAGCATTTACTAAGTAAAGGCTAGAGATGCTGCTAAACATCCCACACTGCACGTGACGGCCCTTAGTGACCAAAATGTTATCCAGTCCCAAGTGTCCAGGTTGCCAAGGTTGAGAAACCCTGACCTACGTGGATAATTGCTTTTTTCTAAAGCTTAAAATCTATCTTGCCAAAAAAACCAGAAACTTACACACAAAAATAGCACCAATGTGTTCTTTTCTGCATTCTTACTCTGTATCTCATACATATATATAATAGACTGTCTATGTAGTATCATTATATATTATAAGCCTATTTTAATATTTATTTTATATTATATGTCATAATATAAAGTTATGTCAGAATATAAAATAATTTATATTATATAAATATATGTTTATATATTTTAATACACACACAAAACAATTATATACCCAGCAAAACAGTCAGGAAGACATGGATGGAAAGGAATAGTTGGTAGAAGGATCTGCTGAAAACTGCAGGGCCACCTTTGCAGGCTCTGCCCAGAGACAAAAGAGTACAGGGCTGGGCGCGGTGGCTCACGCCTATAATCCCAGCACTCTAGGAGGTCGAGGGGGGTGGATCACGAGGTCAGGAGATCAAGACCATCCTGGCCAAGATGGTGAAACCCCATCTCTACTAAAACATAAAAAATTAGCAGGGCATGGTGGCGGGCGCCGGTAGTCCCAGCAACTCAGGAGGCTGAGGCAGTGGAGTCACTTGAATCTGGGAGGTGGAAGTTGCAGTGAGCTGAGATCGCACCACCGCACTCCAGCCTGGCGACAGAGCAAGAGTCCGTCTCAAAAAAAAAAAAAAAAAAAAGAGTACACACTCCTCCTGTGGGCCTGATTGTCTAGTCCCCTGTAGGAAAACACCTGTACCAGGGGCCACTTTGTGCCCCCGCCCCAGACCTGCTGGATGTCCCACGATTCTTCCAACATTCTTCAGATCATCGGGCACACTGCAGTTGGAGCAGCACAGTGTCAGCCCTTCTAGGGTTGGGAAGCAAAGCAGTTTCCTACCACGAACCCTCAGCTGAAGCCAGACTGAGCTCTGAGGAATGGGTAAGAATGATGCAATGAATAGAAGTACGACCATTGGAGTTTAGGGTTAAATCCACTTAGCCAGGACAGGTAGTATGTTCAGAATATTCCAGCAAGGACTTAGCAACCAGGTCATTCCTTCTCGTCTGCCACCTAGGTTCCCTTCTAAAGCATAGTTTTGGATTATTCTATACCTCACTAAACTATGGTGTCAATGCCGTGGCCAAATCTGCTGTATTCTCAGAAACGGGTATATAGTGGACTCTCTAAGTGTTAGCTTTCACATATTGAGATAGTCATTGGAGTCTTAGATTGGGGATAAATTGGGTAGTCTTAACTCTTTCACTTCTGACAACAGTGCAAAAAATAAAATCAATTACTCATAAACACTTGGATTAATTTAATTTTTGTCTTAAACAAAGAGGGAAAATTAAAAGAAGCAGCTTGTTCCTTCCTACACTGTAGTGACAAGATTAAAAATTAAATTTATACATATTTTATTTCTACATAATAAAGCCTTTTTGCAAAAAGAAAAAAAAAAAACACAGTTCATCTAATTAAATCAAAGAAAATTGCCTGCAGCGACATTACAGTATCACAATTAAGCCACTGCCAAAACCAACCTTTGGAGTTCTTAAACACTGCTCCGGGTTGAAAAACCGAGTCAGCTTTTGGTGGGTGTGTGAATGCTGAGGGTGACTTCAGGAAAATGTGGAGCTTTTTCTTATGTCAATTTATGAGGGTGGAAAAAAGAATTCCAAAGCTGTTTGAGAGTCACTGATACACTGAAGATAGCAACAAGATCTAGTTTTTGTTGGAAAAAAAAAATCAAGAACATAAACCAAAAATTCAGCCTGAAGCTTGGAATTAAAAAAAAATATATACCAGGAAAGGTCTCTCTTCTTGTCATCTCCCAAATACTAAAATCATCAAAATGTATACAACTTAAATAAAATCCTTGACGAGGTGGGAAGGTTTCTGAAAGTCAGTAAAGATTACCTTGTAATACTTGATCACACAGTTAACATAGACATGGTCAGTGTGTGGTGACAGCCTTTTTGAGAAGTGTGATGTCCAGACACAGTGAAAACCTCACAACCCCTTTTAGACTCAGCCTTGGATTTGATAAGGGCTGGCTTGGACCTCTCCTTCAGCAACTTCACTACCAGGAGGCTGGGCAGGTTGGCTGGTGTGGACATGCTCCGTACGGGAACAAAGAACCCTGTCGTGTGGATCCCACCTTCCTGCACACCATGTGGTCTTGTAAGTTCCTAATTTGGTTTCTGATGACATTCTGACGGAATTGAACTTTGTTCTTGGAAATCAGGCCCTGGAACAGGGAGCGCCTCACACAAGCCCTGGCCTGGATCCTGGTTTTGGTGAATCATTCATGCCTTCTTTTAGGTCGAAACAATGCTCCACGGCAGGTGCTGAGCAAATGTTTACTGAATAAAAGTTTCTTTCAGCAGCAGCTTGGCAAGGAGTGCAATGGGCCCAGTGGAGCCTGTGTGAGTCTCTGCATTCCTGGTTTCTTCTGCCTGGTGGAAGGGTCCGAGTCTGAGCCTGAGGAGCCCATGTCTACTCAGTGCTGATAGCTCACCATCAGCCACAGCAATCTTCATCTACTGAAAGGGCTTTGCAGTTTGCGAAGTGTGCTCCCCCAGTACACTGTTATTGGATCACAGCAACATCCTTGGGGGATGGGCAAGAAATCCACAACTGTTTGTCTGAAATCCTGAAATCCAGAATCCTCTGAAAGCCAGATGTTTGTTCATAAATTTGGCACAAACGTATGTGGTGGCAAAATCTGAACCGAACAAATGTGATGTCATGTATAATCTTCATTTATCCCACAGAAAGGCACTAAGCATAGTTTTGAGCACAGAAATAATAATGAGTTTACAGGGCACTCTCCCAGACCCCACTGGAGGTAGCACACAGTACACTGTATGAGCACTTACTGCCTGTTTGCTATTGATTGCTGCATAACAAAATATACCAAAACTTAGCAATGTAAAGCAACTAGCATTTATTATTTCAGTTTCCATGGGTCAAGAATGTGAGCTTGGCTTAACTGGATCCTCTGCCTCAGGGTCTCTTAAGAGGCTGAGATCAGAGTAGCAGCCCAGGATCTTTCACAGGCTTGCAGTAAAGGTGTAAGCAGAGGCATAGTTATCGCAATGTTTGATTGGGACAGCATCCTCTTCTGAGATCACGCACACGGTTGCTGGCAAGATTCGGCTCCTCGCAGGCTGTCGGAATGACACCCTCAGTTACTCACTGGCTCTTGGCCAGAGGCCGCCCTCAGCTCCTTCCCAGGTGACTCTGTCCATCAGAGTAAGCAGGTAAGAAGGACCAGAGAGCTAAATAGCAGCAAGACAGAAGTCCCAGTCTTTGTAACCTAATTGTGTGAGTGAAACCCCATCACCTTCCCCATATTCTTTCATTAGATGAGAGTGAGTCCATCTAGCGCACACCCAGGACCAGGGGATTTCACAAGGACGTGAACCCCAGGAGGTGGATGTCTTTGGAAGCCATGTCGGAAGCTGCTGACCACATTACAATTCAAACTTGTGGACACCCATCCCCTGATGGACCTGTATCGGCATCCTCACTTTACAACGTGGAAATAAGGACCGAGCCATTAATGTTATCTTGTTCTAGTGCTCAAGACTGACAAGGGGTGAGCAAACACTTGAACTTGCCCCTGCCATGGTTACCTTCTCACTCTCTCAGGGAACACACTTCTACCTCCTTCCTCAAAGCAGTAAGGGGAAGCCTAGTGGAAAAAGTCACTTACTGGAGACCTTATAGACATTGACCTGACCGTGGGTTCCATCATTCACCAGCTGTGTGACCCTGGACATATTGCTCGGACTCTCTGAGCCACAGTTTCTCCTCTATAGAATAAGGCTACTCCTACCCTGCTGCTGCTGCTGGGAAGAGTATATGTTATCCCCTGAAGAGCACCAATTGCACCCGGTGGCCCACAGGCGGCCAGTGAATGGGAGCCCTTTCACTTGTGGGGTTCCCCCTTATTTTTGCTTTCTTCTGCTTCCTATGACAGTCTTGCAACTGGCAGGGAAGGCATGAGCATCCCCTTTTCACAGACGAAGAATTGAAGGTTCAGAGGGTATATTTGGTTTCCTTAATGTCACCTAATTAGTCACTGTCACTACCTGACACTATTTTATGAATTTGGTTATAAGTGTATTTATTGTCTCCATAACAAGAATATAGGCTTCATGAGGGAAGGAACTTCACTGTCCTCTTTACTGCTTTACCCCCAGCACCCTCATCTCTAGCTGCACAAAATCGTTGCTTTGTAAATACTCATTTGAGAAATCAATGTAAAAGCCTGATACAGTTTGGATATATGCCCCTTCTAAGTCCCCAGTGTTGGAGGTGGGGCCTGGTGGGAGGTGTCTGGGTCATGGGGGAGTATCCTGCATGGCTTGGTGTTGTCCTTGAGATAGTGAGCCAGTCTCATGAGATCCGGTTGCTTAAAAGTGTGTGGTGTCTCCCCACCTCTCTCTCTTGCACCCATTCTTGCCTTGCAAAATGCCTGCTCCCCCTTCACCTTCTACCATGAGTGAAAGCTTCCTAAGGCTTCCCCAGCAGCAGAGCATGCTTCCTGTACAGCCTGTAGAACTGTGAGCCAACTGAACCTCTTGTCTTTATAAATTACCCAGTCTTGGGTGTTTATTTACAGCAATGCAGGAAAGGCCTGATACAGAGGCCAAGTTTCTTCCCCGACCGATTGTCCACTGGAATCAACCTGCTAATCAGTGATTGACATGGAAGCCGCCAGGACTTATTCAGTCGCTTTGAAGGACATACAGAGGCAGTGGTTTTGAAAATTTCCATTCATTCATTCATTCATTCATTCATTCATTCATTCATTCATCTATTCATTTTTGGTTGCTGATCCTGAAAGAATCTGATAAAAGTTATTAATGAAACTACCCCAAATCTCACAAAGTCAGAAACTTTTCAAAGACCTCTGAAACCCACTCACTGAGCACCTGGGGGAAGTGCCCCAATCTAGGGAGGCGTTTGGGGAGAGATGTCTTTGTTCTCATATACATCAGCCTAACCCAAATCGCTCTTTTTAAATCCCACAGCAGTGAAGAGAAAGACAGAGTTTGAGGCTCTAATCTGCCCAATTCTTCTGGATTCTAGGTTCAGTGTTTCAGAAGAGACCACGTGAATATCACTTACTTTCTTCCCCCCACCCTCAGCCCTGGGGGAACACACACTCTATCACCGGCAGCTGCACTGACAGGAGACCCGAAGCCAGGCTCTTGCCCATGTGACCTCCCCTTCACCAGCCAGGCCCACTCCCCAGCCCTCAGCTCCTGCTGGAGCCTGGTGCCTGCACATGGGCTCCTCAGGGGCCTTTATCTGGTTCTAAGGCCAGGAGGGTTACACCCCCCAGGGATTCCTTGACAACCTGTCCCATGCCAGGAGACTCCAATATGGGAAGCAAGCTCCGGCCACTCTCAGGCAGCGTGGTGCTGTGGTTAGGGGTATGGGTTTTGCAAGTTCGAGTCTCTGCCCTGCTCCATTGAGCTGTGTGACCTTGGGAAAATTATTTAACCTAACTGAGCCTCAGTTTCCTCATCTGTAAAACGAAGATGACACCAACACCTGCATCAGAGATTGTTGTGAGGATTCAGTGAGTACCCTGGGTAATAAAGGAGTTAAAGCATGTAGACAGTGAGCCAGTCTCATGAGATCTGGTTGTTTAAAAGTGTGTGGTGTCTCCCCCCGCCCCCGCCCCCGCCTCTTTTGCACCTGTTCTTGCCTTGCAAAGTGCCTGCTCCCCCTTCACTGCCCCTTATGGCAAGCAGTTTATGCACGTTCACCTCATAGTGATCACATTGGCCCATGGGTGACCCTGAGCCAAGGCTACAGCATGGACTCCGTGTTTGTAAGGGAAGCCACATACCTCACCTACTCACTCCATGCCCTGGGCCAAATTGTTTAGTCTGTTAAGACCTCAGAGTTATCGTAGAAAAATAATAATGGGTGGATTGTCCTAAAGGATGATGTTCCAGGGCTAGTGGCCCACACCAGCATTTCCTGAACCAGCCCTGCCTCTATTCTTAGGTGGAGTCACGTGCCTGAGTCCTGGCCAACAGGATGTGCGTAGAAGCTCCCTTCCTGCCTGTCTCTCTTGTCCGGTGCACTCTTGTCTGCTTCAGAAATTGTGGGTAGCTTCTGAAAAGGGGGATGGCATAGTCATGAGAAGGAAGCAGTGTGGGTCCCTGAGTCACTGCATGGAAGAGAGCTGCCTAGGAGGGACACCCAGCACATAAAGGCCTGTGACATGTCCGAGAAATAACTCTAGAGAGATTAGTTCTGAAACAGCTTCTACATATTTCTATTTCTGGAGTGAAGGGAGAAAACCAGCACCAATTCTTCATAAAGTAGCAACAGCTAAACTCCTAGTGCTTACATGTGGCAGATGCTGGAGGGAGGCATTTACATACCTTGTCTCAATACGCTGTTTTAACAATCATTGAATTTAACGTTGTTGTTATTTTCAATTTATAGATAAGGAAACCAAAACTTACAGAGTTTATTGAGACTTTCCTAAAGTCCCAAAAGTACTAAGTAGCAGATCCTGCACCTAAAACCTGGACTTTATGATTCCAAATCTATGCACATTTTTAACCACATTTGCTAACATGGTGCTTCTTTTTTTTTTTTTTAGAGTACAGTAAAAATTGGTAGAAACATTCCATGAGCACAGATATGATAAAACAGAGCATTTTGAATGCCACAGGAGAGGGCAGATAAAGTGTTGTCAGGATTCAGCTGAGGAAAGGGAAAGGGTGGCTTCCAGCTGGGAATCATGGAAGGCTCCCTGGTAGAGGTGGCATCAGCTCTGTACATCTGCAACATCACATCCTACTCATCCCTGTATCATTCTCCACCTCCACCAGCTCTCTCCTCCATCCATGTGCTTCCTCCTTTTAATTTCCTCCTCCTCCCACTACCTGTGTGTTCAGTTGAAATCCTGTATCTTCTGGGAAGCTCCTCGGAGAAAACACAAGAATTTCTACTCAAGGGTAGGTTCATGTATTTTGAAAGAACTAATTAATAGAAACCGCAGCTGTCTATCTGGAAGCATGTGTTGCAGAGAGCCCAGGAAGTGCTGCAGAGAGTAGCAGGGTGTAGACAGCCAAGGGGCTGGTGCCTTGGAGTCAGGCTCACTGATGTGGATGTGCCACGGGAGACGGCTGAACCCAGATCTGGGGTGAGGCCTGCTGGAAGTTGTCCTCAGCCTCACAGATGAGGTTACGGGTGTCACCTTAGAATAACATAGTACATAACATTTTGCCTTCCTTATGAAAAGACGTGTGTTAAGTTACATTGAAAATTCCTTAAATTTCTATCAGGGTAACCTATTATGTTACAATCTCTGGGACAGGGGCCAGGAGTATGTGATGAAGCTCTTGAGACAATTCTGAGGCCTACTATTAGATAATGAAATCTGTTCTGAAGTAAGTGGGTTAGTCTTACGCTTTGGCTACGCTAAGGAGCATGGGCATGGGAGTATTTAGGTCAACAGAGAGAATATCTTGCAGCACCAGCTACCCAGGAAGAAGTGCCTCAGGTGCACAGACCAAACATGACACAAACAGGGCCCAGGCTCTAGTGCATGCTGCAGATGTAATTGTCTGGTGTTAGGCTTTTCTCCTTTGAAGTCTTCATCAGGTCATTTGTTCACTTGCTCTTGGAATGGGAGGATTTGGCAGTCAGTACCAAGAGGAAGAATTTGCCCTTAGAGATCAGAATTAGAAATAATTACCATTGCTATTGGCAATAGAGCGAGGATGAGAAAATGCAGCCTCAGAGACACAGAGGCCTCTGCTCAAATTGGAGTATTTTTCACAAACTGGAGCAGAAGAAAAGAACAATCCACCCAAATTCCCACCCGGGAAGTCTCTAGAGCAGCCAGCTCATGTCATAGACAAAACTATCTTCTCAGGACAAAAATGGAACCATCAATTCACAAAGAGGTTGAAAACAAAGAAAAGAATTCCAATGGCTATTTGACTCCAATACCCAGCTAACTGAGGCAGAGCAATCAAACTTATTCTTTTTTTCTGGGTCATGCCACTAAAATAAAACACTTTGGCCAACTTGATAGAGAAACTAGAGTGAATTCCACACTGGCTTTTCAAAATGATTAGCTGCAACAAAAATTATATTAGGATTGCAAATGGTTTCTAATGAAATGCAGTTATGAGATTATTTTGCCCAACATTCTCAATTTACACATGGGGAAACTGAGGCACAAGAGGAGAAGAGGCTTGACTGAGATTACACAGCCAGGCTGTGGCTAATATTGTCAAAATTAACTGTGCCTGTGGTTTCCCAAAGAAGCTGACTGCTTTCAAGTCCTACGGCAGCATCAAAGTTGCTGAAATGCCCCAGCTAAGAGCCAGGTTATGGGCAGAGAAGACCTGAAGGCCACCTAGACAAATTATGCATTTCATAGAAGAAACCAAGACTCAGAGAGATAAAGGGCCTAAAACACAGCTTTCTGGACTTGATTTACCATGAGAAAGCACACTAAATAGATTAGAAAACATCATACACATTTTAGTTATTATCATTGTGTTCTGTATTTTTGTAAAAGTAATGTAATACTTTGCATAAATTTTAGTAATAGGACAACATGACTTCACTGTAAAGTGACAACTGGCTAGAAATAGAAATAAAAAGGGAATAAAAAACCTACATAGCTTGAAGATTTTTCATACGACAACAGGCTGCGTTGTAGCTTTTGAAGAATGTTTGTTCATTGCTCAAACAGTGGCTGAGCACTTACTATCCATGAGCCATAGCATTAGATCTTACAAAAGTCAGAAAGGGATTGTTTCCAAGCTCTGCTTTTCAAGAGCTCAAAACTAGATAGGTAAGACATAACTGATTGTATAATTTTTCTGCAAAACTCGTCATACATCTTTGTTCATTTCTATGTGACTTGCTTCTCTTTCTGGTGGAAGCCATAAGTTCATACCTCATTGACTTTGGACTTGGCCAGTAGGATATAGGAGACAAAAAGTATACACTGTCCAAGCAAATGCTTTAAAAGACATGGAAAGTTTCTCCCACCACTCTCTGCCTTCTTCCGTGACAATGGTGTGTCCCAGAGAGATGCTGCTCCATCAGCGTGGGTCTCAGAATGAGAAGACATTAGATGCGGCCCCAACTCACAGAGCTGCAAACTAAAGCAGAGCAAACCAGCAGCCTACATATAACATGAATGAGACACACGTGTTAATACACATTGCTGAGACTGGGGGGCTGCTTGCTACAAAAGCAAAGTTGACGAATAGAGAAGACATAAAGATTATACAAAGCAATTCTAACACAAGACAGAAGTTGATGACTTCTAAAAGAAATACAAACACAATTTTATGTCTATAGAAAGAAACAAGTTGCTTCTGTCGATAAAAATTAGGAAATCTTTCTGAAGCGTTGGTATGTGAGCTGGACACCAAGTCTAGTAGGACTTGAACATGAAAATAAGATGGGAGAGATTCTGATGCTCACATTATTCACAGCTGGGACAGGAAGTTGGCAAGGAGGCAGTGGAACTTGAATATCTGAGAAAAGCCTATTTCTCCTCTGTTATCGCACAAATCCTTTAGGATTGTACTCATTTTGATGAACTACTGTCTATGAGTGGAATTTTAGAAACCCCGGTCATAATAGATTAACATTTTTTCCCAGAAGTACTCTCATGAACAGAGTGCCTAACATGGTATACATTGGATGGAGATCAGGAGGCCACGCCTGGATTTAGAAGTGAGGGGAAAATATGAGACCAGCCATCAAAGCTGGGCTTATTGCTCTTCTCGAGATTTAAGGGCTTTGTGATTTTGGATTACATTTCACCCCTACCTGGCCTCAATTTCTCCACCCATATACTGAGATGCTGGAGTGAGAATCTCTGAGGACTCTTTTAATTCTGAAAAATCTGAGCTGCTAAGGATTCATTTTCATGAAAGACTCCAATGTTAGATTTCATTTTGACTGCCAATTAAGTGTCATGTCACACACACATACAAGGTTGCTGTGTTGACCCAGACAATGAAAAACATCAGCTTTGTCTATGATAAAGGTCTACCAGTTAATTGCCAGTCTCCTCAGTCCCCTGGGTCTCATTCTTTCACATTCATGTTGACCTTTAATCTTCTTCTATCATTTTTTAAAAACGGCATGTATTCTTTAGGGAGTCTTTCTTCCTCTCGCCCTCTAAATCTTAACTGTTTATAAACATTGCTGAATTCCATATTCAATATCCTCCATTTCTATCTTCCTTATTTCTTCCTCTAATTCTGAAATAACCTGAAGCTTATCACTATATGACTGTTTCCAAGTTGTTCAAGCTGAAAATCTAGGTTGTTCTTGACTTTTATTCCATATACAAAAGCTAGGCCTTCAGAAAATTCTGTTGGCCCTATGTTAAAAATATACTCCAAATTTGAGCTCTTCTGCCAACGTTGGCACTATCACTCATTAGTACTTTTTCATTAGTAGTTACTGTAGTTTAACTAGGTCCCTGCTCCTTCCCTGGTTCCTGAATGCTACTCTCCACGCAGCTGTCAGCAGGATATTTTACAAAGTAAATCCAATATGGCAGCCAGGAAGCCATACCACTCAGATCTCCTGCTGCAAGGAGCATAAGTAATCAACAATCCCACCTTCTGTTCCTCTGGATCCACTACCATATTTGTGCTAAAGCTATACTTCTCAAAAGCTGCTCCCAGACAGTAACCAAGCATGGTGAAGGTACTAATTCAGGCCCATGGCTGAAAGATGTAGAACTCTAGCAATTGATGACTTTGGCTCAAGAAAAACCATTGCCCTTGAACAAACATTCCTTGGAACTTAGAACAATCCAAGAGTATTTCTAACCAATCCTCCTTCTTTCTCCCTTTTTTTTTTATGGAGGTCAGATCTGTATTGCGGTTGGAAGGTGCTACTCATTTACTTCAGCACTCACAGGCTTTTGCATCAATGCATTTGTAAATGAATTCCATATAGGACCAATTCAAATAAATATATTCTCAGACACATCATAATAAATCTGCTGAAAACTTAAAACAAAGAAAAAATTCTGAAAGCAACCAGAGAAAGATGACATGTTTCTTTAGGGAGAACAATTGTATAAATAATTGGAGATTTCTCATCTAAAACCTTGAAGGCCAGAAGGAAGTGGACAACATTTTTAAAGTGCTAGAAAAACAAAGAACTGTCAACCTAGATCTCTATAGCCAGTGAAAATATTTTTCAGGAATAAAGGTGAAATAAAAACATTCTCAGATGAAAGAAAACTAAGAGAGAATTTGTCAACAACTGTCTTTTTAAAAATGCTAAAAATGTTCTTTAAATAAATACCATTTAAAAACTACAAAAGAGATATAGTCAAAACCTCAATAGATGAATACAAATTATTTAAATAATCCGAAATAAAATAGGCAAAGAAAATAAGAGAATAAAAAAGGTAATAAATAATAAAATGGTAGACTTGTCTCTAAAAAAAATTACATTAAATGTAACTAATTTAAATAGGATAGGTAAAAGAAAAACATTGTCAAATTGGATAATAAAAGATGTATGACCCAATTTTTGCCTATTGAGTATGATGTTGGCTGTGGATTTGTCATAAATGGCTTTTATTATTTTGAGGTGTGTTCCTTCGATGCCTAGGCTGTTGAGGATTTTTACCATGAAGGGATGTTGGATTGATTGAAAGCTTTTCCTGCATCTATTGAGATGGTCACATGGTTTCTGTTTTTAATTATTTTTATGTGGTAAATCACATTTACTGATGTGTATATGTTTAGCCAGCCTTGCATCACAGGAATACAGTCTACTTGATTATGGCATACTAACTTTTTGTTGTGCTGCTTGATTCTGTTTGCTAGTATTTGGTTAATAATTTTTGTCTATGTTCATCAAGGATATTGGCCTGAAGTTATTTTTACTCATTTTTTCTCTGTCAGATTTTGGTTCAGGCTGATGCTGGCTTTGCGGAATGAGTTAGGAAGGAGCCACTCTTCCTCGAATTTTTTGGATAGTTTCAGTAGGATTAGTATCAGTTCTTCTTTGTAAATCTGGCAGAATTCAGCTGTGAATCCATATCTGGTACAGGGTCTTTTTTGGTTGATAGTTTTTTTGTTTTTGTTTTTATTACTGATTCAACTTCAGAATTTGTTATTGGCCTGTTCAAGTTTTCACTTTCTTCCTGGATCAATCTTGGGAGATTTTGTTTCCATGAATTTATCCATTTCCTTTAGATTTTCTAATTTGTGTACATAGAGGTGTTCATAATAGTCTCAGGATATTCTGTATTTTTGTGGGATCAGTTGCAAAGAAGACAATAGTGACATATACATTATGGCACTGGTAATGATTTGCTTCATGAATGTTCATTTTATTATTATGCTTATTCACATGCATATATTACATATATTATTTTGTATGAGTCAAATATTAAATAACTTTGTAAAGGAATCAAAAGAGAAGGAACAGAAAATAAACTGGGTATATAACTGCTTAAGAAACGCAGAGTGTGGCCTGAGTATTAAAGCTTGGTTGAGGCTTGATTACTAAAGTAAAAATTACTTAGATGCATTAAAGATCAAAATGTAAGAGAAAATATAAAAAGGTTTGATATCTAGATATCTTAGAAATTTTTATAATATCTAAACAGGGAAGGATTTTCTTACATAGGCGTTCCCCCAATCTCTCCTAAGAAAGATATATTGACATAAAACATGTGATTGTGTTAAAATCAAAACTTCTGTTCATCCCAAGTCACCACACCATACAGATTATGAAAAGACCATTCACAAACTGGAATAAGAGTTACAACACACACAGCAAATAAAAGGCTTATATCCAAAATATTGATATGTATGCACTTAATCCTTTAATAAGAAAAACACAAAATTTAGCAGAATTATAGGCAAAAGCCTTGAACAGTTCCATTCACAGAAAGAAAGCACAAATATATACACATACGTAATTAGTATACAAATATACATATATAATTAGCAACCAGTTAAATATATACTAAGACCATTTGCAACCACCAGATATGTAAAAACTAAGATACCCAACAATGCCAAGTGTTGGTGACTCTACTTTATCTTGTTGTTGGAAATGAAAGTTGGTACCTCCCCTTTGGAAAGCAATTTTATATTTTCTTGTAAAACTGAACATTTCTATTTTCAAATACGACATATTCTATTCTCAGATGTATGTGCTCCAGGACACATGCACAAGAATGTTTATGTAAGCCCTGATTATTGTAGAAAAAAACAAAAAAAAACTGGACGCAATTCACGTACCCACAAACTGGAGAAAACATAAATGACATTGAGGTATATCCACCCACTGGATTATTACACACGAGTAAAAATGAATCACTAGCACAAGTTGATATGGGTATATTTTAAAGTATAAGGTGGATTGATCAGTGGTAGGTATAGACTCTTACCGAGAGAATGATGTGATTTTTATCAAACCCAAAATAATAATATTTAGAAACCCAAAACATTGTTTAGGAATACACATACATATGAAATATTAAAAACGAGAATAAGCCAGAAATTCTCTGAGATGAGTGTTGATATGGTTTGGCTGTGTCCCCACCCAAATCTCATCTTGAATTGTAGCTCCCATAATTCCCACATGTCATGGGAGGGTGCTGGTGGGAGGTAATTGAATCATGGGGGCGGATTTTTACCCATACTATTCTCATGATAGTGAATAAGTCTCACAAGATCTGATGGTTTTATACAAGGGCAGTTCCCCTGCACACACCCTTGCCTGCCACCACGTAAGACGTGCGTTTGCTCCTCCTTCACATTCCACGATGATTGTGAGGCCTCCCCAGTCATGTGGGACTGTGAGTCCATTAACCTCTGTCCTTTATGAACTACCCAGTCTCAGGTATGTCTTTATTAGTAGTGTGAGAACAGGGCAAGAGTGACATATACATTATGGCACTGGTAATGATTTGCTTCATGAATGTTCCTTTTATTATTATGCTTCTTCGCATGCATATAGTAAGTATATTATTTTGTATGAGTCAAATATTAAATAATAACTTCTAAAAAAATAAAAAGAGAAGGACCAAAAAAATAAACTGGGTATATAACTGATTAAGGAAAGCAGAGCACAGCCTGAGTATTAAAACTTGGTTGAGTCTTGACTACTAAAAAGAAGGAGCGGGGCGCAGGGGTTCACACCTGTAATGCCAGCACTTTTGGAGGCTGAGGTGGGCAGATCACAAGGACAGGAGTTCGAGACCAGCCTGGCCAATATAGTGAAACCCCATCTCTACTAAAAATACAAAAATTAGCCGGGCATGGCGGCACGTGCCTGTAGTCCCAGCTACTCAGGAGGCTGAGGCAGGAGAATCACTTGAACCCAGGAGGCGGAGGTTGCAGTGAGATGAGGCTGCACCCCTGCATTCCAGTCTGAGCAACAGACTGAGACTCTCTCTCAAAAAAAAAGAAGGAAGAAGAAGAAGAAAGAAGAAGAGGAAGAAGAAGAAGAAGGAGGAGGAGGAGGAGGAGGAGGAGGAGGAGAAGAAGAAGGAGAAGGAGAAGAAAGAAGAAGAAGGAAGAAGAGAAGAAAAAGCTTATCTGCTGTATAATAATGGCAAATGTCAAGATGTGTGTTCTTGTTTTCCTTTGTTACATTGAAATCCATACCCAAATCGAATGGTTTAAGCAGCCAAGGCATTTATGCTTCTCGCGAATCTGCAGTTAGTGCAGGGCTCAGCAGCGATGGCTCCACTCACCGTCAGCAGGGAAGCTTCAGACCTAGGACTGGAATCCATAAGGGTTTGCAGACTTACAGGTCGGGACTGGAAAGACTTAACCAGCTGGAGGCTGCACTAGCTGGGACTCTGTGAGCATTTCATTCTCCCTCTACCTCTATGTGGCTTTTCCAGCCTGGTAGCTGCAGGGCAGTCAGCCTTCTGAGATATTGGTACAGAGCTTCGCAGGTAGATTCCCAACAGAGAGAGATGGGGGAATCTGTGAGTCCTTTTCCAACTCAGCCTCAGAAACCATACAATGGCATTCCTATGACATTCTCTTCAAGGCAGTCACTAAAGTCCACTCACTTTCTCTTTTTTTTTTTTTTTTTTTTGAGATGGAGTCTTGCTCTGTCGAGTGCAGTGGCCAGATCTTGGCTCACTGCAAGCTCTGCCTCACGGGGTCACGCCATTCTCCTGCCTCAGCCTCCCGAGTAGCTGGGACTACAGGCGCCCGCCACCTCGCCCGGCTAGTTTTTTGTATTTTTTTTTTTAGTAGAGACGGGGTTTCACCGTGTTAGCCAGGATGGTCTCGATCTCCTGACCTCGTGATCCACCCGTCTCGGCCTCCCAAAGTGCTGGGATTATAGGCTTGAGCCACCGCGCCCGGCCAAGTCCACTCACTTTCAAGAGGAGAGAAGATCAGTGCTTCTTCTCGATGGGGAAATATGAAGGTTCTGGAAGAACATGTAGAACTGGAAATGTTGTTGTGACCACTTTCGGAAAACATGGTCTACCACTGCGTGTGATGTTTCAGTCAGCAGCCTGGCTGGAGTGGAATCAGGAGTCCAGGAAGAGGTAAGCAAGAATGAAGATTGGAGACAACTGCAGAACCCGCTTACACGCAGGATGAGGTACTCAGGTTTGCCATAGGAGTTAAAGGTAGTCACAGCAAACTAAAGATTTAAAGGGTAAGGAGGAGGGAACATTCAAAGAGGATGATTTGTGCCAATATGAAAAAGATGAATATCAGATGGGAGAAGCTGGTGGAAGAATGATCAGAAGGATGCTTTGCCCCGCCAGGCGGATGTAAGAGAACCTAGGGGTGGCTATAGAAATTGTAAGAAAAGGCCGGGCCTGGTGGCTCATGCCTGTAATCCCAGCACTTTGGGAGGTGGAGGCGGGTGGATCACGAGGTCAGGAGTTTGAGACCAGCCTGGCCAACACGGTGAAACCACATCTCTACTAAAAATACAAACAGAATTAGCTGGGCGTGGTGGCGGGTGCCTGTAATCCCAGGTACCCGGGAGGCTGAGGCAGGAGAATTGCTTTAACTCGGGAGGCGGAGGTTGCGGTGAGCAGAGATCGTGCCATTGCACTCCAGCCTGGTGACAAGAGCAAAACTCTATCTCAAAAAGCAAAAAAAAGAAAGAAAAGAAAAGTGTGCAATGCATGGTGGGAAAAGATGTGAAGAGGGAGCTTGTATGTGGGATGTCTGTGAGTAACCAGCAGCTGTCAAAGGCTCCAGGTCTCAGGGTGGTATCTTCATCAATAAACACGACCATCACAAGGAAGAATTCCTAAAGCTCCACAACATCGGTTCTCAACACTCTCTCACCAAGCAACCAGGCAGCCCTGCATTGCAGGCAGAATGTGATGTCCTGTCAGAAGGGGAACTGAATAATTTAGAGTGATGTCGTCCATAAATATTTAAGGATATGAAAAAATGTTCATGAGACATTGTTACATTAAAAAAAAAGGCAGATTGCAAAATAGTGTAAATGCATGGAAAGAAAAGAAAATGTTCACTAAAATATTAACTGGATTTATTTCCAGGTGGGAAAATTATCATCCTACATTTTCTCGTTTTTTTTGTAGGTCTACATTTCTATGCTAAAAAATAGTGTGTGTATATATATACACACACACACATATATATATATTTTAATCCAAGGAGAATATGTTTTAATGAGATTTATTCAATTAACTATTTACTATAAAATTTTATTTCCTCTGTTAAGAGGTTTGCTTAGCTAAAGCTGTTTTTTCTTACCTATTAAAATAAGCAGCAGATCTCAGTGTCACTCTCTTCCCGGATTCAACGATAGCAAAACTATTTTCATAATAATACTAATATGTTATTTCTCTTTGTCACTGTGTGTGCATTTGCAGGGATGCAGGGTGAAAAGAAGGCTTCATGTGGCTCTTTCACGTGAAGTAAGATGGTAAGTCAGTGGCACCATGCTGTCCCAGAGGCTACTGTTTTCACTGCCACACACTTGCAGACAAAAAAAGAAGGAGAAAAAAAAGGAGGAGGGAGCCAGTTTTGTTGAAGCATGTCCTTCATGAAGCAGTAAAAATATTAATTGTATTCTATTTCTTTGTATGATTATGTGCTTCAAAATAGGAACTACGTGTCCAGTGCTTCTGCATGCCCTATTCTTGGGAAGGCACACGTGTGATTGTATGAGTTACAAGGTGAACTCACCGCTCTTTCCACAGAGGCACCATTTTCAATTGAATGAGAAATTGACAAACTATGGTAATTAAATGTGATTATGTGGCAGACACTTTTATGAAAATGAGCAAAGTGAATCTCCCACTGCATAAACAATTGACAGTATTTGTTGCTAGTGACAAAATTTGAAATTTTAAGTAAAAAATACAACTTTTTGAAAATATGTACCTTTTACCATGAACTTCACTGCTTTCCAATAATTATAGACTTGATGAGATAGTGGGTGATTTGCTTTTAGATATTGTATAATAAAATGTGTTCACATTTGAAAGTTCCACAATAACTCAATTGAGCAATATTTTTTCAACTAATCAATGCATGATGTTATAAGGTTGTGCATGGGAAATATATCTATTCAAGTGCAAGAAAGTTAGTGTAAAATGAGACAAAATTTTCATCAATATAGTTTCAGATTCTGCATGGCAGCCAATGTGTAAGAAACTACTACTTGTTGAGTTTAGTGCAGTAGAAAAGGAAAATGTCTAGAATTATCTTAAAAGAGCACCAAAATACTCCTACTTTTCCTGCCTCCATATCTGTGTAAGGACAGATTTTCATCATATACTTCAGCCAAAACAGTATATCCCAACAGCCTGCATGCAGAAGATGAGATTGAAATCTAGCTGTGTTCCACTGAGCCAGACATTAAAAAGTTTTGCAAAAATGAAACACAATGCCACTTCTCACCATATTTTTAAATTAAAACAATAATTTTTTGGTTTATAAAATGTGTTTTTTCTTAAAATGTTACTTTTATTAGCATAAAATGGGATTGCTAATTTTTAAAAATTAGTAAGTATTTGAAAATTATCAGTTTTAATTTCTATTTCTGTAAATGTCACTATGTATAATCCATATAAATAATGCTCTTTGGGCTCCTCAATAATTTTTTGAGTGAAATGGGGTCCTGAGACCAACATATTTGGAAGCCACTACATTGTAGGAAACCAAATAGAAGATACATAGCAGGGAACTGCCTTCTTCCTGGATGTCTTTGTATTGTTAGGCCATGGTATCTGGAGTTGCAATAGCCATCTTGAGGGGCAGACAAAAGATGAAGCCAGTCAGCTGAGGACTGCAGAGCAGAAACATGGAAAACAGCTGGGCTCTTGCTGACCTCACTGAGCAAACTGGTCAATCAACTCTATCTGCTTAGCTTTGGGCTTCTCATTCTGTGAGATAATGAGAATATTCTGATTTTTCAAGCCACTCTTAGAAAGATACTTCTATTATTGGAGCTAACAGCATCATAACTGCTAAACAGACCATGTCACACTGCAGTGAGAGAAACCAAGCATTTACCCAGCTGTGTCAGGTACTGCTATATGATCGCGTATGTTTTATCCCACATAACCTGCACAACCAGTGCAGGGCCTGTATTAGTCCCATTTAACAGATTTGGTAACTGAAGCACAGCGTATGTACAGTAACTATCCAAGGTCACACAAAGTGGCATTTAATACTCAAACTATATTCTCTTTCACTTCAAAACCTATTCTCTTTTTATTATAACCTGCACTAGGCTTCATACCTCAAGTCTGTATTTCCCCAATCACACCAAACATAAACACCTCAGAATGCTTTCCAAACACCACTGTCATCTTTCAGATTTAATAATCTAATGCAATTGAGCTCTGTTTGTTTTTAATTTTCAGTTTTACTTCATAATTACCTAGGCAGTTAGCTGCTTCTTGTTGTACTTGTAGAATTGTTTTCATATTTCATACAACTTTTTTTTTCACTCTGTATTGTAATTATGTCTTGCTATGTGGGTATTCCCAGTGGACTGTAAATTCCAGCATAGGGCTTGACATATAATGAGGTTTTGTCACAGTAAGTGTAGCGACGGTAACTTATAATAGGGTTTTGTAACAGTAAGGTTAGCAATGGAAACTTGGTGGTAGAGCATTCACTGTGGGCCAGGCACTTGACACCCATCACCACTGTTCCTGACAGCAACTCTTTAACATGATTGTTATTATCTCCATTTTATAGATGAGGAAACTAAGGCTCACCTAAGGCTGACCCAGCTAGAGATACATAGATAGCTCCTGTCAGAATCAGGAATCCAGCACACTTCCTTCTTGCAGCATCAGGGAGAAAAACTTGAAAGTTATTAAACCATCTCCTACCTAATCCCTCTCGTGACAAGAAAGCCACTCTTACTGGAGAATCCATTCTCCTAGCAAAAAGTCTAACAATTATAAGGTTTTTTTTCTTAGGCAGATTTGCATTTCTACCCATAATCTTATGATCACTACCATCTAGATATTTAGATTTTAGTTACAACTATCTGAGCCTCAAAGAGACAGAGAAGGTCAAAGGGAGAGAGAGAGAAAAATAAAAAAAGCGAGATGATAGGGTCCTGAGTTGGGGGAGGAGCTGCCAAGAGTTCATGTTCATAGAGGACTATAGCTACTGAGTAAAGGAATTTCTGTTACATTTTAGTATTTTACCTCTTAACATGCCCCACACCATGCTAAGCATGTTAGAATGATTTTTTCTTTTTTTTTTTTTTTTTTTGAGGTGGAGTTTCACTCTTGTTGCCCAGGCTGGAGTGCAATGGCACAATCTCAGCTTGCAACCTCCACCTCCCAGGTTCAAGTGATTCTCCTGCCTCAGACTCCAGAATAGCTGGGATTACAGGCATGCGCCACCACACTCAGATAATTTTGTATTTTTATTAGAGACACATTTTCACCATGTTGGCAAGACTGGTCTCGAACTCCTGACCTCATGATCTGCCCACCTCGGCCTCCCAAAGTGCTGGGATTATAGACGTGAGCCACCGTGCCCGGCCACAATAGTCTCTTATTTCTTACAACAACCCTAGCAGTTTAGTGGCATTCTTCTTATTTTAAAGGTGGAAAAAATGAGTAACAGGGATGTTAATCTACTTACCCAAGTTTACACAACTGGCGAGTGGTAGAGTCCAATCCAAATAGCCTGTCCCCAAAGCCTCTGCCTCCCCACCCTGGACTTTGCTGTTTTTTCCATACACCTGGAAAAGAAGGGAACCAGGGAGAAAAGAGGTACAAACCACAGAAGGCCCTCCTCTCTCTGGCATAAGGTAAAAAACAAACAAATAAGCAAACAAAAACAAACCAACTACATTACACCAAACTTTGACGAGTTTGTTCAAGTACCTGCATTACACATTGTAATTCTTTAAGAAGAGAGTTTTACAAAAAAGTTAACAAGAGATTTTCATTTTCCCTCCCGTTTTCAGTTTGTCTTTTATCCATTTAATTAAATCTGGAAAGAAAACTTAACCAAATACATTTTCGGAAAATTAGTAAACTTTATCAGAGTTATTTATCAGAACCTTTTTCCTCCCTTACTTTTATTTCAACTGCTCAGCTAGAAAGAGTTAAGATGGGAGCTCTAAATACTCACAGCCAACTCCATTGCACATTTGCTTTAATTTACATAGTGACACATGCAGATCTTAAGGGCATAATTGAATGAGTTTTGACAAATATGTGCATCCATGTAACCGAGACTCAACTGTGCTAAATGATCTCCAAAGAACTGCCAATAGACCCTCCTTTCCCATATGTGACTGCTGCTCCTCCCATCAAGAGATGAAGTCTTTTTCCCAATCTATGTGGCAGAATTAAGGCTTTGCTGGTTCCAGATCTAGCCCTTAAGAAGCCTGCTTCTGTAGCTGTATCCTTAAAAAACCAGTACAAACAATAGGAGGAGAGAGCCCACATACAGGAATGCCAGTGCCAATGACCAGCAACAATGGCAGACCGGTGTGTGCAGCCTTCTTGGCCACCCCAACCTTAGCCATGTTCCTGGCTGAAGGTGGCTCACAGGGGACCAAAGAACCACCCAACCAAGCCCTGCACAAGCGGTTGAATTACACGGATGTCTCTTATTCTTGTGGTGGTTTGTTCCACAGAAAACCATAACTGATACACCAGGAAAGATGCATAATATTTTTATCATCACAGAGCATTTCCTTATGATCACTTGTAGTCAATCCCAAGCTACACACACAGGAAAACACTGCTTTTATTTCCATGCCCTTAACTTGCTTGAATCTATTTACCTTACAGGAATGACAAAACGTTCATTCTTTCGTATCTGGCTTATTATTTTTATATTTAGATAGATAGATAGATAGATAGATAGATAGATAGATAGATAGATAGATAGATAGATATAGATAGATAGATATATACACTTTAAGTTCTGGGATACATGTGCAGAACAGGCAGGTTTGTTACATAGGTATACACGTCCCATGGTGGTTTGTTGCACCCATCAAACTGTCGTCTACATTAGGTATTCTTCCTAATGCTCTCTCTCCCCTAACCCCCCATCCCCCGACAGGCCCTGGTGTGTGATGTTCCCCTCCCTGTGTCCACATGTTCCCATTGTTCAACTCTCACTTATGAGAGAGAACATGCAGTGTTTGGTTTTCTATTCTTGTGTTAGTTTGCTGAGAGTGATGGTTTCCAGCTTCATCCATGTCCCTGCAAAGGACATGAACTCATGCTTTTCTATTCCTGCATAGTATTCCATGGTATATATGTGCCACATTTTCTTTATCCAGTCTGTCATTGATGGGCATTTGCTTTGGTTCCAAGTCTTAGGTGTTGTAAACAGTGCCACATCTTTCACTGAACATTCATGTTTCTGATATTCATCCATGTGGGTATTTATTAGTTTGTTACTTTTCAGAGTTGTATAGTATTCCAAGAGTATATCAAAATCTGTTTATGTGTTTTCCTGACAGTAAACATTTGGATCACTTTTTGTTTTTGACTATAATCAATAAAACTGCTTTGAAAATTCTGTTACACACCATTTTGTGGGGACATATTGTCATTTCTCTCCTATGAATCCCTAGAAAGAGTAGGGGGTTCGTAGGATAACTGAATGTTTAATTTTCCCCAGTGAAGCTGCTGAACAGCTTCCTCAAATGGTTGTACCATTTTACATTACCCCCCAAGATCTGTGGGGTCCAGTTGCTACACATCCTCACCAGTATTTGAAATTGTTAGTATTTGAAATTTTTGTCATTCTAGTTTTTTTTTTTTTTTTTAATTTATGTATTTTTTGAGATTGAGTCTCGCTCTGTTGGCCAGGCTGGAGTGCAATGGAGCAATCTTGACTCACTGCAACCTCCACCTCCCAGGTTCAAGCAATTCTCCCACCTCAGACTCCCAAGTAGCTGGGATTACAGGTGACCACCAGCGCACCTGGCTAATTTTGTATTTTCAGTAGAGATGAGGTTTCTCCATGTTGGTCAGGCTGCTCTTGAACTCCTGACCACAGGTGATCCGCCCTCCTCAGCCTCCCAAAGTGCTGGGATTACAGGCCTGAGCCACCTTGCCTGGCCTGTCATTCTAGTTTTTAATACATGCTTTCTGATGACTAATATTTTTTAACAAATTTTAATTTCCTTTTTGTTCTTTCATTTATCTTTTCTTGTAAAATATATGTTTGTCTCTGGCCTATTTTTATTGGGCTGCAATCTTGTTTTGATATGTGGAAGTTCTTTATATATATTCTGAATAATTTTTTTGTCAGATATATGTATTTAAAATGCTTTTTCCCCCTTAGTCTGTGGCTTGCCTTTTTATTTTCTTACTGGTGTCTTTTGATGTCTTGGAAAGAATTTGATGAAGCCAAATTTGTTGATTTTATTGTCTTTTGTTTAGTGCTTTTTGTTTTCTAAGAAATAGGGTCACAAAGTTGTTCTTTTGTTTTCTTCTAGAATCTTTGGAGTTTCACATTACATTTAGTTCTACAATTTGTCTTAAAATATTTTTTGTGTGGTATAAGGTAAAGTTCAATTGTGTGTGTGTGTGTGTGTGTGTGTGTGTGTGTGTGTATAATAGTTGTTCCAGGGTCAATTGTTGAAAAGACAGTTTATTGAAAAGACTTTCCTTTTCCCATGATATTGCATGGTGACTTTGCCAAAAAATTAATAGATCATATGTTTGTGAGTCTGTTTCTGAATTTTCCATTCAGTTCTATTAATGGGTTTTTCTATTCTCACCCCAATACTACACTATTTAGGATATTATAGTTTAGGAACACTTCAAAACAAATAGTGTAAGTTTTCCAATTTTATGTTTTTCTTTAAAGATCTTTTACATTTCATTATAACTTCTAGAATCAGCTTGTATTTTTTGTTTTTTTTTTAAGGTGGAGTTTCACTCTTGTTGCCCACCTGGAGTGCAATGGCACGATCTCGGCTCACCCCAACCTCCGCCTCTGGGGTTCAAGTGATTCTCCTGCCTCAGCATCCCGAGTAGCTGGGATTACAGGCATGCACCACCACGTCTAGTTATTTTTTTTTTTTTTTAGTAGAGGTGGATTTCTCCATGTGGGTTAGGCTGGTCTCGAACTCCTGACCTCAGGTGATTCTCCTGCCTCAGCCTCCCAAAGTGCTGGGATTACAGGCATGAGCCACCACACCCGGCCAGCTTGTCAATTTTTAAAATAAATTATTCTAGAATTTTGATTGGCATTGTATTCTACATAAGATCTAATCTTGAAGGGAATTGCCACGTACATGGATTTTCCCATTCATGAACATAGTAAATGTCTGCATTTATTTCAATCTATGAAAGTATCTTTTAGCCATATTTGCAAATTTTAAGGGGAGAGGTCTTGTGCATCATTGGAAAATATATATTAAGTATTTTGCAACTTTTAACACTATTATAAATGGTGACTTTTAAGTATCATTGTCTATTATTTGTTTCTGGTACATAGAAATTCTTTATTCTTTTTTATTTTTTTAATTTTGTATTCCGGTCTTGTATTCTGCAACCTTGCTAAACTTACTTGTTAATTAAAGGATTTTCACTTTGAGTTTTGGTTTAAGAGTTTCTAAGATTATTTATGTGAATAATCAAGTCATCCATGGATAAAAACAATTTCACTTCTTTTGTGCCAGTCTTAATGCCACTTTTTAAATGTTCTGACCTTGCAAATATCAACAGTATAATGTGAAAAGAAGTACTGAAAGTGGACATCTTGCTGTGTTGTCAATCTTTGTAGCAAAGCGAACAATAATTTCTCATTAAGTAAGAATTATTTGTAGGATTTTTCGCAATGCCTTTTGTCAAATTGAGGAAGTTTCCTTGTACTTCTAGTTTGTTGATAGATTACAATTTTTTTTTAAATCATGAGTGTCTGTTTAGTTAGATTCCTTTTTATGCATATATGAAGATGATCAAATAAAACTTCATTTTTTGAGTGATAACATGGGATATTTTACTAATAGATTTTCAAATGTTTAACTGTGCATTCTTAAAATAAATCCTACTTGCTCATATTACATTATATTATTGATATATTGCTGCATTTGATTGATTTCCAAAAACAAACCCAGAAAAATGTCCAAGTGATACTATTTGTGGATTTATGTTTATAAAAGTTATTGACATTTTATTGGTAATGTCTTTGTGTGGTTTTTAATCTGATAAAATAAATTTGGAAATATTCTCTTCTATTTTTTGAGACAATATGTGTTGAGAAAGTATGTTTAGAGTTGTTGTTATTATTTGATTATTGGTAAAATTTACCAATGAAGAAATATGGACATGGAATTTTCTATGTATAAAATTTTGAAAATCTTAATTCTATTTATGTAATATATGCAGGGATATCTATATTACTTTTTCCTTCTTTTGTAAGGAATGTTTTAGTAGTTTGTAAAAGTTTTTAGAAGTAGTCTTTCAAAATCTTTGTCTCTTTCTTCTAAGTTGTCAAATTTATTGTAATAAAGTTATTTATTATATTTTCTTACTTGATATCTGTAGGATCTCTTGATATCTGTAGGACTGCAGATTTTTTAAGAATATATCCTCTTTTATTTCTAATATTGGTAATATCTCTCTCTCTTCCTCTCTCTCTCTTTATTAGTCTGGCTACAGATTTTTTAAAGCACTAGCTTTTAGTTACATTGAATTTTACTATTTTTTACTATTTCTATTGAGGTGATTGCCCCCTTCATTATTAAATTTTACTTCTTACTTTGTGTTTGGTTTCTCTTCTCATTCTAATTTTTTACAGAAGTTTAGACAATTGATTTTACAACGTTCTTTTTTCTAATATGGGAATTGGACTGTATAAATTTTCCTCTAAGCACTGTTTTAACTGCACCTCACATATTTTTATTTAACTTTTTATTTTCAGTTGTTTTCCTCTTTTATTTTCGTTTGTTTTCCTCTTTTTATTTTAAATCTGTTTGTGTTTTTATATTTGAAAGGTTATTTTTGTAGATAACATATAGTTGGTTCTAGCGTTTTTTATTCATTATGGGAATGTCTACCTTATATTTGGCATACTTAGACCATTTACATGTAATGTAATCATCAATATGGTTAGATTTAAATATTTTGTGTTTGTATTTGTTTTCTATTTGTCCCAAGTGCTCTTTCTCTTTATCTCCCCTTGCTTTCTTTTGAATTAATTAAGTATTTGCTATGATCCCATGTTTTCTTAAGCTAAAGCTTCTGGCTCTACCTCTGTATTTTACTGTTTTATTATTTTAATTATTGTAATTAACTTATCCCATTTTATTTTAAAATATTATATCAATTCAAATATAAAGTAAGATTCTTACAGTGGCACGCTTTCAATTCCTTTTCACACAATTTATGCTGTTGTTATCATACATTTTATTCTATTCTACCTGTGTTGTAGATATCACTATATATATATGGCATTAGCTATTTGATTATTTGTTGAAAATTATTAAAAATTGAAAAAGTCATATATATCTGATTTTATGTATATATACTACTGCTTCTGGTACTCATTCTTTATTTAAATCTGAATTTTCATCTGATATTATTATTTTTCTTTCTGAAGAAATTCCTTGAGCACTTTTTCTTAGGTGAGATTTCTGGTGATAAATTTTCTCACACTTTTAAAAATATAAAAAATCTTAATTATATCTTTACTTTTGAAGGATATTTTTGCTGATAAAATTCTGAATTGAAAGATTTTTTCAGCATTTAAAAGATGTTATTTCATTGACTCCTAACGCTCATCATATTTAATTAAAAAATTCATCATAATTATTTTATTTATTCCTCTATATATAGCATATATTTTACTCTGACTACTTTAATGATTTTTTCTTTATTTATTGTTTGCATTTGTTTGACTATGATGGGTATATAATTTTATCTGCTTGTGAACCTGTAAGTGAATATTTTTCTCCAATTTGGACATTTCTGACCATTATGTTTTCATTTATTTTTTCACCCCATCTTCTATTTTCTCTCGTTCTAAAATTTTAATTATATGCATATTAGACCACTTCAAACTGTGCAATATGTCACTGTGGTTCTGAGTAATTTATTTTAAATTTTCTTTCTTCTCTGGGCTTTGCATTAAATAATTTGTATTGATCTGGTTACCAATCCTGTCTCCTGCTGTATTGAATCTTTTAAGCATATTATTGTACTATTCACTTTATGTATTGTATTTTTTTTTTCAGTTGTAAAATTTTCATCAGGTTCTCTTTTGTAGTTTTCATCTCTCTCCTGAGAGTGCTCAATGTTTGCTAATTCACTTTTTATCAGTAATTTATTTTTAAAAGTTATAATGGCTTTATTTATTGAAGTTATTTTCTACAAATTCTAACACCTGAGTCAGCTGCCAGTCTGCTTCTTTTGACTATATTTTCTCTTGATTATAAGCCACATTTTTGTACTTTTTGGCATGTTTAGTGAATTTTTATTGTATACTTGATATTATGGATTTATATGGATACTCTGGATTTTATCATCCTCAAAATAATATTGAGGTTTTTGTTTGTTTTTTTCTGACAGGCAATGAAATTACTAGATCACGTGACCCTGTAGTAGCTTGGATTTATGTCTTTCTAGGACCAGTTTCCTTTGGTTTTTCACTTAGTTCTTGTTCTTATGACATAGAACTTCTGTGTTTTCAATGAGAAATCAAATGTTTTATGAAATCCTTCTAATCTGGTGGGACTTTAACTCTAAATTGCATCTCCCAGTGGTGGGCAACTCTAACACCACTCAGTTCCTTAGACCTCAAAGACTCGCTTCTGCCAGACTTCTTGGTGTCCCTCAATGTCTGTCATATACACCAATGCTAGAACTGTGAGTACAAGTGTGAGGTAATTAAAATGAGTTTTAGATGGGATTTTCCTTCCTAGGAGAAAATATTTCATTAATGTAAGTAAAAATAAACATTTAAAAAAAAAAGATGGCAATGATCTTGGGAAGAGATGACCTTCACTGCAAATGGTCACGACTCTATATTCTAATCCCACTTTTTACTTTGAGTGAGTCCAACTCTCTAGGCAACAGAATTAGGCAAGGAGAGCAATTTAAACACCAGGGATCTTCAAGACAATCCCAAGACAACTCACATGGATTACCAAGGAAGGGAGCTTCTGCAATTGCATAGCCCACTGTCTCTTCTGAGCAGGACTGCTTACCGATTATTCAATGTTGGTATCCGACGACTGTGATGCAGTGATCTCACTAACCAAAGTTCCACAAATCATCAGATGGAACTTTGGAGAAAACAGGCTCAGGCTCACCCTTATGATTCCATTTCACCTTGCTAGGCAGCTTTGGGAGCCTAGGATAAACTGATCATCTCGGGTAGGAAAATTTTTAGGCACCTTATTTATACAGGTTTTGTAGTTATTACAAATTACATTCCTTAGTAGTTGTGTAGTTATTCAGCGTTATTATTTTCCATGTGCCATGCAACCATCTAATATTTTATATCTTGCTTGTAGTCATTCCGTTAGTCTACTTGTCTTAGTTCATTTATGCCGCTATGGTAGAGGTCCTGAGATTAGGTAATTTATAAAAAACAGAAATTTCCTTCTCACAGTTCTAGAGCCTAGGAAATCCAGGGTCAAGCTGGGTTCAGGTCTGGTGTCTGACAAGGGCCCAGTTTCCACATCTGAAGTGGTTCTTTGAATGGTACATCCTCCAGAGGGAAGAAATGCTGTTCCTCCTACGGCAGAAAAACAGAAGAGAGCAAATTACCAGAAGTCTTTTTATAGCCGTATGAATCCATCATTAGTGCAAAGCCCTTCTGACCTACAGACTTCCCACTAAGTTCTATATTCCGGCACTGTTGCTTTGGGAATTAAGTTTCAACATGAGTTTTGGCGGGGACAAGAACACTCAAACTACTTTGCCCTAACCATCCCATGAGTTAGGTTTGTGATCTCAGTCTTCTAGCACAAGGAACTGAAGCCTATGATTAGGCCTATGAAACAGTATTGAGACTCAAGTTCGGGTGAGTTTGGTAGGAAATATGGTTGTCAATCACGGAATGCACTGATAATAGTGGGAGTTAGGGCAGTAGGTCCGAAATATTCCCTCTAGGTAGTGACTGGCTTTGGATCTAGACATCCTGATGGGAGCAGAGTTTTTCCATTGGACTTTTCAGAATCTTGTCCTGATTATCTGGGGCTCCAGACATCTTCCTGGCTCCTTTCAGATCTCTACCTGGAGAACACAGGCCCCTGCAATCCTTATCACAGGTGGCGACTCTTCCCAAAACAGCCAAATCACCTTAACGCTTGACTTTGAGCTTCGAGTAAGACGTGCTATTCAGACCCTTGCCAGTCCAATTCACCTGCCTGATTAGGCTCACGTGGGAATTCCCATGTGCTCACATCCTTTGAAACACTTCCCCTAAGGCCTGGCACTATAGCCCAGAAGGTTCCCTCACTCCCAATCCTTGCCTATGCTGAATCCTGGCCTGTGATATTCAGCTAATAATGACATCACAGCATAAAGGAATAGGCAAGCTTGTCCCATAGGGAAAAGGAAAACTTTCCTCTCTTTTAAAATATTACTATTCTCTGGTACTAAGCGGTCCAACTTCAGAATAAAATCATAAATCTGGAAGCTTCTTTAAAAGTCAGATATGGAAACTCTATTACGTTTAACTTTTTGTTGAATGGTTTCAGCTATTTTCTTCCTCTAATATCTGGGGTTCAGCCAACCACAGGACACTTGTTCTCTGTTCATTACTAAATTAATATATCTGGAAACAAAGATGGTCTCTGGAAGAAGCAGATTCGCTTTTCTTCAGATTTAATACAATTATGTTTGGGGAAGACTGTTGATGTCCAAGAATCCTTATGAGTCTTTTAAAGTCATTGTTTCACTCTCACAAAGGAGACCTTGCTGACGCCAGGAAGTAATGAACCGGAAAACTGCATGGTGACAGTCGGTTCTTAACTTGGCCCTCGTGTGTCAGGCTGGCTGGGGAAGAAGCTCGTGACGTCTTTACTTCTTATTTTCCTTTCTTTTCTGTTTTTTTTTTTTTTTTTTTTTTGTCCCTTTTCCTTCAATTTCCTCTCTTGCTTCTACCACTTCCTTCCTTTATCTCTTATGCAATAAATACCAGCTTTGGAATAGACTTGATACATGCTGCTTAGTTGTGTGGCCAATTTGTATCATGTGAGCAGAATATCTCATCCCACTGAGTATCAGTTTTCTTATCTGTGAAATGGTAATGAGACATTCATTCCTCACTTGCTTCTTCCTAGAAGAATCTGTCTTCCATTTTCAGGAGGCCAACTCTCCCCCATTCAGCTCTTAGGAGTCAGGGAAGTGGGCAACATCCTCAGATCTAAGAATGAGACTTTGAATGGTCTGAGCCAATAATGGTCAACCCATCCCTCTGAATGGTAAGGGGGTTCAGAAACCCAGGGTTGCACCTGTCAGAGCCTGAGGCCACGTATAGGTTGGCTGTGAAAGGGGGAGCAGCCTTCTGACTCTGGCCCTCTGGAAACATGCTGCCTGGGAGCTTCTAGAATCCATCATGCAAGAACAGACATAGCCACCCTGAGGATGAAGCTGTCACCAAAAGGAGGCAAAAGAATAGGAAAGAAGTGGAGCTTTATTGCTGATCCTGCTGTATAGACAGTGTTAACCTGGACTTCCTGTTATGTGAGACAAATTTCTTTATTCTTCAAGAGAGTTTGCAGGGGTTTTGTTTGTTTGTTTGTTTGTTTTTGTTTGTTTCTTCTATTTAAAAATATCCTAACCATAGAAATATGAAAATCAAATATGATAAATAACAGCCACACAATTAATAGTGTTTGCTAAGTCCTCAGAAGACGTCATTTAATTTTCTTTCCTCCGTTTTACTTTACTTTTTTATCGATTCCTTCCTCTTCTCTCTGTAATCCAAACACATCTTGATGTTACCAGGCCTGAAAACTTACAGAAACCATGATGATGCTCTTAAAATTTATCAGTTTCTAAGAAACAAGAGAACCTCTCAAGTCTTTGAAGGCAAGGAGGGTTTGGTGTAAGAATACACATGTACCAAAAAGAAAACCTACATTCTTAGCCACTTGTCCAGGTTCTAGAGGGTTTCAAAAATAGTGGAAAAAGAGGAATCACAGTATAGTTGGGCCTCATGATCCAGTGCTTCCCCAGAAACTAAGCATTTTCTCTATGCCTCAGCATAGACACCAAGACTCTATGAGACCTAGCAATTGTCTTTCTGCAAGCCTTCCCTGTACCAGTTACCTCTGTCTCAACCTCTCTAATTCAAATCCAAACCCAAAAAGTCGAAGGGCACTAGTTGCCTCTATGACAGCCTCTCCAGTTCTAACCAAACCTAAGAAGTTGATAGGTATATGATTCCAGGTAGGCCAAACTCTTAGGCCACCAGTCACCCAAAGATTGTCTGGAAGGAACAAGCCACTATTCCCTCCTGAGTCCATCTTTGTCCTGAGTTCCTGGGTCACATAGGATAGGGCACAACATCTATCTATATTCATTCAATCAACTGTCATTCATCAATCATTAAGCACTTCCCCAGTAATAGGTTCTGCTCCAAAAGTAGGTCATGAGTAAAATAATTAAAGATCTTTCCATGTAGCAGTTACTGTGAAATGATGGAGATGGGGAGAAATATACATAAATCAAGTTGCAAGCAGAAAAATGCATTCCAGGAGAAGAGAGTAGAGGTGACATTCCGCGTGTCCAGAGGAATTACTTGGCACAAGGCAGGCAGGGAACCCCACCGTGGACTCATCAAGATCTCTGTGCAGTGGGGAAGCAAAGGATGTGAATATTGGAAGGCAGAGTGTTCCAGGCAAAGGGAATCCCTGGGCCAAATGTCCTGAGTCAGGAATGTGCTTGGTTGATTGGAGGAAGATTCCAGAGGCCAACTGTGGTTACAGTAATGTGAGAACAGTCAGTGTGGTTAAAATGAAGGGAGAGCGGGAGACTAGGGGCAATGGTGGAAGTAGTGTCGTGCCCTTTCCTCTGTTGTGGCTCTAAAGGATGGCGATTTTCATCTGGGCACATAGGGGATGGGGGGTGCGGTGACAAGCTATGTGGGCAGCCTGGGAAAGGAAATTCATGTCTTGGGCTTCCAAGTTCCACAGAATGGGGTCACTTGCCCCATTTCTTCCCACTAGACCTCCTTGTTGGAGTGAGGACTTTCTCCTGCAGCTCCTGATACTTTCCTACTGCTTTTCTCCTCTCACCCCACTCTTTCCTTCAGAGACATCCCACTCTGCTGCTGGGGTGGAGTCTCCCACGGCTCCTGAAGGGTCAGTGTGGGTAGGACATGCCTCTTGTACCAGAATATGGGTGTGTGGCCTTGATCCAGATGTCATCTCACAGTTTTGATTATCATCTAAGATACAGGACGTGTTCAGGAGATCCTGGTGATGGACAGTGCAGCATCTCTATCTTCAACTTATAGAGACATACCCCTAAACCTACTAAACATCGTAGCATAGCCTAACCTAACTTAAACATGCTCAGAACACTTATATTAGCCTGCAGTTGGGCAAAATCATCTAGCACAAGGCCTATTTTTATAAAACAGTGTTGAATAGCTCATGCAATTTACTGAATACTGTACTGAAAGTAAAAAGCAGAACGATTGTATGGGCACTCTAGGTAGGATTCTTACTGAATGCGTATCACTTTCACACTATTGTAAAGTTGAAAATAAAAATCCTAAAGTCATGGATTCTTTGTCCCATGCTTGACCTTCAGCTGAGCTCCTCGTCAGCTCTTGCAGCCCCAGGATCCTGAAAATTGAAGAAGCATTTCCCCTCTGCCCAATGGCATCGATCTTTCTTTGGAGTCTTGGCTAGGTTGAATCTACTATGAGGTCAAATTTTTATTAGGTTCCTATGGTATACAATAATAATTTTTAAAATGTGACCTTTGGGCCAGGTGTGGTGGCTCACGCCTGTAATCCCAGTACATTGGGAGGTTAAGGTGGGTGGATCACGAGGTCAGGAGTTCAAGACCAGCTTGGCCAACATGGCAAAACCCCATCTCTACTAAAAAAAAAAAAAAAAAAAAACCACACACACAAAAATTAGCTGCGAATGGTGACATATGCCTGTAATCCCAGCTACTCAGGAGGGTGAGGCAGAGAATTGCTTGAACCCGGGAAGCAGAGGTTTCAGTGAGCCGAGATCACGCCACTGCACTCCAGCCTGGGCAACAGAAGGAGACTCTGTCTCAGGAAAAAAAAAAAAGAAAGAAAGAAAGAAAATGTAGTCTTTGTCCCTAGTACCTAATCCTGAGCTTTTAAAACACTTGCAATCTCCTGAGTGAAAACAGTGTCTTTTGTAGGCTAATGAGATGACTCCTGACCATGGGCAAAGCCCTAGATAGCTTCAGGTTAGGGGTAGGTGGCCAAAAGACCAAGGTACAATTAGAGGGTAAGAGCTTTTAGCCCCACCTTCTGCCCTCCCAAGTAGAGAAGCTGGAGATTGAGTTTAATCACGAATGGCCAATGATTGAATCAATAATGCCCATGTATTGTAATCTTCCTAAAACCCCCTAAACGAGAAGGCTCCAGGAGCCTCCAATCAGTGACCACATCACTGTGCTGGGAGGGTGGGCAGCAGGTGAGAGCACGGTAGGTCTGTGCACACACTCACCTCCACGATACCTTGTCCTGTGCTTCTTTTCCATCTGGCTTTCTGCCTTGTACCCTTCACAATAAAAACTGTTCCAACAGGAGCTTCTCCTTGAGTATTTCCCAAATCACTTAGGTTGTGGATCAATGAATTCTCTTAAGCACTCAAAGACCGAGCCTAAATAGGAGCTTAACAGGAATCTGTGTTAATCATTAAAGTGCTGTTCTAAGTTCTGTGAGTCATTCTAGTGAATTATCAAACCTGAAGAGGGCGGTCTTGGGAACCCCTGAATTTGTACTTGGTTGAGCAGAAGTGTGAGTTATCTGGGGACCCCACTTGCACTGACATCTGAAGTTGAGGCATCCTTATGGGATTGAGCCCTTCACCTGTGGGGTCTGTGCCAATTCCAGGTAGTTCGTGCTCAGATTGAATTGAATTTCTGAGTGCCCAGTTGTTAAATAATTAGAGAATTGGTTATTGATATTAGGGAAATCCCACACAGGTTTCAAAGAGGAGCTTATTAGCTCAATGTTCTTAGTTTTCTCCATGAGAGACTTAGGGCCAATCCTTGGAAGTTCAGTAGAAAGGTAGAACAGAAGTATTTTCTAAGGAAACTCTATGTCCAGAATCAAAGGTTGAGTAAAGTGAGTCAGTGGTCAGGGTTGGCTTCTGAGAAGCTCAGCCTGGCTTAGAATGTTGGTATTAGGCTCCAAGCAGTCAGGAGCTAAAAGAGCCAGAATGGAGATTGCACCAAAGGTCATAGAAAGTGCTAACTATGTACTTTGGGAGGCCGAGGCAGGCAGATCACAAGGTCGAGAGATCAAGACCACCCTGGTCAACATGGTGAAAATCCATGGTGAAAAGTAGAGATGACTCCACTAAAAATACAAAAATTAGCTGGGTGTAGTGGGGCATGCCTGTAGTCCCAGCTACTAGGGATGCTGAGGCAGAAGAATCCCTTGAACCTAGGAGGTGGAGGTTGCAGTGAGTCGAGATTGTGACACTGCTCTCCAGCCTGGCGACAGAATGAGACTCTGTCTCAAAAAAAAAAAAAAAGAAAAAAAAAAGCTAAATATCAGAACCTGTGAAAACAAGAGCCAACGTGTATAGCCATAGGGCCATAAATGGTTGCTTAATCCAAGGATCAGAATCTAGGCCAGACTCAGCACAGCTGGGAACTGGGTAAGGGTGACACAGGGCAATGGCTCCTAATGACCTGGAGTCTTCACCTGCCTCTTATCTGTGAATTAAGGCAACAGAGAAGCAACCTCACTTAGGGAAACAGGGTCCCCAGACATGTCACCTCGTGTCCCACTCCACAGGAATAGAATTCTGAAATGCAGAGAATCAGGGATATAGGAAAGTAGAAACCCAAGCACACCATCGGACAGAAGTCCTAGATTTCCCATATGAGAAATAAAAACAGTTGTTCCTGTTCTCTGAATTAGGTAGATGAAACTGTACATAATTCACCCAACTTTGAGGACCATTGCCATGACTGCATTGGGGTGTATTACTCGGGAGGAGATCTGCTGCTTCTCCTGTCCTATAACATAGAGTCTGTTGTGCTGCAGCAGCTAAGAAAATAGAGCTGGAGGCAGAAAGACTCTACTTTAGCTTGCAAGGAGTATCAGCATTGTGGCTAAGCTTATGCTAGAACCAAGCCAGCTAAGGTCAAATGCTATCTCTGCTACTTCCTAGCTATATGATTCATGGTCTAAATTAACAGGAACACCTGCCTGCTAAGAGGCTGCCTCACCATTATTTACTGAGTCTTTGTTGGTCACCTAGAAATGAAGCCAGGCTATCAGGGTAAAGAAACCCTCTTCTTGATTTCTGGTATCAGTTTCAACGTTGTGTGTTAATCCATATGTTTGCACAGTCTGCTCCCTCCTCACCCCACTCCTCAAGTTATGTTTAACTCATAAAGGACTGTTCAAACAGGAGATTCTCCCTGAGTACTTCCCAAATCCCTTAGGCCATCGATCAACGAATTGATCAAGCCTAAGAAAAAGGAGCTTAGCAGGAATCTGGTTTAATTAACAGGACAGAGACTATATACGTCAAAAGTGGACTCCTTGGTTCTCCTCAGTAGGTAAACAGAATACCAGGGAGGGGAAAGGACTTGCCCAAGGTCACACAGCTTGGTGAAGTTTTTCCTGGGGTAAAAACCAATAATTGTAACTTGCTGTTGGCTCCACTTGACCAATCTGTCTTTCTATAATGGGTGAGTAAACAGAATTTTTATTTTCAAGGAAAGGGAAAAAAATTAAGTCATTTTGGTAGTTTTTGTTGTTATTCAATACTATAATTTTAGTCCATAAGTACTTCATACAGGGGGGAAAATGAAAAATCCCATACCACCCTCCCTAGGTGGTATTCACATACCCTCATCAGAGGCAAAATGTGGCCTATTGAGTCACAGTCAGAATAAAGACCTTGTCATTCTCTCATTCAAGTTGTCAAGAAGGAACCTTTCTTCAAATGCAGGTTGCATTAGGCAAAAGTAGTTGTATGTTTGAAATTAAATCACTCCAGTAGGATTAAAAACAGGATGCGTGAATTTCCATTGGAGTCCCTACTGGAATGGGGTGCCATACAAAATCAAGTTGTATTGTATTGTGTGAAATGGCTTTGTGTTAATGCTCAGAATAACAAGGTCCCACTGAGAGCCCTTCATGTTTCTGAATGGTACCTGGAGTTTGTCAAAATTTTTCAGGAAGGGATCTGCACAGCCCTGACTACATGAATAGTAGCTTAATAATAATAATAAAAAAGATTGGTGAATTAAAATGACATTACTCTTCAGCTTCGGAGTTGTGGTTTAATGACAATCTAGAGAATCTCATGCCTGTGCATTTACCTTCTTCTCCATATTTGCACTCCAGCTTAACTTAGCAGTGCAATTCATCAAGAAGCATTTGGGCTGTGTAACCATGTGTTGGAGGACAGCTGGCTTAGTCTGTTCCGTCTGCTGTAATAGAATACCGTAGACTGGGTGACTTATAAACAACAGAAATTTATTTCTCACAGTTCTGGAAGCTGAGAAGACCAAGATCAAGGAGCCGGCCGATTCAGAGTCTGAAGAGGGCTCAATTCCCGGTTCAGAGATGGCTCCTTCTCTCTGTGTCCTCACATGGTAGAAGGGCCCAGGGGATTCTCTGGGGTTTCTTTTTATAAGGGGCCTAATCCCATTCACCAGGGCTCTGCCCTCATGTCCTAATCACCTTCCAAAGGCCCCTACCTCCTAATACCATTACCTTGGGGATTAGGATTTCAATATGTGAATTTTGGGGAGAAATATGCTCAGTCTATAGCACCAGCTCTCCTGCTTACCAGCTGTAATAGTTTCTTAATTAGTAGAAATAGACACAAAAGTATCAAGGAGTTGTTGCATGTGAAGAAGACAGAAACGTTGTAGGAGATTATGGCATATAGGAAGGCAAATTGTAAATACTGAACAAATTGACAGGACAAAAGGAGAGTAGGATTTTGATATGGTTTGGCTGTGTCCCCACCCAAATCTCACCTTGAATTATAATAATCCCCAAGTGTCAAGGGTGGGACCAGGTGGAGAAAATTGAATCATGGGAAAGGTTTCCTCCATACTGTTCTCATGGTAGTGAATAAGTCTCATTAGATCTGAGGGTTTTATAAATGGGAGTTCCCCTGCACAAGGTGTCTTGCCTGCCGCCATGTAAGATGTACCTTTGCTCCTCTTTTGCCATCTGCCGTGATTGTGAGGCTTCCACAGCCATGTGGAACTGCGAGTCCATTAAACTTCTTTCCTTTACAAATCATCCAGTCTCAGGTACATTTTTATTAGCAGCATGAGAACAGACTAATACAGGTTTAGTCTACTAGGGCTGCCATGATGAAGTACCATAATTAGGGGGCTTTAAACAACAGGAATCTAGTTCTTGCACAGTTCTAGAAGCCAGAAGTCCAAGACCAGGACATCCGCAGACCTGGTTTCTCCTAAGGCTTTTCTTCTTGGCTTGCAGATGGCTGCCCTCTTGTTGCCTCTTCCCATGGTCTTTTCTCTGTGCATGCACACCCCTAGTATCTCTCTGTGTACACAAATGCATTATTCCTGTAAGGACACAAATCAGATTGGATTAGGACCCATTTTAGTGCTCTTATTTTTATTTATTATTTTAATTTAATGGGCTTGAAAGGCCTTGTTTCCAAATACAGTCACATTCTAAAGTACTGGCGTTGAGGAATTCAACATGCGAATTTGGGGTGAGACATGTTATAGCTCCTAATAACTTTGTTTTTTAGTTTTTACCTGGGAGGTATATAAATACTCAAGAATCATAATGATAGTTATATACTTAAAAGCAAAATTAAATCAAGCTTTTCAAAGCAATTCCTAAACATAAAATGTAAATTTAAAAATAATTCCAGTATCGATAATATGGGGTAAATCAACTACAGTCTGATTATGGCTAACATCAATGAGCAGAATACAGAAGGAAACTACCTGAGGATTCTGAAAGCTAAGTAAGAGAGACATCGGAAACTGAAGTAAGACCTTGAATCATTTTCCACTTCAGGAATGGTATTTACGGTGTTTTATTTTGCTTTGTATCCTTTTTTGTCTCTCAGCTTTGGTTCAAGGATAGGTCAAATTTCGAAAAGTATAGTGAGGCCAGGTGCAGTGGCTCACTCTTGTCATCCCATCACATTGGGAGGCTGAGGCAGGCAGATCACCTGAGGTCAGGAGTTTGAGACCAGCCTGGCCAACATGGCGAAACCCTATCTCTAGTAAAATGAAATAATAATAATAATTATATTATATATATATTATTATATTATATAAATATATATATATATATATATAAACTGAGTATGGTAGTGCATGCCTGTAATCCCAGCTACTCGAGAGGTTGAGGAAAAAGAATCTTGGGAGGTTGCAGAATGCCAAGATCACACCACTGCACTCAAACCTGGGCAACAGAGCAAGACTTAGTCTCAAAAAAAAAAAAAAAAAGTGGGCATAGAAAGAAAAATTCTATTTCTGGCCAAAGGAAATGGAAGGTAAAACCCCACATGTCAGAGAGTGAGGTAAAATTTCCCCTCTCCTTAAAATTTTTGTTTTCTCTTTTTTCCCCCAGCCATGTCGTGAGGACAGCCCTGGTAGCAGAACTACTTTGAGACTTCTGAGGCATCACAGGCACCTGAAGCCCTAAGGAAAGACCCTCCTCTCTATTAAGAAGGCTGAGAAAAAGAGAGTCCCTGATTTTTTTCTCCGTTTCTTCTTTCCCACCACTTTGCCCTAAAGGTAGTCCCAGTCTCATGGAATTCCCCAACAATCTATGGGGGATAAAATCCAGAAAGAACCTTATCTTTTCATTCAGAGAGACTGGAAAAGTGGCCTTTGGGAACTATTGTCAAGGAAAATCTAGAGAGGAGAGGTTGAAGAATGCTCTGCCCTACTTTCTCTGCAAGAACTTGTGTAAGTCTAAGATTTCCCCCTGCACTGTATCTGGGTGGAGCAGAGCCAGCAAAGCACAGCAAAGGCTTTAAGAAGTGGACTGTAAAATAAACCACAGCCTAAATCCCAGTCTAACCCCTCAGTGGTATATACATGTGCAGGCAGATTCAAACAGCACAGCAAAGGCTTTGAAAACTGAACTGTTAGAACTGCCAACCACAGGCAGTAAGGTGGAACTTGCACTCTCAGCCTAACTGGGTTGATTGCCTATTAGAACAAAACAAAAATCAACATTTTCCAGAAGAATTTAGCAGGATCCAGAGTCTCACAAAATAATATGCAAAATGTCTAGGATACAATTCAAAATTACTTGGTATGTAAAAACACACACACATACATACATATGTAATTGTGGCTTTAGCCATCAAAAGTAATGGAAAAAAAACCAATTACTTTTGCACGAACCTAAATGCATACACAAAACAAGGGAAGCTAACCAATGCTAAAGGCTAAGAAAATCATTTGGTGCCAATCCCAAGACGAACCAAAACCACATGGTGGAATTACCAGAAAAAGCTTTCAAAGTAGCTGTTGTAATAATTATTCATGGAGTCAAGGTGAACACTCTGGAAATGAATGTAAAGATAAACATTCTCATTAGATAAATAGAAACTATTTAACATTTTAGAATTAAATTTAATACAGAAAATAAAAGAATTCATTAGACTCAGAAGCAGAATTTAGATGAAATAGAAAGGAGTGAAGTACTTGAATATAGATGAATATAAATTATACAAACTAAATATAGAGAAAAATGATCTTACAAATGAGCAGAGACTCAGGAACCCCTGAGAAAGTTTTAAAAGGTCTAAATCCATGCCATTGGAATTTCAGAAGAGAAAATAGATATGAAAAAATGTTTGAAGAAACAGTTGGCAAAATCTTCCCAAATTTTGTGAAACATGCATTTACAGATTCAGAAAGTTCAGTAAAACACAAACATGATAAACTTTTAAAAAACATTTCCAAAAATATGACATTAAAACTGATGAAAACTGAGGATAACTTTTAAAAAATCTTCAGAGTATCCAAAGGAAACCAATAACTGTATATGAAGAAAAAATAATTTAAATGACTATGGATTTTTCATCAGAAATTATGGAAACCAGATGACAATAGAAGAACAGTTTTCAATTGCTAAAAGAAAAGAACTATCCATGTAAAATTCTATGTATAACAAAAACACTCATCAGGAATAAAAGCAAAATAGAAACGTTCTCATCTAAAGATAAAGTAAGGGAATTAGTCACCTGCAGATACGCTTTTAAAGAATTCATAAAAGTTGTTCAGAGTGAAGAAAAATGATATATGAGGGAAACCTGAAACTGTAAAAATGAAGAAGAAACAACAGAAATGGTAACCATTTGGGTATATCTAATATAATGTTTTTATCCATTTAATTTTTTTTAATATAAATGAATGTGGAAAATAAAAATTATAGCATTGCCTGGATGTAGTTTCATATATATCATTATAATACAAATAACAACTTTAAAGGAAGTAAAAAGTTAAATATGGCTGTAAGTAAAATTTTAAATTTCTGGTGATTATGTTGTTAGTGATAGTGTCAGCCATGTTATTCTGAGAGTGTTGAGTATGTGTCATGTGACATCAAACAAATAACTAATTATTTTTGGTATCATTGGGAGTGACATCTTTGTTATGCGACAGATAAATGATCAAAGAGGTTAAGTAAAATACATATATACATATCTACTAAACACCAAAAAATAAGTATTTAAGTGATTAAAAACTAAAGATTCAAAAACTAAAATAATTAGATACTCTAAGGGGAAAAAAAACCCAGAAAAATGTGACAAAGAACTAAATGTAAAATTGAAAAGGTAAAAACATAACTGAAAAATTAATCAAAGGTTTAAATGGCAAATTCAAGTCAGACGAAAAGCATTGGTGAATTGGAGAACAGACATTATATGACTTGTGTAATCCACACAACAGCCAGCATTTATTGAGTCTTTAGGCTAGAAGAAGAGGTCATCATATCCCTAAATTGCTGGAGAAAATAAGAATTCCACCAAGAATTCTACAAGTGTCATTCAAGCATAAAGGTGTAATAAGGGCATTATAGGATGAATAAGAACTTACCAGAAACAGAACCTTCCTGAAAAAAAAACAAAGTTTTATGTCAGAAAGAAGGAAACACATACACATATCCAGGAACAATGTGGTACCAACATTTTGAACAATCATGTTTGAAGTAAGAGTCCTTTTCTTGTTCCAGAAAAAAAGAGATGTTACTTCCTTTTTGACTATGTTAAATCAAATATGAAAGCTAACATTTTAAAGACAACCATGAAAGTATGATAATAGAATGATTATGTTATGCATCATTGGGGGGGAAAAGAAATAAAAATACTCTATCAATCCAATAGAAAAGAAGAAAGAAGAAATGAAAAAAACATGAATAAGTAGAACACATAAAGTAAGAAATTATAAATCAATCTAAATATGTCAGTTGTCATAATAAATGTAAATGTTCTTAGCTTGCCACATACAAGTGTCTGAAGGAGAGGAAGAGAGAAACATAATTACTTATTAAATTTGGAAGTAAAGGATTCAGAAAATACACCAGGCAGAAACTAGCCTTAAAAAAGCTGGTGTAGCTATTTTAATATCAGGGGAAAAAATTGAAGCCTCAAATTATTACAGGGAACTAACTTACATAAATACATATTACAGTTTAGAACTTCTATATACCCAATTATATATCTTCAAAATATATCAAAGATATGGCAAAATTTTAAAAAACTAGCTGAAGAATCTACCATTATAGTGGGAGATATTAATACCCTTCTCTCAGTAACTGATATCTCAGGAACAAAATAAGAAACATCTAGAATATTTGAGCCACATAATTCCTGAGTGTGAAATAAGATATATAGAATCGTGTATCTCCCAAATTGGAGATGAAATGTGCATTTAAAACATGCATAAAGAACATACAAATGTTGACCATTTCCTAGACCACTGATCCCAAGTGTTTGCCAAAATGTGGAGCAAAGGAATCTGTTACGCTCTAGCAGTTCATATCTATGTGGGTACACCCATTTTGGAGAGCAATTTGGCAATAGCTAATAAAATGAGAAAAGCATATACCACACGCATCAGCACTTCTACTTTTAGGAAATTCCTATTCATTATAGCAGTATTCATGTACCAGAATCATACTGCAGCACTGTTTAAAATTGTTAAAAATTGGAAATACCCTAAATGTCCATCAACCAGGGGAATGAATAGGTAAATCGAACTATATCACACAATGTAATATTATCAAGCTGTTAAAGCTGTTAAAATAAATGCACTAGAGCTTTTTGAGTCAACATGGGTTGATTTCAAAAACATCTCAGTCCAAATTCCTTTTCCAAAACCTTTGGTGGCCAGATGTGTTTCAGAATTCAAGGTTTTAAAAATACTTCAGAGAGGCATATATTTATATTTTGGTAACACCACCTCAGAAGTTGGGCCAGCACTATAAAACCAAACATACTAATATTTCCTCTGAAAAAAAATAGAGATTCACCTAAGTAGAATAAATCATGGCCAAGAATAGCCTCACATCAATTTGGGGCATGTTTTACCACCTAATGAGATCTGGTTAGGTTAAACTTTGTTGCCAAATACATTATGGAAAAAAAATTTCGTTGGTTTTCAGACCTTTGCATGTCAAAATTTTAGCAAAAAGATTAAAATGCACAGGGTATGATAACACACACATATACATATATAGTACACTTTTTAAAACACTATCAACAGCACAATTTATTTTATGGCAACATGCATATTTAGACATTTATAAAAACCACTCAGGGGACTGATTATTGCCGAGTTGAGTTGAGTGTTTACTTCTGAGGAGTGAAGGAAATGGTATCAATGAAGGGGACCAGGAGACTTCAATTGTATTTGAAATATTTTGCTGCTGTTGTTTAAATAAGGAGAAAGTGGGGTAGATCTTTTTACCAACCACGCTACTTAAGAAACAAGAATTTCGCCAGATGGAAAAAGTGGGAAAGGATATTCCAGGCAGAGAGAAAAGTCTACCAAAGTCTCTGAAGTCCACAAGAGGATGACAGACAAGACTACAGATGGCTGCGTGGGTGGAAAATAGGCTTCTCATTGGGTGAGGGGAGATGGTGGGAGATGAGGCTTGAGTTGATAAAGAAGTTAGAGTACATTCTGTAGGTGGTGGGGAGCCAGGAATGGCATAATCAAATTTGTGTTCTGACAAACCTGCTGGTGGCCTCATAGTGGAAGGATTGTACAGATACAGATTAGAGACAGCTACTGCCACGTACCTGTGTGTGGCAAACTCTTTTTATTTACACCATCCTTTTTAGATTTCCCCAGGTCAAGAAGATCAGTATTTATTTCTCCAGTTTGAGAAGAGAAAAACTGAACCTCAAAGTCCTCATAACTTGTTCAGAGTTGTACAGAGGAAGCAAGCAAATTGAGATATTCTGAATTGCTCCGCTGAACGTTCTGCCTTCTCTCCCAACGATTGCCATCCAACAGGACGGCAAAGAAGGAAGTTGGAATGCCTGAGATACGTTCTTGATATTGAGAAAAGATGGTTTGTTTTTTCCCCAAAAATGTGACCTCAAAGATTCCATTGTTGAAAAGTTTGGATAGGAAACTTGTGAAATAGGCAAGTTCTTTTTTATTTTTTATTTTTGAGACCGAGTCTCGCTCTGTCGCCCAGGCTGGAGTGCAGTGGCCGGATCTCAGCTCACTGCAAGCTCCGCCTCCCGGGTTTACGCCATTCTTCTGCCTCAGCCTCCCGAGTAGCTGGGACTACAGGCGCCCGCCACCTCGCCCGGCTAGTTTTTTTGTATTTTTTAGTAGAGACGGGGTTTCACTGGGTTAGCCAGGATGGTCTCGATCTCCTGACCTCGTGATCCGCCCGTCTCGGCCTCCCAAAGTGCTGGGATTACAGGCTTGAGCCACCGCGCCCGGCCAGCAAGTTCTTTTTATAGAGCTCTCCCAGGTGGTAAGATCATGCATGGGTGCATGGTAGAATTGGATCCCGGGTATAAACTAATCTGACCTCCCTCTTTCAGCAAAGGGAAAAACCAAGCCCAGAGGGAGGGAGGAATGAGCCTCAAAGGTCACAGAAAGGAAGAGGTCAAGTTGTATTTAGAAAGTGGATATTTTTACTTCAAGTACAGGATTCCTTGCCATTCCCCCATTGTGAATAGAAGGAGGCTTTTAGGTAAAGAAAAAAGGTTGATGAAATATAGACTTTTATTAGATAAGAAAATGACATCAGAGGAAGCTGCAGAAAAAGTTGTTATTAAGAAGAGCAGAGACGACCGCCTACTTCAGTTAATAAATTTTAAGATCAGGGATTCATAAAAGAGATTATATGTGTGCATGAGGACAAACAGCTCTCTGAGTGTGAGTGGGGGCAGATTCAAACCCAACAGAAGCCTGATGTGTATTCTTCTGAGACTTCTTGTAAACAAAAATAAGTTGGAAAATATATCACCATTTAAGGATTGAAAGTATCTGAGTGAGGTACAGATTATACATCTTGAGGATAAAGTATATGCTTTTTATCATTGATTAAATTGAACATATTTACATCAATCATGAAAAAATGACAAATTATGAAGTTTTAATCATAGCTGAAATTTCTCTCTTTAAGAGATGGGGGAATTGTGAGTTTAATTAAAGTCCAAATGATCAGTTTGGTGCATCATATTGAAAATGTCCTACATATCATTTAGTATTCCTAACAAGCCCTATTTCATCAACTTGCAGACTTAGCAATGTACCCTTGAAACTATACAGGGAAGTAAACTTTGTGCAGAAAAGTGATGTCTATCAATATCTATCTATCATTTTAGGTGAGACACTATGAAATCTAATGGGGAAGAAATTCTTGTCTTTCATTTATTCTTCAGCTCTCTGGGACCTAACTCGCATCTGCCATATTGGAAGGAACAAGAGAGGAACAATATTTGCAGCCCACAAAGCACTCATAGTTCATGAGGGATGCGCTAGTATACAAGGAAAGCACAGTCCAAGAAGTGTTTGACATCATAGGATGGGCACATGAAATGCATAAGGAACTTGTTAAGTACCTTGTTACTAAGTGCCAATTATCAGCCCCAGGCCAACATCACTTGCTTATTGTTCTTCTCTTTCTGAAGTGAGCCTCCCCTGCCCAGCCTTTGTAGTTCCTGCCTCCCAAGTTTGGCTGCAGTACTGGGCAAAACCATTCATTTCCCCTTGCCTTTGTTGTCTTTAAAAAGAGCCTCATACGCTCTTTCACTCACTTTGAAGACAGTAACAGTGAACAATAATGGCAAATAAGAGGGTGCCACAAAATGATCCCAAATTTCCCTTACCACAAAAGCAAGTCTTCAGAAAAATATATTGTTCTCCTTTCATAAGTTACCTATGTTTCTCACAGAATGTTACAGAGCATCATATTCTTACATTCATGAATCTCAAAAAGACTAGCAATCTTGCTCATTTAAAGACCTGAAAAACTAATTGAAATCACATATCCCTACATCCCCAATAATGAAGAGATATTAAGCCTTTCCTCTGGAGAATATTATAAATAATTTTCTTTTATTTATTCAGTTGTACAAAAACGTGTTCAAACCATGAAGTTTTAATATCTGCATTGAACAAAGGTTATTGTGATGGCATAATGTCGAGTTTATATATGAAACCAACACTCTTCTATGTGTACTCTAGTCCTTAGCAGCCAAAATCTAAATAACTCTCTCCTGTCTTCCACCAGGCTTAATGTTTCTTTCTTTTTTTTAACTCTCATTTGATTATCCTTTTAAAAATTACTAACATATTGATTTGCTCACTTCAGAAAAAGTGTTGCTTAAAAATCCAGGATGGGCCGAGTGCAGTGGCTCACACCTGTAATCCCAACACTTTGGGAGGCCAAGGCAGGTGGATCACCTGAGGTCGGAAGTTCGAGACAAGCCTGACCAATATGGCAAAACCTCATCTCTACTAAAAATACAAAATTAGCTGGGTGTGGTGGCACATGCCTGTAATCCAAGCTACTCAGCAGGCTGAGGCAGGAGAATCACTTGAACCTGGCAGAGGTTGCAGCAAGCCGAGATTGCACCATTGCACTCCAGTCTGGGCGATAGAGTGAGACTCCGTCTCAGAAAAGAAAAAAAAAATCCAGAATGATTGAGCTTCTGCATGTGTTTTGAGCAGGTTTGAGATAGGCATGTCCTCTATAGATGATGTTATGGATTTCTCTGCGTTATTTTCATACCATTGCATTTGAAATTTTATGAAACCATCTGCTAAAAACAACTGGCTTTAAAGACTCCATCTCTGTTGAAATTGTTCACACAACAGCTTAAATAAGGAGGGGAGAAAGAATGTGGGAAGTTGAATTTGAAGACTCCCTCTTTTAACTGTTCTTTTCTTCTATCCCAGTGTTTATATTATGGATAAGAGAAAATCTCAAGACGCCCAGGTGTGGTTTGGAAACAGTTCCTAGATTTCTTATTTTTTGTAAATTCATTTCAAACATTTGCATGAGACTGTGTCTACTTATTCCCCAGTGCACTGGAGAAGGGGTCACTGAGATCGGGGAGGGAAATGGGGACAAAGTAGTAATAGAGGAGTGAGGTTTGGGGGAAACCAGGGAGGGTGAGACAAGATACAGCCAACAACTCATGCAGTTGGCTGCACCTAGAAAAGGACAGGTAATGTTGGTGCCCCGCAGGTCCTGGCTTGCTGGGCCTTGAGGTTTTCGTTGGCAGAGCTAAGTCTTAGACCTTAATGATAGGCCATAGGGTTGGAGAAAAAAAACCCATATATACGTAGTCACATTCTTCAGCTAAAAGGATGGATAATGGATGGATGTATGTATGGATGGATGGATGGATGGATGGATGGATGGATGGATAAATGGATAGATAGATAGATAGATAAGCAGATAAGTGTCTACTTATACATAGTCACATTCTTCAGCTAAATTAGGAGAGATAATGGGACTTTTCCAGCGCTGTGGCTATCTTGAATCTCATATTTCTGGGTCTCACATGTCTCACCATTGGGCCAGCAAGTGAGAATCAGCAAACCCTGACATGGGGAGAAGAACGGCCCTTCTTAAGGTCATCTCTGTCCTAATTCTCAGAATCTGTGGATACATTACCTTACATAGCAAAAGAGATTTTGTTGATATGATTAAGAACATTGAGATGGGAAGATGATTCAGGATTAGCCAAGAGGGCTCAATATAATGACAATGGCTCCTATAAGAAGGAGGCAGAAAGGTGAGAGAAAAGTAGGAGACATGATGATGGAAGCCAAGGGTGGGAAGAGGACTTGAAGGTGGAAGCAGATCACAGTAATCCCATTGCTGGGAGCAGCCAGAAGTCAAGGTGCATGGTGACTTCCCAAAGCTGGAAAAGACAGGGAGTATATTTCTCCCAGAGTCTCCAGGAGGAACACAGCACTGATACCTGGATTTCAGGACCTCCGATCCCAGAACTAAAAAATCATACATTGGTGTTGTTCCATGCCTCCAAGTGTGTAGTGATTTGTTGGTGCAGCAGCATGAAAATCATATACCCCCTCTCAAAGTTTTCATTTTGAAGGTCCCGTTCTTCAGAAATGATGTCAGAAACATTTCAGTGAATGCAAAGGATTGACCTTGTTTATTTTTCATTTTTTGAAATTTTAGTCTCCCTTTTCCTGAAATTGGTTCTTTTTCAAGTGGCATGTTGAAACAACTGTGCACTTCCACACTGTGATGGTTAATTTTAGGTGTCATCTTGACTGAATGAAGAAATACTCAGATAGCTGATGAAGCATTATGTCGGGGTATGACTGTGAGGGTGTTTCCAGAAGAGATTAGCATTTGAATCAGTGGGCTGAGTGAAGAAGATCTGCCCTCAAAGTGGGTGGGCACCATCCAATCGGCTGGGAACCAGGATAAAACAAAAAAGCAGAGGAAAAGTGAATTCTCTTTCTCTCCTGGAGCTGAGACACCCTTCTTTTCTTGGACAACAGAACCCCAAGTTTTCTGGCCTTTGGACTCTGGGACCTATATCGTTGTATCATTGACCCCTTAGTATAATAGACCCCTCTGTATCATTGACCTCTTAGTTTCTCTGACCTTTGGCCTCCCACTGAGAGTTACATCATCAGCTTCCCTGGCTCTGAGGCCTTTAGACTTGAACTGAACCACGCTACTGGCTTCTCTATTTCTCCAGCTTGCAGAAGGCCCCTACTGGGAATTTTCAGCCTCCCATAATTACATGAGTCAATTCATCTAATAAATCCCATCCTATCTATCTATCTATCTATCTATCTATCTATCTATCTATCTATCTACCTATCTTCCACCTGCCTATCTATTTATTGATCAATCTATTGATCTATCTGCCTGCCAATCTATCTATTGATCAATCTATCTTCCACCTGCCTATGTATCTATCAGCCACCTGCCTTTCTATCCATCTATCTACTTATCTGTTGATCTATCTATGGATCTATCTGCCACCTGCCTTTCTTTCCACTTATCTACTTATCTATTGATCTATCTATCTGCCACCTGCCTTTTCACCTATCTACTTATTTATTCATCTATCTGTCATCTATCTGCCTGTTCATCCATCCATCCATCCATCCATCCATCCATCCATCCAACCATCCATCCATCCATCCATCCATCCATCCATCCATCCATCCATCATGTTGGTTCTATCTCTGTAGAGAAACTTGATAAAGACATGCAGTGACAATCTGCAATGCCAATATCACAGGCCAGTATAAGCCCTTACACCTCTGTAAGACCTGTATTAAGATAATCAACTAGATTATCAAAATAACTAATAACTAGAAAAGGACCCTAAAAATCCTTCATGCTAACCTTTAATATCATCTTGCCTTTTCTGTTCTTAACATGATCCTGCTCTCCTAGCCATCAGAACATACTTGCAAAGTCTGGGCAGCAGGAGTACTCACCTACCCCCCGACCCTGACCCCACACCATAAACGACAATGGGGGCAGCATGTGAGGGGAAAAGGAGAGAAACCATCCATTTTGGTTTCATGCTTAACTATCAGGATCTTGGCTCCAAGCCAATGCATTCATCTTATAATAATAACTGGCAGCAATCCAGAGCCTTTTAGAAAATAAGAAAGGCAGAAAGGGAATTAAGAAAGGAGAAGAAGAAAAAAAAAAGAAACCCAAATAGAAAGAAGAGACCCACAAAAAGGAGGCCAACAAAATCATATTGCTAATTTTTCTTTTAAAAAGAGAAAAGAAAAAACCCATACATAGAACATATTTTCTACAACCATCTGTTTTCATCATACTCCATGGCCTGTAATTAAATTTTAGTGAACATCTTACCTTTCCTGCTTTCTAAAATCAGAATGTAAATGTATTCAGATTTATCGTGGGTGTCATGAAAATGAAACAACAAAGCAAAAAAAAAAACCCTCTGAAATGACTTGGGGCATGAGCTTTGTTGCTGCGACTATAGAGAGGGTCATATGTCCAACCTGGTCTCACCAAACTCAGAAAATCTGCCACACTGATGTGAGATCAGAGAGGCCATGGGTGAGAGAATTGACCTGAGTGGCAACCAGAGCCATGGGGCTGGGAGGAAGCACATATGCATCAGCTAAGCATCTCTCTCCTCCAGGCACTGTGCTAGGCATGTGGGATGCACAGAGTCAAACACCCCTTGCAAGTGCTGCCGGAAGCAGGAATTGCCATGCCCATTTTTCATTTGAGGACAGTGAGGGTTCAAAGGGAAAATAGTTATGTCACAGATTCAGCAAACAATGCAGCCAGCATTCACACCCTGCAGAATAAAGCCCTACTCTCACCTAATCTTCAAGTTGACACTCTCAGCATCGTTCAGCCTCACTTGGGTTTTCAGGCTATTCAGGAAAAATCTTCCTGGGCAATTGAGAAATGGCACACGGAGTGGCTCTGCTGTGTTGAGTGGAAGCAGAAGTCTGCAAACTCAAAATCCCCGTGATTTACAGAGTTGAACACAAATAAACCATCCACCATCCCTTTCCCTTGAGACCCTAAAAACGGGCAGTGATCCTGTAGTGTAAAAGTCTGACTACAAGCAGCAAAGTGCATTCTGGAAATGAAGTTAAATATGCAAGGGTTGGGGAGAAAAGGAAGGCAAAATAGTGCATTTGGAAGCTATTTGTAATAGCAGCAAAATTTATAGCAAAGGCCAATAGGATCCTGCTCAAAGATTGGTAATTTCCATTTACATAAAAAATATCAAAGTACCAAGCATTTTATATTCCCATGTGAAATGACCTTTGGACTTCTAACCTCATAGAACATTTTAGCTGGACTAGAGGTATGTAGCTCAGGAGGTGAATTACTTTTTGCAGTGAAAGTTTGCAAACTTTATTTCAGTCCTGAGAAAAGGAGATCATAATAAAATATGGTTGGAAATCGATTGGAGTTGAAGGTCAGTAGGCCACAGCCTGAAGATGATTGAATGGACATTCAGGGCTTAAGTTTTATTCCAACTCCTTGCAAATTCCTGGGATATATTTGGAAAAGTTGCTTCTGTTCTCTGGGCCACAGTCTCCTCATCTGTTGATGGTTCCTGGAAGGCTGAATACACACTGGGATACATGCTGCCCACAGAAATGGAAAGGGTGGGAAACTCATTCCTCAGTGTGCCTTTCCATATGCAAGACAGGTGCCCATGTTAAAAATGAGAACTGCCCATCTAGAGCTTAGGGCTTTGAGATGCAGAGGACCTAGATGAGCATGACTTTGTGGAGTGCTGGCTCTGAGAGCAGTACTTAGCGCACATCAGTTGCAGATTGGTTCTCACAACCTCCCTAAGAGATAAATACCAATCATTTTTTAAATGTAAAGACTGAGGCCCAAAGGAGTTAGATGACCTGTCCAATTTCAAAGAGATGTTATGTGACAGAGTTAAAATTTGAAACCCAGAACAGGACTGTCTGGGTCCAAGGTTTTAATTATAAACCTTGCCTCAAATTGGAAAATAGGGTTTTCTCCACCCTAAGTGATGAACATAAAAACTAAAGCATGGTTGAGCTGGTGGCTCAAGCCTGTAACCTCAGCACTTTGAGAGAACAAGGAGACACAATTGCTCAAGCCCAGGAGTTTGAGACCAGCCTGGGCAACATAGCAAGACCCCATCTCTACAAAAAATGAAATACTAGCCAGGTGAGGTGGCACACACCTGTGGTCCCAGTCGCAGAACCTCAGGGGCAAAGGTGGGAGGATTGCTTGAGTCTGGGAGGTTGAGGCTGCAGTGAGCAGTGTTTGCACCACTGCACTCCAGCCTGTGGGGAAGGGCAAGACCATCAGAACAACAACAACAACAAAACCAAACAAACAAAAACCCAAAAAACTAAAGCACATCAAGGTGTAGCCAGTTTCACAGAGGGAAGGAAGTACTTGCTGTCCCACCCACGCAGGTAAAGGACACAGGCCCTGCAGGAGTCAAGCTCCCATCCAGCCGCCAGCTCCCAGAGTGTCTGAAGTGTGAGCTCAGAGGAAGCCTCTGCCTTCTTAGGGTCAGCTTTTTTGCTCTGCCAAGTGAAGCACTTGAAACAGAGGTCCAGGAAAGCCTTGGAACTCAAAGCATGTAACTCCCAGAAGCCACAGCATCAGCCTCAGCTGGGAGTGTGAGAATTGCAGAATCCCAGGTCCCAGCCAGACCTGCTGCAGCAGAATCTGCATTTTCACAACATCCCTGGGTAACTCATGTACCTATTAAAGCTTGAGAAGCTCTGTGCTAAAGGTCCTTCCACTTTTCATGTCCCAAGGCTTTGTTTTATGTCTTGAGTGCCAACAGAGGTTCGTACAGGAAAGAAAAAGGGCGGAAAAGGAGGTTGCAGGATAAAGGAAGAGGGGACATATGAGAAATAGTGAAGAGAGAGACAAATAGGGGAGTGAGGGAGAAATGAAAGAGGTTGGAAAGGCAGAGAAAGAATGCCAAGCAAAGGGGGAGGGGAGGGAAAAGGAGAGAGCCAGAGAGAAAGAAACAGGAAGAAAAGAGAAAGATCGGCCAGGCACGGTGGCTCAGGCCTGTAATCCCAGCACTTTGGGAGGCCAAAGTAGGCAGATCACCTGAGCTCAGGAGACCAGCCTAGACAACATGACAAAATCCTGTCTCTACCAAAAATGCAACAAGTTAGCCAGGCATGGTTGTGTGTTCCTGTGGTCCCAGCTACTTGGAAGGCTGAGGTGGGAGTATCGCTTGAGCCTGGGAGATGGAGGTTACAGTGAGCCAAGATCACACCACTGCACTCCAGCCTGGGTGATAGAGTGAGACTCCCCCCCCAAAAAAAAAAGAAGAAGAGGGAGGGAGGAAGGAAGGAAGGAAGGAAGGAAGGAAGGAAGGAAGGAAGGAAGGAAGGAAGGAAGGAAGGAGAGAAAGAGAGAAAGAAAAGAAGGAAAGAAAGAAGAAAGAAAAAAGGAAAGGAAAGGAAAGGAAGAAAGAAAGAGAGAAAGAAAGAAAGAAAGAAACAAAGAAAGAGAGAGAGAGAGAAAGAAAAAGAAGCAAAGGGAAAGAAAGAAAAAGAGAGAAAGGAAAAAAGGAAAGAGAAAAACCTAGGGAAGAGAGAAGGGAAATAATAAAGAAGAAAGAGAGGCACCCAGGCACTCAGTCTGCTGATGGCTGGAGGGAAAGCAGGCCAGAGAGGTGACAGAGGATATCTGGGGCCATGGACAAGGGAAGGCAGCTCCCCAGCCTGTGCTCCAGCGTCCAGGATGGCAACTTTTTTGATCCTTCCAAACAGCTCATTTCTGTTGCAGTTTACTCACTCAGGTGGGTTCTATTGTTAATGAGAAAAATGACCATTACCCAATCCTTCCACATGCATGCACCCTCTTCTTGGATGTGCCCAGTTATAAATTAGCCATTTTCATGATTAATTTTTCCTGGATGACTCATTCTTCAGGAACTCAGCATCAGCCTGGGCTGTGGGAGTTCGATTTCTGTGGTCATCTGCTCTCCAGCATTCTGATGTGAGTTAACCCTTAAGAAATAATGACAGCAGCCTTGATGGGGATCAATGATGCCTCGGTGCCCACAAATCACACCGCAGAGGAGCTAGTTTTCGAAGCCTCGCCAGATTCCTGGCTCGTGGTTGTAAAGCAGATGGAGGGGTAGGGGGAGATTTGACGATAATTTTATCTCTTTCTCTTCTTGGTTTCAGAGGCCAGGTATGCAGGTGAGGAAATGTCCCACATTAAACCTTCTTGACACCAACTAGAAAAGGCCAGCAGACTTTTTGCTTATTTATTCTTGGGCCAAGTTATTTAATTTTCCTTTCAATGTTCAAACCCTGGGATGGCATCAGGACAGAGGAGAAAGACAGACCTCTTGTCAGTTCTCCTTACTGCTCACAACCATGAACGTGGGCAGATTTTTGATCCATCGTTTACTCAGTTATCGAATAGGAAGTGGGATACTCACCAATGGTCTTGTTGTAAGAACGAGGGATGTATTAGTTCGTTTTCATGCTGCTGAAAAAGATGTACCCCAAACTGGGCAATTTACCAAAGAAAGAGGTTCAATGGACTTACAGTTCCACGTGGTCGAGGATGCCTCAAAATCATGGCGGAAGGCAAGGAGGAGCAAGTCATGTCTTACATTGATGGCGGCAGGCAAAAAATTCATGCAGGGAAACTCCCATTTTTAAAACCATCTGATCTCGTTAGACTCATTCACTATCATAACGAGAGCAGCACAGGAAAGGCTTACCCCCATAATTCAATCACCTCCCACCGGGTTCCTCCTTTGATACAGGGGGAATTGTGGGAGTTACAATTCAAGACGAGATTTGGGTGGAGACATAGCCAAGCCATATCAAGAAAAAATTTGATTTTTAACTTAGTTAAATTAAAAAAAAAAATTCTTGCCAAACTGAATTTAAAATTGAGTAAATGTTTATTGGGGTGTTAAAATGTCTTAAGGGAAATTTTGTTTAAAACATTGGAAGTAGTTTTACCACATAGAAATCTAGGGACATCTTGCGTCTTAAGGCAAAATTCTAGAGTATGAGATTTGTTTTTAAAATATAAAGACACCAGGATAAAAAAATACAGAAATTTTTGTAAATGGTTGCTTTACTTTTAAAACTACATTATAAAGAAAGTCTAAAGGTCTGAAGCATGCTCTATGCAGTTTTTGTATTTGTGTGGGGTCTTGTAAAGAGACTCAAATTGTAGGTTTCAATCCCTCACATTTAGGATATTTTAGTAATCCGATTCAGTTGCAGTGATAAAGCATATTGACTATGGAAGATGACGAGGGTAGCCTGGCCCCCACAAATAAGGGAAAATACCTTATTTTCCTGCCCTCAAGAGCCCTACCTTCCCATATTGAAGCTCATGTCCTTGGTTCACACCTCCTGACCTTTGCAAAAGTGTTTCCCACATTGAAGTGCTTTTTTCTTCTTATACTTAGGAAATGTCCATCCATCCTTCAAGATCTAGCATAAACTTCTTTGAATGAGGTTGGTTTCTTCCAGTCCAAGCCTATGAATTTGGCTTCCCTAGAGCCAGGGACTCTGGTCAATGCTGGGGGAGAACAAAGACCCAAGGTCTTTTAATGGGCTTCAAGGGTTCCAGAGCACTGTGGGCAGCTCGGGGCACTGAGGAAACTCCACGGCCATCTTCTGGCCTCCTCTTTGTTTGGTAGCTCAGACTCCTTTGAAAAGCAAATATGCCTCCTTCTACTTATTTTGTTTAGGGTCAGAATATTGCGTGGCACATGGTCTGTATTTTTAATGTTTGTGGAAACAAGTACTGCATTGACTTATTTCAAATCCATTCTGTATCTTCAAATCAACTTGGCTTGGCTTTTGTTTGTTTGTTTGTTTGTTTGTTTAACTGCTTTTACTTGTACCAGGATAGCTGAACCAGATATCAATTACAGATACCAGCTGGGTGGGGGGGAAAAACTCCATCCCCCACCCCCAACTTTTTTAATGCAAATATCATTGTGTGCTTATGATTTTAGAATGAATAGAAATGAATTTATCAGCTGCGTATGTTTTCCAAGATAATATGAATGAGGTGGTGTTGAGGACGGGGATATCCTGCAAAGAAGTCTTAACCCCCAATCTCTTGGGCATCTTATCCATTCAGTTCCCAAAGCCAAATGCTAGTCAGTTCTTTGGGCATAAATTGAGAGTTATCCCCTTGAAAGCTGCGATTCCAGTGGTGTTTTGTGCATGTTGCCTAGTGTGAGATCCAGATAGATCACATTTTCACACTTACCCATCTGCCACCGCCTGCCTCTCAAAGAGCCACTCAGTCATACTCTTTCAAGAGTCCTGGCTGCTGCGGGAATGTATTTTGAAAATGAAATAAGAACAAAAGACGAGTGAGCCCCCTCCCCAGCCCGCTCCAGGCAGGGTCACAGGCAGACACGAGGCCATGAGCTTTGGTCCCATGGCTGCCCTCCCCTCTGCTCCCCACAGACGTTCTCTGCCTGAGGATAATTTGGAAAGAACCTTTTGCTCCTGCTGGGTTATGGTGGAAGCGATTCACGTACTCTGAGAAGAAACCCTGAGTGAGTTGGGTGCCTCACATGAACTGTCATTTTTTGTTTCCATTTGGTTTCAGTAATTATGACTTTGACATTACCACGCATTCATCAGTGACACTGTGCCTCCTTTGTTCTCTACAAGAGGCAAATGGTTGAGAGAAGATGGTCTAGGAGGGGACCTAGGTTCCCAAGGAAGAGAACGAAGCAAACACAACTCACAGGAGACGACAGGAAGGGAAGCACCAGGGCCGAAAACACGTGACATTCTGCAACAATGGAATCAGAAACGGGAACTGCTGTTGCTTCTGGGTTCTTGAAATCGTGTTAGAACGTGGGGTGACTCACATTTGTCCCTTTGGCTAAAGTTAGCTTCCATCCTGAACAAAATCCACAGGCTGGTTTGGTGGTGTTGTTATTGTTTTGTTTGCCTTCTTTTTTTTTAATTTTCTTTCCTTTTTTAGTTCTTATAATGCTAAAGCAGAGAATACATGAGTGCACACTAAACAACCAACACACCACGGCTCTTTGTCTCTCAGGTATTTTAGTGGGGTGGCGTTTATTGAGTGTAGGTTATTTGAGAAAATGCGGGCTTTCAACCCAGAGGTGGGGTCCAGCCCTTGCAGAATCTCCTGTGGAGGAGCTGTGTGGCCTGGGCACGCTGACTGTTCTTTGTGGAGCTTCATTTCATCTGTTTATTAGCGACATGGAGGTAATAAGACCGACTTCCTGGCGTTGTTGAGCTGATGAGTGAGAAATCAGTCAAGCATGATTAGCACAATGGCTGCCACTGGGTAACCTTGCAGAAAGTGGATCTTGCTTTTATCCATGTTCTCTTTACTTAAATAAAAATAAAAATACCTTCTGGTAATAGTTTAGTCCATCTATTTAATTAAATGTCAAGGAAGGGAGTGGCTAATAGCCACAAGCTCCCTACCCACCTCCATTCCTCTCCTCCAGGTCTGGGAAGAATGTACAGAAGAGGGGTTACACTCTCTCTAATGTCTAGATTCCTATCAGGCACGTGCAATGCTTCGATTCATGGACAAATTCCCTGAGGTCACAAGTGGCCCCTGCCAGTGTGATTCAGATCATCCCTGCCCAGTCCTGTCATCCTGTGGGTTTCCCTGACACTTGCTCTCTGGCTTCTGGCCAGATGATTTATTGGGAGGCACTATTGGAGCCAAAGGGTGAGAAGAAGGGAAAGGGGAGAACACATTTCCTCCTCCCCTTCCCTGAGCAGCTCTAGCCATGGCAGTGTCTCATGCTGACTCCATGTCCAGCAGATGAGCCTCTCTTTACGGTCCCTGCTCCCTTGTAGCCCCTGTTGTGCCTGCTTCTTGTTCTAAATGACTTCCTCCAACCTCCGTCATTTGTGTTACTAATTTCCATTCTAAATCCCATCCTTCTGAGATGCCTAGAGTGGGTTCTGTTTTTTGCCTAGACCTTGAATTTTACTATGAAGATGTATTTGGACATGGACTTGAAAGTACGATGAGCCAAAGAAACTCTCAATAGTCCTTTCTCTCTACCTCTGTACAAAGCCACCTGACGAGCTTTAAGGACTTACGGTCATTCTCTTTTACTTTGATCTGCACATTTGTTTGGGCCTTGCCAGCAGCTAAGAAACCTCAGAATTCTGGAGAAATTCAGGATGGAGCCAGAGGTGCGCACATGATCCAGTTGGTCTCATGAGTCTGCTCTGGTTTTTTCTGGATCCAGTGTGACTAGGTTTGCTGATGTGGCAGGTCCTCTACACCTGTAGTTTTGGGTTTGTTTGTTTGTTCTGAGACAGAGTCTTGCTCTATCAACCAGGCTGGAATGCAATGGCACAATCTCAGCTCACTGCAACTCCTGCCTCCTGAGTTCAAATGATTCTCATGCCTCAGCATCCCGAATAGCTGGGATTACAGGCATGTGCCACCACACCCAGCTAATTTTTGTATTTTTTTAGTAGAGACGGGGTTTTACCATATTACCAGGCTGGTCTCAAACTCCTGGCCTCAAGTGATCTGCCTGCCTCTGCTTCCCAAAGTGCTGGGGCTACAGGAGTGAGCCACAACACGTAGTCCACACCTATGTTTTGTGTCTCCATCAGAGGCTCTCTGCATCCTCTGGAAATGCTTCCCTTTCGTGTACTGATGTCAGAAATATCAGCGATCAGAAGATGAGCTCACCTCAAAGAGTGAGGCAAACCAGAGTTGAAAATAGAGCATTCGACGGCTGAATCATTGGTCTGATTCTGTTACAACTTGCTTCCTGGCCTTGGATAAGTCATTTCCCACCTCCAGAAGGACAGATTGTTGGAGCAAGAGAAAAGAAACTTAAGCCACCTGAGAAGCACCGTGGATGGCTGGATTGCTCATGGGTCCCTCTTTTGCTGTTGCTGCACCAGCTCAGGATGATGATGCATGACTCTGCTTTTGTGACTCAAGTTTTCATGGCGCTATATTTCCCTACCAGCTTGACCATGATAGAAACCCAAATGTGACTGGCCATCAGAAAGCCAGTCTTCTTGCTTCGCACAGAGCAGATGCAGCCCCAAGTATTCAGAGGAACAAAAGGTTAGAGAAATAGAGCAACCCAAAGTGAGCTGCTTTGGCCCTGTGCTAAACCCTTTGTGTGAATTTCCTGACTCAGTAACAACTGGAGGCATTTCTATAAGGCACATGAGTACTCAGTGTTTACAAGGAGAGAAAGTCCCTCGGGGTGGTAAAAAGATACACTAAAGGTAAAAGTCACACAGCAATAGAGACAGGAGATAAACCCTGAACTGTCTACCTTCAAATCCCAGCATCTTCCTGCTGTGCCAGCTTCTCACTGGTGCCAAATCTCAGCTCCTCAGTGAGGATACTGTCTGGCATTTAAAAAGTATTCAGTAACTAGGCGTGGTGGCTCATGTGTATAATCCCAGCACTTTAGGAGGCCAAGGCAGGCTGATCATGAGGTCAGGAAATCGAGACCATCCTGGCTAACACAGTGAAACTGCTTCTCTACTAAAAATACAAAAAAAAAAAAAAAAATTAGCCTGACATGGTGACAGGTGCCTGTAGTCCCAGCTACTCGGGAGGCTGAGGCAGGAGAATCACTTGAACCCAGGAGGCAGAGGTTGCAGTGAGCTGAGCTCGTGTCACTGAACTCCAGCCTGGGCAACAGAACAAGACTCCATCTCGAAAAAAAAAAAAGCTTTCAGTAAATATTTGCAAAACATAGAAAACAACTATTCCTTGTGGGGAAAACATCTCTGAAACGTCTTTCAATGTCATTGTTTTCTAATTGAGGAACTGAGCCTAGCTCTGTTTGCAGAGTTTATTTCTATTTTTATTATTCATTTTTTTAGAGATGAGGTTTCACTAGGTTGCCCAGGCTGGAGTGCAGTGGCTAATCACAGGCACAATCCCAGTACTGATCAGCATGGAAGTTTCACCTTCTCTGTTTCTGACCTGGGCCAGTTCAGCCTTCCTTGGGTAACCTGGTGGTTCCCTGTTCCTGGGAGGTCACTATATTGATGCTGAACTTAGTGCGGATGCCTGATAAGCATAGCGCACTACAGCTCAGCACTCCTGGATTCAAGAAATCTTCCTGCCTCAGCTTCGCAAGTAGTTGGGACTATAGGTGCCTGCCATCACACCTGGCAGAACTCTTTTTCATTAACAATGTTTTGGACAGGCGGTGCTCCATCAAAAGGCCAGAGAAGCATCCCCAATGTGATCGTGGTAGGAGGTGGAGTCTTTAGGAGGTAATTTGGTGATAAGGGGGAAGCCCTCATCAATGGGATTGGTGCATAAAAGAGGCCCCAGAGAGCTCCCATGTCCCTTCAGTCATGTGAAGACACAGTGAGAAGTCACCATCTCTGAACCAAGAAGCAGGGTGCCAGCATACACCAAATCTACTGGTGCCTTGATCTTGGACTTCTCAGCCCCAAGAACTGTGAAAAATAAATTCCTGTTATTTATAAGCCACACGGTTTCCAGTACTTTGTTACAGTGTCCCAAACACACTAAGAAAGTGGGCATGCTAAGACCTAGTCAGATTTGCTGGGAAGATTTAGGAAAAGCAATACAGTGTTTGCTATAATGAATATAGCACATGTCAAATAAGTAGTGTATCTTATTATTATTTTATAGGAAACATGTTATTAATAAAAGAATACTCACAGATATCATCCCTTTCTGATTACACTCAAAGAATCCAATCAGTATCCCCCAAATTTTCTCCTTCCAAAAAGAAAGATGTCGAGGGACATCTTTTTTTTCGAAAAAAAGATGAATGGGTCTACATTTTAAGGGCTGAGAGATTTGGGAGAGAATCAAAGGTAGAAAAAGAGCCACATGGACAGGGAACAGATGAGAAGGTGTCTTTATTAGGTTATTATATGAAGATGTGTTTAAGAAGAGTGGCACTGTATGAAAGGCAGGAAGGAAGATGGGGAATAGGAGATGAAGACAATGCTGGTAAATATTCTCTGAACTATACTCGGATCACTTTTAATCAAGCACAAGAACATCAAGGAGAGAAGAGAAATCCTTTTAATTACTTTTGGTTTTTAAACTTCTTGAATATAATGAGACTGCATGAATGAACTCTGTGTGTCCCTTCCAGGTAAGGGTTATACTCATTGACCATCATTTTCATGGCCTGAACATTTCTGGTAACCATTTCTGTATCCTTGCTTTTTTGCCCAGAGAGGGAGAACTCTCTACCTCAAATACCAGCACATTCTCATTTGCCTTTTGTCCGGAGAACAGGTAGATTAATTCATGTCAAGAGAAATCCTCGTAGGGCTACGGATTAATAGCAATTGGCTCATTCAACCTGGAAAAACAAATCAGCCATTCTAACTCATGCCCCTCTTCCCCCATCCCCCTGCCCCAAATTCCTCTGCAAGCAGTTATTTATTGAGTAGCCATCAGCTGGCTGTATTACTCATGGCTGGAGGACTTCAGGGATGGAATGGCAAAGTAGAATTTTGAGGAAACACATTTTAGTAAACAACATCTGGACGAAGCAAAGAAGAGACAGGAATGTGGTCGGGCATCACCCATGCAGTGACAGATTGCATCTTTAATAAGCAAGCGCTTAATTAGAAAAGTAATTTGTAAGCAGCATTAACGGAATGTGAGTATTCAACTTTGACCAACACGCTTGCGTCGGACCCTAGGCTCTGTCACATACGAGCACGAGGTTTATGTTTCGAACCTGATGATGTCCCCCTGTCTGTGACTCCTGACTATGTACTCATAATAACTGTGCTGATTGGAAGAATAGTATAAAATATTTGCAAGCAATTTAGAGTTTACAACTGTCAGCTTCCCCTCCGCTAGCAGGAGGGTAATCAGGGGATGAAGACAGGGACTGGGATATGAGGATGGAGGGGGAGCCCCTTACTTGCTATCAGGGTGTGCACTGTTAAGAGACAAATCACAGCCTTGCCAGAAGGAATTCCTAAGTGTTGCTGGAAAAGGATGCCCCAAATGGACTGTCAATCAAGGGACAAGATGAATTACAGACATCAAGGAAATGGAACGTAATTCCAGGCTAAGGTGGAATGGCAAGAAACCACAAGTAAGGAAAGGAAGACTGGAGGTGATAAGATCCACTGTGGACATGAGCTGCCAACATCATAGAGAAATACTTTATTCTCCCCCAGCTTCCTGGGCTAGGCTAGGGTAAGGCAGCAGTAGTCTCCAACCCTGAATGCACAGTAGAATATGCTTTTAAAACACACTGATGCCAGTGCCTTGGATTTTTGTTGTTGCTTCCTGGGTCATTTTCACATGCATCCAGACTTGCAAAGTTGCAAACCATCAAGTATCTGAAGTAGCCTGGTACAGAGATGGACAGCAGCTATAGAATCAGCCAGATCTGGATGTGACGCCACATACTTGTAAAACAGCAAATATATATAAATATAATTTGCATATATATAACACGTATATATAAGCAAATTATATTTATATATAAGCAACCATATTTATACATAAGCAAATACATATAAGGGTCTGTCTGAGACTTAGTTTTTCGATATGTAACACTGAACAACATTCCCTGCTTAAAATTTTTGTGGGGATTATTGGGACTGCACATGCAAAATTCTGATAGTTACTGTGACTCAATTTTGTACTAGCCTACCCTCTAGTAAAAAATTGTTGTATGTATTCTGTAAGGATTTATTGAACACTAAATAGATGCTGGGATATTCTCAGATGAATAAAACAAAAATTGTATGCATTACCTAGAATAGTGTTTCTCAGACTTCACATCCATCATAACGTTCTGGAGGGCCAGTTGAGACAGACCCTGCCAGGTCCACTCCTGAGTTTCCCTTCAGTGCGCTTGGGGTATAAACCCACAATTAACATTCCTAAGAGATACCCTATTGATCCTGCTACTACAGATGGGGGGACCCCACTTTGAGAAGCGTCATCCCAGGAAATGGCAGACCGTTAGGAAGAATAGCCAGTTCAATCAGCGGTTTTGCAAAATGGGATAAGCTCTGTGATTGGGGAATGTTGGGAGGGACTCTAAGGAGCAAAGTACAGGGAGAAGGCAACCCTGAAGCTAGCTGAGCGAGTAGGAATGCCAAGCAAGGCCTCCTGGGAACAGTTCAGGATGAGGAGTTAGGGAGAGAGAGGAGGAAGCGGAAGCATATCCAGGCAGAGGGCATTGACCCCGTCGAGAACACGAGGGAAGAGCTTGTGTGGGGTGTCTGGGGGCCTGGGGAAGTTCCCTGTGCTTGGAGCATGGAATGGGGGGCATGAGCGATGCTGAAGGCAGACAGGCAGCGGGCGAAGCTGCAGAGGAGCTCGCTCTTGGAAACCACCCATGAGGAGGCAGATGGGAGGCCGTAGGGGAGCCAAGGAGGGTCACAGAGCAGTCAGCTGTGTCAAGGCCTCCATGTCTGCCCCGGGGGAATTATACGGGAGATGGATATTGGTGGAGGCCTTCTGCTCTGGGAGGGTGGTTAGGCTGGCTTGATTCAAACCATTTCACCTGATTAAATGGGATTGGCTTTACGGGAAAGGTAAAGGCTCTAGTCCACCTACAAAGAAACTTAGATTATAAAATAGAGGCTCCTTCTGAGTCTCAGGACCTCAAAAACATCATGGACAATTTCTGAGAAGTTGGAGAGAGAAGCCGGGAAGGGAAGCCGGAGACAGCACACGGAGTCAGCCCCCTTTCCTATCTGTGGATACCACATCCATGGATTCAACCACCTGCACATCAAAATTATCCAGAAAAAAATGACGCCTGTACTGAACATGTACAGGTCTCTTTTTCTTGTCATTTTCCCCTAAACTATGCACATGATTTACGTAGCATTTACATTATATTAAGTATTGTAAGTAATCTAGAGGTGATTTAAAATACATCACATGAAAGAATGTGTGTAGGTTATATGCCAATACTACACCTTTTTATATCAGAGGCTTAAGCATCTGAGGATTTGGGGTCCAGAAAGTCCTAGTACCAGTCCCCCGAGGTAAACCCAGGGACAACTGTCTTCTAGTCCCACATGGAAGATGGAAGCATTAGTGTCCTATTGCTACTGTAACTGATAACACAAACTTAGGGGCTAACAAACAATACACACTTATTTTCTTACAATTCTGAATATCAGGAATCCTAATATCAGTGTGTCACAGGACTTCATTTCTTCTGAAGGTTCAGGGAATAATCCATTTTCTTGTCCACTCCAACCTCCAGAGGCTGCCCACACTCCTTGGCTCATGGTCACTTTTGGCAATCGCATCACTCTGGCCTCTGACATCTTCTGACATCACCCCACATCACCTTTTCATAAAGACCCTTGTGATGACATTAGCCCCACTGGATAATCTGGGATCATCTTTCCATCTCAAGATGCTTCAGTTAATCATATCTGCAAAGTCCCTTTGCTATGTACGAAAACACATTTACAAGCTGCAGAAATTAAGATGAGGACAAATTTGGGAGTCACTCTTTTGCCTATCACAGGGCAAAATGGTACATGGGTGATGATTTGAAAGCACAGCTTGCAACAGAGATGAAGACGACAAGGGTAAGAATGCTAGATTAAGAAAAAATAAGTATAACATAAAATGAAGTCCCTTCTGTGACCTTCTCAAACAGTAATGTAACTTATTAGGATAGAATTGAGTCAGTCTTTTCTGCAATGACCAGTGGACTGATTTTATTTCTCCATTTATTTGATGCTTTAAAACCCAGCTTTCCTTCCTTCCTTCTTTCCTTCCTTCCTTCCTCCCTTCCTTCCCTCTCTCCTTCCTTCCCTCCTTCCTTCCTTCCATTTTTCCTTCCTTCGTCTTCTTTCCTTCCTTCTGTTTTTCCTTCCTTCCTTCTTTCCCTTCTTCCTTCAATTTTTCCTTCCTTCCTTCCTTCCATATTCCCTTCCTTCTTTCCATTTTCCCTTCCTTCTTTCCTTCCTTCCTTCCCTCCTTCCTTCCTTCCTTCCTTCCGTCCGTCCTTTTTTCCTTCCTTTTCAGATACTCTTTCAGTTGATTCTGATGTCAAGGCTTTAGAAGCCGTACACAAATAGCTATGTGACAGGACCTAAGATGACAAACTTATTGTTCAATAGTATAAAATGTTTTGGAAATTCCCTGCAGCGTCCAAACTTTTACTTGCATTAAAAAAGAAACTGAAATTGTAGATTTTATTTTTTCATTTTTTTCTCCACATTGGTCTCTTACTTTTAGAGTTCACTTTCATGTAGCTTTAAAAAACTTACTTTTTTCCATTGGAAATTATCTCCACATTTACTAAGTAATTAGTATTTTTTTGTATTTGTAGCTTGCTTTAGTGAGATTGTGTACATGTATTGAAAGTCTGAAAACAATTATCTTCATGCAGGATTTTGATGTATCCCCATGATTAAGTTTCATGTGAAATGTTTTTCCACTTCTAAAATAATTTTGCTAAAGAAAAGAAAACACTACTCTTTTCTTGTAATTCAGAAGTGCTTTGCAATGCGTGACGGGAGTGAGGCAATGGAATTAGGTTATGTTAAATTCTTAAAATTTTGAAGCAAATATTCACACACTTCAATATGCACAATGTTATTCTCTTTTATCAAAATCTCTCCGGAGTCTAACAGTGCATTAAATCCATTTGTGGACAGTTTGAGAATTTCAGTTCTCTGCAAGCTAATGGGAAAGAATATATAGGTGTTGAGAACATAGGATTTCTTGAAAAAATGTGGTATTCTCAAAGGGAATGCACACACAGAAGAAGTGCAATGACAGAGAGATAGTTCATTATGGCCTACGACTTTGCTCCAAAAGTGAATGTCATCACTGATGAGAGAATTTGGACCCAAGCAAGATTGACTTTTCACCAGGCTAAACATGCCTGAATGAAATCCAGCTAAGTGGTTTTCTTGTCTCCTTTTACCTAAACTTAATACAAAGTCCCAGATCTGGCCACCATGATAGAATAGGAAGTTTTCTCCATACTGGAGCAGGGTGTGAAAAGAAAATAAGGCATTTGACTCCATTCAGGGTTATTTATACCCTTTCCCATAGACTAAACTCCTGGATAATGTGGCATCATCAGTATCTTTGACTTTAACCAAGACTGAAAGACACTCATCCTTGGAAAAAGAGACCAATGCACCAAGGAATGGAGACTGTGTGCTTCCCTTGACAGATGTATCATTGTGAATACTAAAAAGTTCAGTGCTTTCACTAATCAAATTTAAATTTTTGTGAGGTCTGAGTGTTAATACTAAAATCAGTTCTAAGCTCCCCATTAGAATATAAATTTTAGGTAATCATAATTTATATATAATTAAATATTAATTATAATATATAAAAATTATAATTATGTAATCTAATTAATATATAAATACATATAATTAATATATAATATAATTAATATCAAATCCCAACTGCTTTTAATGACAAATATCATAGATGAAATGCCTTTTTTTTTTTTTTGAGACGGAGTCTTGCTCTGTAGCCCAGGCTGGAGTGCAGGGGCACTATCTCGGCTCACTGCAAGCTCTGTCTCCTGGGTTCATGCCATTCTCCTGCCTCAGCCTCCTGAGTAGCTGGGACTACAGGTGCCTGTCACCACGCCCGGCTAATTTTGTGCGTGTGTGTGTGTGTGTTTTTAATAGAGATGAGATTTCACCATGTTGGCTAGAATGGTCTCGATTTCCTGACCTGGTGATCCACCCGCCTCAGCCTCCCAAAGTGCTGGGATTACAGGCGTGAGCCACCGCGCCTGGCCAAAACCTCACTTTCATGTCCCAAAACATATTACAGAAAAGATACAGTAAAAATAATTAAATACGTAAACAAATAAGGTCTGAAATAAGGAAGAGGCATTTCTGCAGTCCAGGTATGAAACTATCTTTTCAAAGAGAGAGACAAAGTAAGGGTCATTGTCATGAGTGGAGAGTAGAGACCTGAAGCCTGGATTCAGAACAAGAAGAGCTTGGCAGGATGTGAGAGGGAGGGAAGGGGCGGGGCATTTGGAACCAGAGAAGAAAGAGGGCTGGACTGAAGCTGCTACCCATGGCTGGCATGTTTCTATTTGTGCTTCCTGAGATAATCTGAAGATGGACAGGTGCTTCTTGATCGTGAAGAATGTCTACGACGATTGCCTTGGAAGGAATCCCAAGGCAGAGATATTTGTCATTGCCAAGAGCCCATTGCCCACTCTCACCCCCAAGATCTCAGTCTTCAAATTATATCATTTGTGGGAGGCTGAAGTAAGGGTCTATGGCAAATGCTACTGTTGAAGGACAGGAAACATAGGTGGAGTCACCCTCTTGGTCTAGGGTTGGAGCTGCCTCCCCTTAGAATATTTGAGTGGAGGGCTATGCTCAACCCTGGTCCTCTGGCACGCATTAAAATGTTGGAATGCCCCAAAACTAGGTCCTCAGCTCCTATATCTACAGTGTGCCTTTTTTAAAAAATTTTTTTAAATTTTTTAAACAGTGGGATTACATTTTGTACTCCCATCCAGACATCTCACTTTAAATGCCAACTATTTGTTAATAATCTCCAAAGTTACATGTCTGGGCTTCCCACACCATTGAACACCTAATGTGCATACACACTGATGACCTGACACACTGTGATGTCTCAAAGACATCTCAAACCTAACCAGCCAAAGCAGGACTCATAGTTTCCCACCCCATCTCAATCTTCCCCTCCTGATCAATAGTATCCATTCACTTACTGAAGCCTAAAATCCAATAGTCATGTTTTCTTCTTTTCATTTTCTAGCTCTCTAATCCATCAGCACATGTTGCCAACTCTACCTTCAAATTATATTTCAGGTCCACCACCCTTTCTCCATTTCTACTGTTATCAATTTAGTCCAGACCTCACTTGCTTCCTGCTGGGCCCTACTGCAATCAGTTCCTAGCTAGTCTTATTAGACTCCACTGCCATCCTTTCTCCATACACCATGCAGAAAGATATTTTTTGAAGACATAAATTACAGTGTATCAGAGTCCTATTTAAACCCTTTAAAAGCTCGCTATTGTGATAAGAGGGGTATCCACATTCCTTGCCATGCACCACATGGTCCTAACAGACCTGGCCTTTGCCTTTCTTTCTAAATGTACCTTCTTGCTCTTGATGATGATCTATCCACATTAGATTTCATTTTCCTTTTCTTTTCTTTCTTCGGATTTCTTTTCTTTTCTTTCTTCTTTTTTTTCTTTCTCTCTTTCTCTCTTTTTTCTGTCTTCCTTCACTTCCTTCCTTCCTTCCTTCTTTCCTTCCTTCCTCCCTCCTTTCCCTTCCCTTCTCTTCCCTTCCCTTCTCTTCTTTTCTTTTCTTTTCTTTTCTCCTTCCTTCCTTCCTTCCTTCCTTCCTTTCCTGACAGATTCTAGCTCTGTCTCCCAGGTTGGAGTGCAGTGGCCCAGCATTGGTCCACTGAAACCTCCGCCTCTCAGCTTCAAGTGATTGTTCTGCCTCACTTTCCCTAGTAGTTGGGATTTCAGGTACATGCCAACATGCCTGGCTAATTTTTGTATTTTTCATAGAGACGGGGTTTCACCTTGTTCGTCAGGCTGGTCTTGAACTACTGGCCTCAAGTAATCCACCCTCCATGGCCTCCCAAAGTATTGGGATTGCAGACATGAGCCATTGTGCCCAGCCCTAGATTTCTTTCTTTCTCTCTCCCTATCTTTTTTAATATGCCACACTTACATCTTTGTAGAATTTTTGTAATTACTATCCACCCTGATTAAAAATCTTAGTTTCCAGATGTCCCTATACTTGACTCTTTCTTATTATAAAGGTCTCAGAAACAGAAAAGAACATCATCTGCCTAAGTAAGGTCCTTCTGGATCAACCACCCTAAACAGTTACCCTCAGTTAAATCAGCTTGCTTTATTTTCTTCTTATCAAATTTCACTTCTTGGCAGTACCTTCATAATTCATTGTATTTACTTGTTTATTATGTTTCTGTCTTCATTGGAATACAGCGTCCACAGAGCAGGAGACTTCTTGCATGTTTCATACACCATAAGGGTCCCAGGACATTGAACTAGGGTGATGCACTCATTCTGATTTGACTGGGACTTTCTTGGTCTTAGCACTGAAAGTTCCAAGCCCTGGAAAACCCTTTAGTACTGTACTAGTACTGACACTAGCACTGTTGGCCACCCTACATTGAATCGCACAGAGTAGGTATTCAATAAACACCAGTCCTTATGTATTTCCAAGATGAGAGTGCATCATGATTCCATAACTAGGAACAAAAAGGCAACTGTGGATGATGAAAGTCATGTCAGACAAACTTACTTAACAAATATATTCTCAAAGAGAGAAAAGGAAGAGAGAGCACCATAAAATAAGAAGATGATGTCAAGAAACAAGAGCACGCATTTGCAGAGAAGAACCAGTTAGCATTCTTGAGAAAGAAAAGATAATTAGTGGAAAAATGCCCTCCATAGATGAGTTGAATAGCAGCTTGGAAGCACAGGAACCATGAAACAGTTACTGGGAGACAAAGCTTAGGGAAACATCCAGAATGCAGCACAAATGGATAAAGAAATAGAAAATAGGAAAAAAAAAATGTAAGAGGTATGTGGCATAGATCTAGAAACTCTACATGTCACCTGAAAGACATTCTAGATAGAGAAAACAGAGAATAAAGAGAATGGCGAAGAGCAATATTTTGAATGAACATGGATGAGGTTTCCTAAAATTAAAAAAAGTCAACACACCAAACAAAAATGAAGTTTGAAAAGCTTCAAGTGAGAAAAGATAAATCACCTAATAAGTAATGATAATTGAACTGACATCAGGTTTTCCATTTACAGCACAGGATGCTAGAAGTTATGAGAATGTTGTTTACAAAATACTAAGGGAAAGTTGCTTTGAACCCAGAACTCCACATTAGCCGTGCAATAGGGGAGGAAGGAAGGTGATGTACAGACATTTGTCTGATGTGCAGGGTCTTGGATAATTTACTACTTGCAGAATCTCACTTTTCTTTTTTTTTTTTTTTTTTTTTTTTTGAGACACGGTTTGTCACCCAGGCTGGAGTGCAGTGGTGCAATCTTGGCTCACTGAATCCTCCGCCTTCCAGGTTCAAGCAATTCTTTGCCTCAACCTCCTGAGTAGCTGGGATTACAGGTGCCCACCACTACAACCAGTTAATTTTTGTATTTTTAGTATAGAAGGAGTTTCACCATCTTGGCCAGGCTGGTCATGAACTCCTGACCTCGTGATCCACCCACCTTGGCCTCTCAGAGTGTTGAGATTACAGGCATGAGCCACTGCACCCAGCCAACTTTTTTTTTAATCTTAATGGATATGCACTAACAAGAAGATAAATGAAGTGAAATAAGAAAGGATAAGAAATAATGGAGGATAAAGAAATCTGTAATAAAAAATAATTCTAAACAATAAGAAGAATAATATGGTGGAAGCTTTCCTATATACCAATATAAGACTAGTAGGCAAAAAAGAAAATAACAACAATGTATCAATAACATAAGGTTTCATTTTCATTAATATAAATTTATTTTTATTTAAAATTTATACCTTCAATGATGGATTCATTGACTTTTTGAGGCTTTTCAGTTTGTATACGTGTGGCTGAATGAAGTTCTATATGTTTCTTATGTATGCACCATACCTTCAGATCAGCAATTGGCTTTTTAAAACACCTTAATTTCTTTTAATTAGAGTGAGAAACTAATTTGACAAGGAATCTAAGGGTAGAATCTTCCTAATATTTTACAAATGCTTCATTCCTTTATATCTGTCTAACATTTAATTAGACAGCATGATTATGATACTGTAATCACACTCAGCTACTCAGGAGGATGAGGCAGAGAATTGCTTGAACCTGGAAGGCAGAGGATGCTATATGATACCCATCACAAAGTAGCTAAAAACCTTGAAAAAAGATTAGATGAATGGCTAACTAGAATCAACAGTGTAGAGAAGACCTTAAATGACCTGATGGAGCTGAAAACCATGGCGCGAGTACTACGTGACACATGCATAAGCTTCAGTTGCCTATTCGATCAAGTGGAAGAAAGGGTATCAGTGATTGAAGATCAAATGAATGAAATGAAGTGAGAAGAGAAGTTTAGAGAAAAAAGAGTAAAAAGAAATGAACAAAGCCTCCAAGAAATATGGGGCTATGTGAAAAGACCAAATCTGTGTCTGATCGGTGTACCTGAAAGTGATGGGGAGAATGGAACCAAGTTGGAAGACACTCTTCAGGATATTATCCAGGAGAACTTCCCCAACCAAGCAGGGCAGGCTGACGTTCTAATTCAGGAAATACAGAGAATGCCACAAATATATTCTTCAAGAAGAGCAACTCCAAGACATATAATTGTCAGATTCACCAAAGTTGAAATGAAGGAAAAAATGTTAAGGGAACCCAGAGAGAAAGGTCAGGTTACCCACAAAGGGAAGCCTATCAGACTAACAACGGATCTCTCGGCAGAAACTCTACAAGACAGAAGAGAGTGGGGGCCAATATTAAACATTCTTAAAGAAAAGAATTCTCAACCCAGAATTTCATATCCAGCCAAACTAAGCTTCATAAGTGAAGGAGAAATAAAATCCTTTACAGACAAGCAAATGCTGAGAGATTTTGTCACCACCAGCCCTGCCTTACAAGAGCTCCTGAAGGAAGCACTACACATGGAAAGGAACAACTATTATCAGCCACTGCAAAAACATGCGAAATTGTAAAGACCATTGATGCTAGGAAGAAACTGCATCAACAAACGAGCAAAATAACCAGCTAACATCATAATGACAGGATGAAATTCGCACATAACAATATTAACCTTAAATGTAAATGGGCTAAATTCTCCAATTGAAAGACACTGACTGGCAAATTGGATAAAGGGTCAAGACCCATTAGTGTGCTGTATTCAGGAGACCCATCTCACATGCAAAGACACACATAGGCTCAAAATAAGATGGAGGAAGATCTACCAAGCAAATGGAAAACAAAACAAAACAAAAAAAGCAGGGGTTGCAATCCTAGTCTCTGATAAAACAGACTTTAAACCAACAAAGATCCAAAGAGACAAAGAAGGCCATTAAATAATGGTAAAGAGATCAATTCAACAAGAAGAGCTAACTATCCTAAATATATATGCATCCAATACAGGAGCACTCAGATTCATAAAGCAAGTCCTTAGAGACCTACAAAGAGACTTAGACTCCAACACAATAATAATGGTAGACTTTAACACCTGACTGTCAACATTAGACAGATCAACAAGACAGAAAGTTAACAAGGATATCCAGGAATTGAACTGAGCTCTGCACAAAGCAGAAATAATAGACATCTACAGAACTCTCCACCCCAAATCAACAGAATATACATTCTTCTTAGCACCACATCACACTTATTCCAAAATTGACCACATAGTTGGAAGTAAAGCACTCCTCAGCAAATGTAAAAGAACATAAATTATAACAAACTGTCTCCCAGACCACAGTGCAATCAAACTAGAACTCAGAATTAAGAAACTCACTCAAAACTGCTCAACTACATGAAAACTGAACAACCTGCTCTTGAATGACTACCAGGTACGTAATGAAATGGAGGCAGAAATAAAGATGTTCTTTGAAACCAATGAGAACAAAGACACAACATACCAGAATCTCTGGGACACATTTAAAGCAGTGTGTAGAAGGAAATTTATAGCACTAAATGCCCACAAAAGAAAGCAGGAAAGATCTAACATTGTCACCCTAACATCACAATTAAAAGAACTAGAGAAGCAAGAGCAAACACATTCAAAAGCTAGCAGAAGGCAAGAAATAACAGATCAGAGCAGAACTGAAGGAGATAGAGACACAAAAATCCCTTCAAAACATCAATTAATCCAGGAGTTGTTTTTTTAAAAAAAAGATCAACAAAATTGATAGGCCACTAGCAATACTAACACAGAAGAAGAGAGAGAAGAATCAAATTGATGCAATAAAAAATGATAAAGGGGATATAGCCACCGATCCCACAGAAATACCAGCTATCATCAAAGAATGCTATAAACACCTCTATGCAAATAAACTAGAAAATCTAGAAGAAATGGATAAATTTCTGGACACATACACCCTCCCAAGACCAAACCAGGAAGAAGTTGAATGCCTGAATAGGCCCATAACAGGCTCTGAAATTGAGGCAATAATTAATAGCCTACCAACCAAAAAAAGTCCAGGACCAGATGGATTCACAGCCAAATTCTACAAAGAAGAGCTGGTACCATTCCTTCTGAAATTATTCCAATCAATAGAAAGAGAGGGAATCCTCCCTAACTCATTTTATGTGGCTAGCATCAACCTGATATCAAAGCCTGGGAGAGACACAACAAAAAAAGATAATTTTAGACCAAAATCCCTGATGAACATCGAAGTAAAAATCATCAATAACATACTGGTAAACTAAATCCAGCAGCACATCAAAAAGCTTATCCACCAAGATCAAGTTGGCTTCATCCCTGGGATGCAAGGCTGATTCAACATACACAAATCAAGAAACGTAATCCATCATATGAACAGAACCAAAGACAACAGGATTATCTTAATAGATGAAGAAAAGGCCTTCAACAAAATTCAACAGCGCTTCATGCTTAAAACTCTCAATAAACTAGGTATTGATGGAATGTATCTCAAAATAATAAGAGCTATTTATGACAAACCCACAGCCAATATCATACTGAATGGGCAAAAACTGGAAGCATTCCCTTGGAAAACTGACACAAGTCAGGGATGCCCTGTCTCACCACTCCTATTCAACATAGTGTTGGAAGTTCTGGCCAGGGCAATCAGGCAGGAGAAAGAAATAAAGGTATTCAATTGGGAAAAGAGGAAGTCAAATTGTCCCTGTTTGCAGATGACATGATTGTATATTTAGAAAACCCATCGTCTCAGCCCAAAATCTTCTTAAGCTGATAAGCAACTTCAGCAAAGTCTCAGGACACAAAATCAATGTGCAAAAATCACAAACATTACTATACACCAACAACAGACAAACAGAGAGCCAAATCATGAGTGAACTCCCATTCACAATTGCTTCAAAGAAAATAAAATACCTAGGAATCCAACTTACAAGGGATGTGAAGGACCTCTTCAAGGAGAACTACAAACCACTGCCCAATGAAATAAAAGAGGACACAAGCAAATGGAAGAACATTCCATCCTCATGGATAGGAAGAATTGATATTGTGAAAATGGCCATACTGCCCAAGGTAATTTATAGATTCAATGCCATTCCCGTCAAGCTACCAATGACTTTCTTCACAGAATTGGAAATACCTACTTTAAAGTTCATATGGAACCAAAAAGGAGCCTGCATTGCCAAGACAATCCTAAGCCAAATGAACAAAGCTGGAGGCTTTGACTTTTTTGACTTCAAACTATCCTACAAGGCTACAGTAACCAAAACAGCATGGTACTGGTATCAAAACAGAGATATGGACCAATGGAACAGAACAGAGCCCTCAGAAATAATACCACACATCTACAACCATCTGATCTTTGACAAACCTGACGAAAAGAAGAAATGGGGAAAGGATTCCGTATTTAATAAATGGTGCTGGGAAAACTGGCTAGTCATATGTAGAAAGCTGAAACTGGATTCCTTCCTTACACCTTATACAAAAATTAATTCAAGATGGATTAAAGACTTAAATGTTAGACATAAAACCATAAAAACCCTAGAAGAAAAACCTAGGCAATACTATTCAGGCCATAGGCATGGGCAAGGACTTCATGTCTAAAACACCAAAAGCAATGGCAACAAAAGTCAAAATTAACAAATGGGATCTAATTAAACTACAGAGCTTCTGCACAGAAAAAGAAACTACCATCAGAGTGAACAGGCAACCTACAGAATGGGAGAAAACTTTTACAACCTACCCATCTGACAAAGGGCTAATATCCGCAATCTACAAAGAAACAGATTTACAAGAAGAAGTCAAACAACCCCATCAAAAAGTGGGCAAAGGATATGAACAGACACTTCTCAACAGACACATGAAAAAATGGTCATCATCACTGGCCATCAGAGAAATGCAAATCAAAACCACAGTGAGATACCATCTCACACCAGTTAGAATAGCGATCATTAAGAAGTCAGGGAACAACAGTGCTGGAGAGGATGTGGAGAAATAGGAACACTCTTACACTGTTGGTGGGACTGTAAACCATTGTGGAAGACAGTGTGGTGATTCCTCAAGGATCTAGAACTAAAAATACCATTTGACCCAGCCATCCCATTACTGGGTATATACCCAAAGGATTATAAATCATGCTGCTATAAAGACATATGCAGACGTATGTTTATTGCGGCACTATTCACAATAGCAAAGACTTGGAACCAACCAAAATGTCCATCAATGATAGACTGGATTAAGAAAATGTGGCACATATTCACCACGGAATACTATGCAGCCATAAAAAAGGGTAAGCTCATGTCCTTTGTAGGGACATGGATGCAGCTGGAAACCATCATTCTCAGCAAACTATCGCAAGGATAGAAAACCAAACACCACGTGTTCTCACTCCTAGGTGGGAATTGAACAATGAGAACACTTGGACACAGGAAGGGGAACATCACACACTGGGGCCTGTTGTGGGGTAGGGGGAGGTGGGAGGGATAGCATTTGGAGATATACATAATGTAAATGATGAGTTAATGGGTACAGCACACCAACATGGCACATGTATACATATGTAACAAACCTGTATGTTGTGCACATGTACCCTAGAACCTAAAGTACAATAAAAAAATTTTTTTAAAACGAGAAGTTCATGATACCATCACCTACTTTTGGTGTGTTTGAATATCTTTATTAAGAAAAATCTTGAAGTATTTAGTTAAAGTGGTGCTCAGAAGGAAACCTAAAGCATGTAAAGCATTTATTATAAATCAAGGAAGGTTGAAAGTTAAGCAACTGTGTCTTCAGTTCCATCCGGTTTCTTTGGTCAGCTTTACTAAAATTTACCATTTAAGAGCATACTTTTAATAAGATGCATACAGTCTTATAACCACCACCAAAAACATAATATTGAACATAGGAAATTCAAAAAATTTTTTAAATGTTATCTTCCAATTAGTCTATAAGTTAACAATTTACTAATCCAACCTAATTGAATCCCAGTAACATTCTTCACGGTGTATGACAAATTGATTTTTAATTTCACATGGATGAATACAGGTGAAAAATAGACAAATAAATTCAAAAATGTTTTTAAATGGGTGATTTTTTTCTACTAAATATGGAGATGCATTATTTTTATAGAAATCAAAATGACAGAGTATTATCCAGTAAATGATAAGCAGATCACTGGACCGTAGGGATGAGCACAGAAGCAAACACTTGTATATAAGGGCACTTAGCATAGGATAGAGGAAGGATGGCTAACCAGTGGGTATGACAGAGCCTCTGCCAAACAGTAACCAGATCATTTTTATTTTTCTCCTGGGAACACAGGGAAGCTACATTCCCCATCTTTCTTTGTGTCTAGAAACGAGCCAATGGAATATAGATGGAAATGACATAGAGCATTTCCATATCTAGTACCTAAAATGTCCTGAGTGGTTATTTCCATTTACTTTGTGCAGCATGATTAGAAATAAAGGACTCCAAGATGGTGCAAGGTCAAAATGGAGTGAGCCAGATTTCTGTGGCCTTGCATGAAGGAGAGCTGTCCAGGAGGACAAGCCAACCCACATTGAACTGTAGAAATTGAATTGTGTAAGTCAAAGAGAAATAAGGAGTGTTACAATAGTTAGCATTAAGTCCCTAATTAACAGCCAGGAAAACAATGAACATCTAATATGTAGCTTGGGGAAAATGGCTATGTATAATAAAGTAAAAATGAAACATAATTAGTACTTGGATTCCTATAAAAGAGAAAAATGAATTCAAGAAGGAATAAATACCCAGTAATTAAAAATACACTTAGAAGTATAGGAAAGTAACATAGGAGAATGTTTTGTTGGTTTGGGAATTAAGAGAGCTTTCTCAAACAAAATGGACAGCAGAATGAAACAGTAAACTTAAAGAAAAAAATAAGAAAAATTTAACCAGATCAAAATCCCAAAAAGAAATCTCATACCAAAATCTCAGAGAACAGAATACAATACATAATTAGACACTAGGAAGGAAAACATTCACAACATATAAAGCAATATTATGATTCAACATGCGTAAAGCACATCTACGAATTAATATTTAAAAGTCAAATGATGAAAAGGGAAGTAAGTGAAGGCTATGAGTAGAAGAGGAAATTCAAATGGCCTGTAAATTTATGAAAAGATGCTCAACTTCTTTAACTGTCTGGAAATGCAAATTAAACCAGAATAAGATACCATTTATCATATGTCAGATTGGCAAAGATTAAACAGTTTGATAATTCCTAGTGCTGAAGAACCCACCCACCACTTACAGGAAAGTGATATGCTAGTGACCAGGAACTCACAGGTGATGCTGTAAGGAGTGCCTGGAGACATCTGGGAGCACAACAGAGCATCACCTGGGAGAGCTGCGCATGCATCCAGTACCTGGCAGTACCAATCGTAAGCGTGCTCCTAAAGCAACATTAGCCCTTGTGTAAGCACAACTGTGCAGGATGTTCAATACATCATGGCTTGCAAGAACAAGGGACTGGCAATCACTTTAAAGTCTATCAACATAGGGCTGTTTAAATAAAATACAGAGTCTCATATGATGAAATAATATCGAGAGAAACAAACTAGATAAATGAGTTTCAGGCTTAATACATGCCAAAAAATAAAATATTTTTTGAGAAAAACATGTTTCAGAACAATTTCTCTAGAACTTTTCCATTTCTCTCCATGTTCAAATGTACACACATCATACATAATGCATTTTCATTTGGATACCATGTCAATGTAAAAATATAACATGGGGATTATAAGAGTACACGCAGATGTTAGAGTTTCAGCAGAAAATACATGACACACCAAAACTGGGAGAATTTGAGGGGAGTTTAGTGCTGAGACAGTTATAAAAGTGTAGTCAGCTTTGGGAAAATCATGAAGGGATATTGAAGTACCTGGTATTGGGGCTATAGGAATCCTGGATCCTGGAGCACCCTAGAGTTGGGTAAGTGCAAGTCAGGAGGCATTGCCAGCTCCCAGCAGGAGGCCGTACAGAGGGGGATGCAGCTGGACCCTGGCAACCCCACAAGGATGGAGCTGGCAGACTAAAGATTCCACAAATTAGTCTCCTTTGTTTCAGAAGACTTATTAGAGTTCCCATCTTCACTTCCTCTGCCTCTTTTCCTCCTTCCCCAGACCTCTTTAACATGGATGGTGGCTATTCCTTGTTCTGATTCATGATGAAATTTCTATTTTGGAATCTGAGAAATCAGTACTTTCCTGCTGTTTCACTCTGATCTGATATTGTTGCATCCTATTATAATGGAAGGACTGGGAAGCAGAATGTGAGTTCTTTTCTTGTGTCTGCTTCTCATTGGACATGACAAACTGACCAAGTCACATTTTCTTTCTTGATCTCAGTTTTGTCATCTCTAAAGTGAGGATGGTAATACTACTGCAAAGGGTCCTTGGCAAGATCAAGTGGGATAGCATCTCACTGTTCTCTGATGCAGTGCTTTAGAACTTTACTGTGCTTATGAGTCACATGGGGATGGCCTTAAAATCAAGATTCCAATTCATTGCAAAGGGTAGAGCTTGAGATTTCTAATGCCAGTGATGCTGGGTGCCAACCACAACTTGCACAGCAAGATACTAGACATCGAGATGAAAGTGCTACGTACTAAGGTAAGTATCGGAAATTCTAAGGGCAAGCAGACTTCTTTACTGCAGGAATCTCCAACAGCTCTAATCTACTCAGTGTACACAGGGGTCTCTCAGGAGTCTGTAACATGCAGGACAGAATCTGAGAAAGCTGATCAAGAGAACAGATCCTAACGTGGGACTTACCAACATCCATGATGTGAAGCCTTTTTACCTGGCCTGACTCAGAAGAGTCAAAACAGAGAGGAGCATATTCGACATGCAGTGAATAGATTTTATCATTTAATAATCAAGCACTTAATTAAAAATAAGTAATTCATAAGAGTGATTAACATAAGGGGGCTAAGAAGTTTGGTTCAACACCCATGGCATTTAAATAGAGGATAGGAATCAGTATCTCTTTGTTCTTCAGAAACATATTTCTCTAAAAAATGGGTCTTAGAGGAACAAATGTAATTTTTACTAAGTTTAAAGAGAGAGATAATCCCCACACTGAATGCTACCATGATGCAGGTGACTTGTACATACATCCTTGAAGAAAACATCTTTAAGGATTTACTTATTTGGTAGACAAGTACTTATTTAGGTTCTGCTCCATCCCATTCACTGTTACCTGCCAGTTAAGCTGTAGCAAGGTGGAGCATGGTATCACCCTCAAGAAACTGATATGCTAGTGGCCAGGAACTCACAGGTGACGCTGTGAGGAGTGCTGTTAAGGAAATAAGTGGGACCCAGAGGGAAAGAGGGAAGCTGGTCGGTAGGCTACTTGATTCAGAAAGTCTCTCCAAGGTGGTGCTCTTTTAGAAGAGACCTGCAGGATGAAAGTCAAAGCCTGGGCAAAGGGGCCAAGGTAAGAAACAGCCCAGCAGTCTAGAGTTTCAGGGAACAAAGTGAGTGGCATTGCATAAATTTTGGAGAAGTACATAGCAGAGACGGGGTGCTGTATCCTGCAGGTCCCTGCGCATCACAGTGAGGGCTTTGAGTTTTATTCTTACTTTACTGGGAAACCATTGGAGTCTTTTGGTTTGTTTTAGTGATTTACGAATTCTTGTTGTTATATTTGTTGTTTGTTGTTTTTCTTTATAGAGACAGGGACTTGCCCTGTTATCCAGGCTGCAGTGCAGTGGCAGGGTCATAGCTCATGGCAGCCTCAAATTCCCAGACTCAAGTGATCCTCCTGCTTTAGCTGCCTGGGTTGCTGTGATTACAGCCATGCACCACTGCACCTGGCTATTTTTTTAATTGCTTTTTGTAAAGACTTGGGTCTCACTATGTTGCCTAGGCTGGTCTCAAACTCCTGGCTTCAAATGACTCTCCTACCTTGGGCTCCCAAAGTGCCAAGATTATAAGCATGAGCCACAACACCCAGATGTTTTACAGATTTAAAGATCATTCTGGCTGTCTGATGAGAGGGGCAGACCGGTCAGGGAGTGAGCCTGGAAACAGGAAACCTAGCAGAGGACGATGGTGGCTTGGACCACCAGCCAGTATCATGGTGGTACAGTTGGGGGCTGGGGAGTATTGGAGATGTAAGTGGAACTGCAGTCATCAGGAGGAAGTGATGAATTGGATTGGGGTCTTCCCTTGAGAGAAAGGAAACAGTCCAAGGGACCCCCGGGCTTCTAGCAGTAACAATGTGGGGAGCTGAGGAGAGAGAAAAAATTTCCTATTCAGGGAAGGCTAGGAGGAAAAATAGGTTTGGAATGGAAGTAGACTCATTTTGAACACATCATTATTGAGGGTTCCCATTACATATTGAAAAGGTCATGACAAATGTCTGGGCAGATAATCTATGCTTGGGAGATTTTAGCTTATATTTAAGGCCATAACAGAGAATGAGAACACTTGGAGAAATGATAGGAAGACAAGACAGAAGAGGACCCAGAAGTGATTCCTGAGGCATTGCCACATTGGAAGATGGAAAGGGCATTCTCATCAGGCAGGAGGAACACTAGTGAGGAGAATAGGGTCTGGAGACAGGAAACCTAAGGCCAAACCATAGCTGCCTTCTTGAAATTGGACTAAGAGGAAAACCCCACCTTTCTATGACCAAGTAATGAGAGGTCAAAGGCCCCTCCCTCTTCAAACCTCCTCTCCCTATGTCACTAAAGGGCAGGTCTGTAAATGGTCCATTCTGAAACCTTCATTTGCATATACATCATAGGTGGGATGCCTCTGATTGGTCCTGGGCAGAATCCTTCATTTGTACAAGGTGTAACATATCAGAGGCTTCTAAAGGGTACTTAGGAGTGTTACCATGCTCTCTTAATTCAGTAAAAACTTCAGGGAACATTACCATCAGGGCTCTTGAGCCACTTGTTGGAGCCTACTCCCACTCTGTGGAGTGTACTTTCACTTCAATAAATCTATGCTTTTGTCTTCCATTTCTCTGTCTGTGCATTTTGTTCCATTCTTTGTTCAATATTCCAAGAGCTTGGAAAACTTGCAGTAAAGACTTCCCATCCAGTAATACTAGGAGAAGGTGGTGTCACGAAAGTTCAGTGAGGAGAGAGTTTCACAAGAGAGGGGTGGATGGAGGCATAAATGATGTCAAAGTGCTGAATAAAGAGCAAGTAGAAAGGTGTTCCAGCCCTGGGCTGGGCTGGGCTGGGCACTGGCATGCAAGTGTTGGGCAAGATCAGTCTCTGCCCTCCCAGGACTCAAGGCCTGTGTCAATAGGGGATGAGTTCTATCTGGACAGGCATGGCGAGGCACTCACAGGGGCTGCTGGCCGGGCAGCCCACTGCACCTGCTTCTCTGATAGCTGCGGAGCACACCCTGTCATGTGCCCACTTCATTCTGCTTTGAGTGTGTGTGTCTGTGTTTAATGTCTCTAACACTAGAATTATAAACTCCCCTGTGAGGCCTATAGGAGTTCTGGCAGTGCAAGCCCTCAATGGATGTTTACTGAATAATAAATAAAATATGTGAAAACTCTACAAACACTTTATAAAAATACCATACGCATACTGTTATTTTTATTATTGCTGCCGTGAGAACTATGCACTTCTTAATTAGGTCTTGTACAATATGATAATAGGAAGCAGGTGACAAGCACCGCTCCCCTCCCCACTCCCAAAAAGATACAACAGCATTTAAAGTAAGAAGGAAATGGCCACACTAAATTTTCCCCTCAGCATCTCCTCATTTTTTCACTTTTGTTAATTCCTCCTCTAGTCTTGCTACCTACCACTCTGATGATGGAAAACACAGAAGGAATTGAGAGACATGGTCAAAAAGGGAATGTGGCAGGAGAAGTTTAGCTGGGAGAATCCATAGGGCTTTGCATCTATTCTGAGGACTGAGGAGTGAAATTCAAGAGGCCCAGGGAACAGGAACCAGCCCCATGAGCCTCTCCTGCAAATGCCGCTTCCAGTCCAGACCTGCTTGCCGGCCGGCTCTTGTGTCAGCACACCTTGAACTCCTGCTGTACTCAATCCTGCCACTTTCCAGGCAGCAATCAGAGTGGCCTCAGGTGACCCTAAGCTTTAAGTTGAAATAACCTGTGTTCAAGTTGAAATGACATATTTGACGGTAGAGGGCAAATTCAACTACTTCTAAAGCACAAACCCTCAAATTCATGCCAAAGGAGAACCATTCTCACTGCTTCAAGACATGTGAAAAGCCTGAAAGCTGAAAAAATACAACTCTGCTGATTTCAGAAAGATTGCAACCTGTGTCACACCAAGGAGGGGTTAAACCTATAGGAGGGCTACGTAGAGGAGTTGTCAGGATGACCAGGAGATGCACTAACTGCAGAGTGGCTGTGGGGGAAAGTCAACAGCAATAACAGCAACAATGACAATGACTTTATAGCATTTCTAACCACTTCCTTGCATGCCATTCTAGAACATACTTTGAACAGATTATCATCATCTCCATCTGCATATTGAAAAACTAAGTAAAAATGAAGAATGAACATAAAACTCATTTAAGGCTTCCTCTAACTTGGTCTGTGGTCTGCCCTACTGTGTTAGTCCATTTTCACACCGCTGATAAAGACATACTTGAGACTGGGCAATTTACAAAAGAAAGGTTTAATGGACTTACAGTTCCACATGGCTGGGGAGGCCTCACAATCATGGCAGAAGGTGAAAAGCACATCTCACATGGTGGCAAACAAGAGAAGAGAGCTTGTGCAGGGAAACTCCTATTTTTAAAACCATGAGATCTCATGTGACATATTCACTGTCAGGAGAATAGCCTGGGAAAGACCTGCCCCCATGATTCAATTACCCCCCACTGGGTCCCTCCAACAACATGCGGAAATTCGAGATGAGTTAGGTGGCTACACAGCCAAACCATGTCACCTACCCAGCCCTATCACAGGCTCCTGGCATCAACTATACCCTGGCTTCAGGGTGAGAATGGACAGAGAATCAATATGTTGTGCCAAACACCATGTCTGGAGAAACTGCCTGGAAGACACAGTTGTCCCAGGAGGAAAGGGTGGATCTTAAGATCCAAGCAGCCTTATGAAAGAAACGGGGATGGAAGACACTACACACTGACCAGGTGCCATATAGGTTGCTGTATGGGATACTGAGCTTGGAAGGGAACAGAAATCAAGGAGGGAGCCTCGTGCATGGGCAGCTCAGTGAGATGCCCGCAACCCAGCTTCACTGCTTAAAGGCCAGATACACACTCTCCGTGAGAGCCTGGAGTGTGGAACCCCCTCTGCTCTAGCTGTCCAGAAGCTCCAGAAGAGCTTCCAAAGCTCGGCGGACCTCAATTCCTCTTCGTCTCAGCTCCTGATATGCCCCTGCCCTGGAATTCCTTGCTCTCTTGTCCACCTCACCAATGCTTTTCCTTCCTACTTTGCCGTCCATCTCACATGGTGAAAAGCCACCTGGGTACCCAGGAGCACGGTTCTGTCTGTTTCTCCACATCACTTGGAATGGCCTCTAGAGCAGTGCCTGTCCCAGCCTGGGCTGTTACCAAGTGTCTTAGTCAGCTTGGGCTTCCCCAACAAAATACCTTAACCTGTGTGACTTAAACAACGGACATTCATATCTCACAGTCCTGGAGGCTGGGAAGTTCAGAATCGAGGTGCCGTATGATTTGGTTCCTGGTGAGGGCCTCTTCCTGGTGAGGGCTACTTCCTGTGAGCGCTGCATCCCAGTAGGGCTGCTTCCTGTTGAGGGCTGCTTCCTGGTGAGGGCTGCTTCCTGTTGAGGGCTGCTTCAAGGTGAGGGTCACAATCTGGTGAGGGCTGCTTCCTGGTGAGGGCTGCTTCCTGGTGAGGGCTGCTTCAAGGTGAGGGTCACAGTATGGTGAGGGCTGCTTCTTGGTGAGGGCCACAACCTAGTGAGGGCCACGTCCCGGTGAGGACCGCTTCCCAGTAAGGGCAGCTCCCGGGTGAGGGCCACTTCCTGGCTTGCTGCCTTCTTGCTGTGTTCACTCACCAGTAAAGAGGATCTCTCTCTAGTGTCTCTTCTTCTCAAGGTCTAAACCTGTCATGAGGGCTTCAGTCTCATGGTCTCACTGAAACCTAATAACCTCCCAAATGCCCCACCTGCTAATACCATCACACGGGCAGCTAGGGCTTCACCATGTTAATTTTGGGGAACCTAAAAACATAGTCCAGAGCACCATGTTTGTCTGCCCCGCAGGACTGAGCACCTCACATCTCCAGGAGGTGTTCGTATCACCTTCGTGCCTCCAGCCCAGAGCCTGGCACAGGATTCTGCTTCATGAATATTTTTCATTGGTTACTATATGAGTGATTGTAATACCACAGCATTTATGGGAGATGGATAGGCCTGAGCTAGAGCCTATCATCCGTCATGATTTATTTTCCACTGCAATGCAGCAACATCATTAAAATACGATGTAGCAACATCATTGAAAAACACAACTTTTGGTGTCAAATATATCTGGATTAAGATCCCTATTTCACAATTAACTAGCAGAAACTTTTAGTTCTTTAGCTGATCTGAGCCTTATCTGAAAGATGGATTGCTGTGGTAAATGAGGCCATGAATGTCAATTGGTTATCGCCCAGCTGTAGTAGTAGCAGTAGTAGTAATAGCAGTAGTAGAAGTAGTAGTCATAGTAGCAGCCACAGCAAAATAGTAGTAGTAGCAGTAATAACAATAGTAATAGTCATAACGCTACTGTAGAACTATAGTAGTAATAATAGAATGGCATCAGAAGTAATAGTAATAGTAGTATAAGCAATAACCATATTTTATTAGAGCCTATACTACTATTAGTACTATTATGACTAATAAGTAATATTACCAATAATGAATAAGTATACTACTGTAGGCAATTATACTTATTAGTTAGTAGTAATATTACTTATTAGTCATAATAGTAGTATAGGCAATTATACTAATATACTACTACTAATATACCATATACTAATACTACCATATACTACTATACTAGTACTATACTACATACTACTACAATACTAATAGTAGTTTTACTACTATTAGTAAGTTGGTAACTATTAATAGTTACTAATTAACTATTAGTAAGCTACTAATTAATCGTAGGTACTAACTAACGGTAACTATTAGTTTGATGGTTCAGAAGCCTCACAAACTCTTTTAACTATGTTTCATTATCCCAGCCCGGTTCATAGCCACAATATTGACAACTTAGGACAGTATTAGGAGACCATGAGATCAACTGGCAAACAGAAACAGGAAAAAGAAAAGTAAAAAGTTTTGTTTTGTTTTGTTTTTTGTTTTTGTTTTTTTTTGAGACGGAGTCTCGCTCTGCCGCCCAGGCTGGAGTTCAGTGGCTGGATCTCAGCTCACTGCAAGCTGCGCCTCCCGGGTTCACGCCATTCTCCTGCCTCAGCCTCCCGAGTAGCTGGGACTACAGGCGCCCGCCACCTCGCCCGGCTAGTGTTTTTGTTGTTGTTGTTGTTGTTGTTGTATTTTTAGTAGAGACGGGGCTTCACCGTGTTAGCCAGGATGGTCTCGATCTCCTGACCTCGTGATCCGCCCGTCTCGACCTCCCAAAGTGAAGAAAAGTAAAAAGTTTTAAAGGTGTTCCATTGGTTATTGCAAACCAAACAATAATAACCAGATCTAAAATCGTAATAGTGTTCATAGAGTTTTCTACTCAGAAGTTCTAAGAAATACCAAAGCTGTGCCCCTGACATAACAAAAACTAAATTTCCCTTCAGCGGGAAGAGCTGATGGAACGCGGGTTGGCTTGTGGCGGCTCGCCCCAGGACTTTGCAAATCCTTGAGTAAATTGGCTGTCCTGTGGGGCACTACTTTATCCTCAACTCCTGACCCAAGAAAACTCAGATCTCAGTGGTGTCCCTGAGCTGTGTCTCTCCTTCTGCCTCTCCAACTTGGCTTGCGCAAACAATCTCATTAATCCCTGGTCAAGTGCAAGCATGCAAAGCCCTGTTGAAAGAGGGTGAGAGGGAAATGAAAGAAAAGACGATCCTTGGATCAACAGAAACATTGGGATTACCAGGCTGCCTCTTTTCCAATCTTAACAATAGCCGGCGAGTGCCCCACAGGCAGCCCACCCCAGTATAGCATTTGTGGCTGTCCTTGTCTGTGCCCCCACTGCTACTGGCCAGCAGCTTGGGTTTGGAAAGAGCCTCTGGCATACTGATCTGATGTCATTAAGGGACCTCTGCTTTCTAGTGCAGAATGCATTCAAAATTGTTTGTGACAGTGGTGCCTCCGCCCCCGTAATTATTTAATTCTTCTGGAATGTAGAGATTTGGCATAAGGCACTGGACTGGGAGCCCACGGCAATCAACCTTCTTCTGTCTTGCACAGGACGCCATCCTATCTGGAGCTGCAAGAGGGTCAAAGGTCCACTGGAAAAGAGCTTGTTCCTTTCAGTTGGATCTGGAATTAGATCTGACTGATGTGCTAAGTACTAAAATTACTCATGTCTACTTAGGAAACAATCAATGGACAGCCACCAAACTAAATAAGTTTGTGACATTTTTTTCTCTCTGCCTTTCTCTCTCTCTCTCTCTCTCTCTTCACTAAAACTGAAAAGCCAAATCCATTAAACAGTTCATACTTTGATTTGCAAAAGACAACAAACATATTCTCTGAACAAGGGAAGCATGTCTTTTCTTGCATCTGAGTTCAGGAACACTGAGTCTTTCCATTCAGGTCCTTCAAGGTACATGAAGTTGAAGGGTGATCTAATAGGTTTTCAAGGCAAAAGGAGTATTCTTTGTCCATGCTACTCTATTCAATAATTTTTCTGCCATTGAACACACATAGACTGATCATTTAGCCTTGATTCCCATATCTGCAAAAATAAAGAATTAAAAAATCCTATTCACAGGGCAAACACAGGCAAACTGGGTGCTCCCAGCACAGACATGACCCTGGGTTAATGCTGAAAAGGTTTCTGTTAAAAGGAAGAGTGAGTTTTGCTTATGTGAACAAACAATGAATCATATATGTAAAAGCAGAAAAGGGAGTAATAATAAACACAGTTCAGCACCGCCACTTCACAAAGAAAAAAACTAGACTCTTACTGGGGTAGTATCTGACCCAAGGCCATGTAGCCATACCATGGCAGAATAAGCACTAGAGTTAGTTTTCCAAACTCCTAGGCCAGTGTCTTTCAACTGCAGGTCAAAAATGAAGTTGCTGCTAGCTAAACAACTGAAAATTCCCCTTTCTCTTCCCTCCTTTTAAATTTTAGTAGTAATAATAATTTTAAATTATTACTATTACTAAATATTACTAAGTAGTAAATATTTAGTAATATTTACTAAATAAAAATATTACTAATACTAAATATTACTAAATTCTTACTATTACTAAATTACTATAATACTATTATTATATATAATAATATATAACATATATTTATATATTATTATATATAATTATATATTTACATTATTATATATAATATATTAATATTAATATACAATAAATAATATATTAATATAAATATATAATATTATTATATATTACATATAATAATATAAATATTATTACATATGATTAGATATTATATAATAATATAAATATTATTACATATAATTATATATGTTATATATAATAATATAATTATATAATTATATAACAATAGTATAGTAATGATGTAATCATAATATAATATATAATATAATATAATAGTAATAATAATAGTATTGACCACTCCTTGTGTTTTTACATTCCTTGAGAAACAGTGAGGTAAATGGTACCAGCAATGATTCTGGGCCAGTGCTGCTTAGAGTTTCTGAGGACTAGCAGGCTCAGGGTTCCTGGGTAGCTTAGCGGACTCTCTGGGGGAGGATCCTCCACATCTGGATTTCAATAAACTCTCCAGGTGATTCCAATGCACACTGCATTTTTTAGGGTCACTGAGCTAGACAAAAGCAATCAGATGGCTGGATGCCTGCAAAGGCACCCACAACCCTTAGTGGCAGAGTGGGGACCGTGGCCACTGTTGTTGGTTGACCACTTATATTCTTTTCCCTTGCCTATACCCCAATACAGAGACTTAGAAAGTCAGACATTCTCTTTTCCAGTCTAACAGCTAAAGGTGGCCATGAAACCAAATTCTGACTAATGAGATGTGTGGAGATACTCACTGAGGATTTTGGGGAAAATATTTCTCTCCTCAGCAGAAAAAAAGTATAGGAGAAATTCCAAGGTAGCCTATGTCCACCTATGTTCCTGACTTCCAACGCAGTATGTAAGGGTGAGAAGAAAACCCAGAGAAGAAACTCAGGAGGACCACAGAGATGCTATCCCAGAACAGTGGTTCACTGAAACACTCAACCACAACAGTGTGTCCTTGATAGGGAAGGATGATGACGTTTCTGCTTATACATCTATTATCAAAGAAATCATTTTGCTAAGAACTTTTGTCTCCCTGATAACCATGAGCCACCCTTATAAAACAGAATGGAATGTGCATTTCTGCTTAACATTTTAAAATGAAATAGAATCAAGTAATAGATGGAATGCTGCCATGTTAGGAGATGACGGCCATGCAACAACGGGAGAAGAGAGAGGGAAGGAGAGACTAACAGGGCACAGCCTTGTTAAGGTGTGTGTGCATTTCCTAGGACTGCTGTAAGAAACTCCCACCAACTGAAAGTTGAAAACACAGGCATTCATTCCCTCACAGTTCTGAAAGTCAGGATTCCTGACATCAAGGTGTCAGCAAAAAGAATCTGTTCTACACCTCTGTTGTGGATTGAATTGTCATCTCTCAAAAATGTTGAAGTCTTGACCCCCAGTACTTACAAATGTGATCTTATTTGGATATGAGGCTTTTATAGGTTATCAAGTTAAAATGAGGTCATTAGGATACATCCTAATCTGATATGATTATGTTCTTAGAAAAGTTTAAAAATTGGGCACAGAGACAGACATGCATGGAGAGAATGCCGTGGGAAGACATGGGGAGAAGGTCACCTACCAGCCAAGGAATGCCAGAGGCTACCAGAGGCTGGGAGAAAGAGAACAGATTCTTCCTCACAGCCTTCAGAAAGAACCAATTCTGCCTGCATTAACCTCCCTCCTGCCTTTTGAGGGCTGCCTGCAGTCCTTGGCATCCCTTGGTTTGTGGACCCATCAGTCCAATCTCTTCATCTTCACATCGTCTTCCCCTCTGTGTCTCTGTGTCAAAGAAGGACAATTGTCAGCAGGTTTAGAGTCTGATCTAAATCCAAGATAATTTGATTTTGAGATCCTTAATTATATCCACAGGACCTATCTACAACGGGGTCACGTTCACAAACACCAGAGTTCAGGACATGTACATAGCTTTCTTGGGGATACGATGAACAACAATGTGTTAATATACTAGTGGGAAAACAGGATGTAATGGTTATTAAGAAATCTGCAAAAGTCGTATTTTATACCTTATTGTATACTCGGTGTGTGTCTGCAAGTGAGATGGGAAAGAAAAAGTGGGATGGGAAAAGCAGCAGTTGAATTCTGATTTTATCCTCCAACCTAGATCACCCAGAAGAAAAAGCACAAGTTCTATTTTGTTAGACTCGGGAAAAAGTTTTCAGTATCTCTGTTTTTCTTCCACCTATGCTTTACCTAAAGCAATAATTGGCTCTGATTTAGGGGAGACAAAAATCAGCACAACATGTGAGTTTGCTAATTATTCCTCCTTGCTGTGGACATAGCCAGTTTTAGTTTCTGGTCCCATCCTAAGTATGACATGTCAGTGACAAATTAAATCAATTAGGCTGAAAACTCCTAGAGAGGGTGAATAATAGACGGGGATAAGAGATTCTGGGGTTGTAGTAAAAACTCTGCTTCTAATTAGCCATAGGAGTTTCAGCAAGATCCTGTGCTTATCTGGCCTTTCCCTTCTTCATCGGTAAAAAGCAGAGGTTGGCCAGGCTCATCTCTTAAGTTCCTTCCACACCATGATTCCTTGCACACGCTTCCTTCAGAATTTGGACAAGACTTGATTTTTTTTTTCTTTTTTTTTGCATATGATCAGTATGGAGATTTATGGAGATGCTTGCTTTTTCTACAGCTAAAGAGGGAAATACACACACACACATTATACACAATAGCAGCGAATGAACCTTCGCCAGGCTCACACACATTTATACAGCAACAGCAGACATAGTGACACCAGACTGCAAGTAGAGAGAGTGAGTCTGTCAATATTTACTGAGACGAAAATGGTAACGCATCCTGTTTTTCCTTCCTTCCTTCAACAAACACGTGTGGAAGCCGTGTCTCTGCCCTGTGTGCCAGGGCCTGGGTCTAGGCATCGGAGAGACAGAGCCCCATGATTCAGATGCAGGACCTGCCTGGAGGTTGCTCTGGCTTCCTCTGAGAGATGGACAGGATGACATAGCAGGGTGTTCCATGTGCTTTAGCCAAACACCAAGTACTGTGGGAACTTGAAAGGGTATCAGCACCAACCCCAGCCTTGGGGCTGTCAGAAAAAGCTTCTGAGTTGTGCTTCCCAGCCAAATTCTGAAGGACATGTAGCAGGGTGAGGTATGGTTTGCCCTGTTGCTACCTTAAGTCACAAGGCATTTTGGATTCTACATTATAGTGGACTGCAGTGAAGTACGAAGTATCTAGTGCATTTCTGTCAGCTGGATTAAACCTTTCTGGGTCTCTCTCAAGGTGTATGACTGTCAATTAATTCCACCAGTTATCTTATTCAGCCACAGTCTAGATCAAACCACACGAGTCCTGCAAAACACTCAGCCAGCCATAGAATAACATCTGCAGGCTCAGTTTTCCTGCTACTCAAGGCCCCATTGTCCTTGGTTGATGTTTGCAACATCACCTTGTACTCTAAATCCTGATAAAACATGGCACACCAAATTTGGAAGCAGCTTTACCTATTTTAGTTGTAGGAGGTGCCACAGGTATTCTGAAATTCATCCCATTCAAACTGATCTGTGTGAGTGAGGGTTTATAGTCAGGGGATGAGCCCCAAGATACTGACTCCAGAGATTTTGGAATAAGACCTTTCTCTGCTACCTGTGGCCTTTGCAAGCCTCCATTTTTCCATTTGTAAACTGCAAGTCGTCAATTCCTAGTCTGGCTGCTTTCTGGGAGTGAAAAGCAAAAGCAACATGGTGCCCTGTGTGTACAAACCTCTTTGTTGAGGCTAAGAGGGCTCAGTGTATAGTAAGAGCCTTGATTACAATGCCAGGAGGCCTGAGTTCCGGTCAAGGCCTTCAAGCTTCCCTTTAACTCTTTGTCTTACATCGCCAGGCACCTATTTCCCATCAATACACGTGTGAAGTCATAGCTAGTTCTAGATCCTAGATGATCTTTCAGTACTCCAGGCGTAGTAGGGTATTCTGTGATTCTATCCATATCTTTGCCATTAAGGACTAACCCCTCCTCTGTGTAAGTGATGTGAAATCCTTTGAAAGTGTACACTCACCAGAGAAATCATCATGCTGCCTCTCTGGTCTGTGCATGCAGCTATTACTGTAGTTGTTGATTTCTCATGGCCAGTGCTAGACATAGAACTGGAAGGTATATCACATGTCCTGCAGCAAGAACAGCACTGTTTGCACCAAGGGTATTTGCCTGGGTCAGTTTGCTCTAAGGTATACATTCTCCACTCCTTGCCGGGGCAAATGGGCAGCCATAGGTGGAGACATCCTTGTGTTTGAGACTAAGACTTAGAACTGGGGCTTTGCAGAGGTGTGTCTGGACCTTGTTCCTCTAGAGCCCGGATGCAGCCCCTCTCCAAGACCACTTGTGGTAGCCTCCTGGAGCCCCCACTGTGGAAACTGAATTTCTCTCTGAACACAGGCATTCTCCTAGATCAAATATTTTGAGCAGACTAAACATCTCTGACAATAAGCCCAAAGTTTCATAGCAAAGCAATTTCACTTGGTAATTTGCTCGATACTAAATGCTTTTAGTTCTTCTAAGTTCATCTCTCACTAAATTATTTTCCCAGGACCATTCATTTTTAACATAATAAGGCCAGCGTGCCCGCACTATAATAGGACCTTTGCAAGGCGGTGCATATGTTACAATGCCTTATTTTCTGTCATGGAGATTTAATCAAATTCACTAAGTTGGAGGACTATAATAGAGATTTTCAATAATATATGTTAAAAGGGTTTTTATGTGATGTCTTGCAACTTGTGAATAAAATCAGAGGGAGTGTGTGTTTGGTACTTTCCACTAGATGATGAATTCACTGACCCAAGGGAGCCCAGATAGTTCCTCCTTCCCCAGATCCCTAAGTCCTCATGGTCTGCATTGGTTTACTTGATGAAGTTTCCAAATAGATGTGCATCTTATCACAGGTAGAAATATACATCTTTCTTTGGATTCTCTAAACTCTAAAAAAGAATATGAAATAAGCATTGATTGCAAAAGGACTCCTTTAACCATCCCCCTTGCCATTTGCAACATCCGATCGATGCGGCGTCTTGTTTGTTCTTATTTTGGGGGAAGCAGTATAATAATTCAATCGGGTTTAAAATGCCTATAATTTATTCCAAAGACACTCACTTAATAATTAAGCTGATAGAAAATGGCCTGGCTCCCCCGTTTCAAACTGAAGTGGTATCTGTGCTCATTTTTCAGAGTGGCCTGTTAGCTTTATACACTTGATGCACCCACAGTTTTTCCTCACAACATACATATTTTGTTCTCTGCCTCTTGTTACTGTTTTTGTCTTATCCTATATCTTAAATGTTAAACTGATCCAAGGTAAAGAAGCACTTTTATCTTTAGGGAGCAGAGAGGAACGAGGAACTCTGGAGTGACCTACTGAAAACACTCAATACGTAAAGAGGGTGACAATCTCTTCTTGCCTATCTCCTTATTCTAGCCAAATTAAATTGCTCAAGCTATTTTCAACAGGACAGATCAGAAATTGTCAGTGCATTAAGCACAACATTTTTAAGTTTCAATGACACATGTGCACGCAATTCCATCGATAAGTACATCTTGTTTTGACACCATTAGAATGACCTCCATCAAGACATCTGAAGCTCTCGCATCACCTTTTGTTCCTTACTAAAGTGCTTTAATACTGATTTTCCACTTATATGATCATGTAGAGAGTCACAGAATCACAGCAGACAATTCAATGTGCTGTTCTTTCACCCTTCCTTTGCCGTAATTTACTAAATACTTACCAGATTTGTACTCCATGCCAAGTGCCTTGCTCAGCTTATACCACATCAAAGCTGGGTTGTGACTACAAGTTCCCTGAGGGCAATGATTCTGCCTCATTCTAGTGATCTCTGAGCCACATCTGACTCTACCTAAGAAGTGAATTAAGCTCAGTGAACTCGGTTGTCTCTCTGTGTGTTGAGATAAATAATAATACATATATCCCCAAAGTAAAGTAGAAAATAGATTGGAAATCACATATATCATTTAAAGCAATATGCAAAGCATAAAATGCTACTATAAATACTTACAACAGATCCAAAGACAGGGCTGTGGACTCATAAAACAGCAGATTATTATCAGAGTCACTGAAAAAAAATGTTTATTCCATTGAAAAATAAGAAATTAATCCCTAATACCAAAAAGTAGGCTGTTTCGAAGGGAGATACTCAAACCATGGCATTAAGTCCTTGATGGCAAACCCAATTAGACCACATTTTAATGGTGCATTTTTGGTCATAGGAAACAATCCTTTTCTTCAATAAATTTAGCATTTAGGAAAACAGTCAGATAAGACATTCATCCCAACCAACCCAAGATGGTGATCCTCATGCTTTTGTTCTCTCATTCAATCAATATTTATTCAAGACCTAATTTGTGCCAGAATCTGGTCTTGGCTCCAGAGAAACAGTAAAAATAGGACAAAGTCCATGCTTTCATGTGCTCAGACACAGAAAGTGAACAAACAAACATATAAATAAGGAAAAGTAGCTGAGGCCAGGTGTGGTGGCTCACACCTGTAACCCCAACACTTTGGGAGGCCGAGGTGGGCAGATCACTTGAGGTCAGGAGTTCAAAACCACCCTGGCCAATATGGTGAAACCCTGTGTCTACCAAAAGTACAAAAATTAGTTGGTTGTGGTGGTTCACGCCTGTAGTCTCAGCTACTTGGGAGGCTGAGGCAGGAGAATCACTTGAACCTGGGAAGTGCAGGTTGCAATGAGCCAAGATCGTACCACTGCACTCCAGCCTGGGCAACAGGTTGAGGTCCCTTCTCAAAAAACAATAGCTGAAAGTCACAACTAATGGACATAAAGCTTATGGACTAGTGATGTAGCTGACAGTGCTCAAGGAAAGTTTAGATTGAATGATCAGAAAAGGCTTTACTGAGGAGGTAACGTTAACCTGAAACCTACATGGTGAGAAGGAGTCAGGCATCCAAAGATCATGGTGAGAAGAGGGTGGGGAGTTTACACTAAGCAGAGGGTTAGCAAATGCCAAACCACTAGTGTGGCCAAGAGATTGGCAGGCTGGAAGAAGGAAAAGAAGACCAGCTTGGTCAGAGCTTAGCAAATGAGCAAACAGTTGTGGAAGATGATGTTGAGGAAGTAGGAAGACACTGGATGAATTAGAGCCCCTTTGGTAAGCAGTTATTGTCAAATATGAGTACAAATGTAGTTTTGCTGGAATGATTCAGGACCAGAGTGGATAGCTCCATGGATGAGATAGAGCATTAACCAGACTTCAGAATGATAAAATGTGTATATGTGAAGTCATTCATACTGCAGGCTTGTTGACTCTAAGCACGTCAGATATGTTTCAGAATCATACTTGACTTTCAACCAAAGTAATCAGCCATTTTGTTTTCCAGTCCGCTTTGCTGTTGACATGGGAAGATGCTTTTTCATACTCACACACAGAAAGTTATCAGGAGCTCCATGCCACTCACCTCTCCAGCAAGGAGGGGAAATAATTCCTGGAAGAAAGATGGTAACTGTAACAGAAAGTCTGTGGACTTCCAAATCAGATAGCCCTGCATTCAAATCCCAAGTGCTGCCCTTTGTAATGTGAACATGCCCGATTGACTCCAACTCCTGCCAGCCTTGGTGATCCCGTTTGTGAACCAGAGATAAAACTTTCCTAGCCAGGCACAGTGGCTCACGCCAGTAATTCCAGCACTTTGGGAGGCCGAGGTGGGTGGGTCACGAGGTCAAGAGTTTGAGGCCAGCCTGACTAATATGGCAAAATCCTGTCTCTACTAAAAAATACAAAAATTAGCTAGGCCTGGTGGCACGTGCCTGTAATTCCAGCTACTCAGGAGGCTGAGGCAGGAGAATCACTTGAACCCAGGAGGCCAAGGTTGTGGTGAGCAAACATCATGCCACTGCACTCCAACCTGGGTGACAGAGCAGGACTCCACCTAAAAAAAATATATAATAATAAATAAATAAATAAAAATAAATAAAAATAAGAAACCCTTTTCTATTAAGGTCAGCCTTCATCTATATACCTTCACTTGGTTAACTCTTTCTCATCTTTTAAGGCTGAGTCCAAAAAGCACCCCGTACCACTCTACCTACGCCCACAAATGAAGATCTCTCCCAGGCTGGGCTAAGTCTCCTTTCTAGGTTTATACATATTCTTGGGGTTATTGCTATGGGAGGGCATTGTAAGATCATTAACCAGTTGAATTTTTGATAGCAGTTAAGTGTCTTCTCTCTAGCTTGATACTTTCTGGCATAGAATAGGCACTGAAAACATATTTGCTCAACAGAATTGAACTGACTTATAAAATCTTGAAAGTACGTACTTTCAAAAACTGTAATTTGTACCCAGATTGGTGGTCTAGCATAAGTCAGGAGTGAAAACACCATCATTTTGAATTGGCATCACAGATCTCATCATTTCTTTTGAATATTGTTATTTTAAGCATATGTCAGCATTTTAATTATAAGAAATTTAATGTACATGAATATTTGACAGTGCTTGATTTCATTAATAAAAAAAGCACTTAGGATTAAATTGTATAGCTTGTACTTTTATTTCTCTAGAATAGATTTATAGATAGCTGTTCTGGTTTTTCTATTGTTCAGAGTTTTTAATTCATTATGTCTGTGTGTGCAAAAAAAAAAAATCTGTAGTAAATATCTTGTTTGATTCTATCTCCTTAATTGCATGAGATAGTTCCTGCCTGAAACTCTAGGGATTTGTTGGAAAGAAGGCGGATCTTCAGCATCATTTAATGGATTTAATGTAGTGAGGGATTTCTCAGCCTGTGAAAAAACATTCTCAGCCTTAAAGCAGGTATGTGCTGCTCCTAAAACTAAGCAGCTGTGTGAGGCCCCCAGTACAGCCCCATCCAAAGCACAAGAGGTCACCTATGTCTTTGTCCCGCAGAAAGGGACAAAAGAATGAATGACTTTGGCTAAGTGTGGGTCCCCGAAACTGGGACTGTAAACCTGAACTGCTAGCACTGCATTGCACAGTACCTTGGTCATAGTAAAAGCTTGCCCAATATTTGTTTAAAAGAACAAAGTTCCAAAGCACCGGACAATGGGTTTCTTCAGGGCAGAGGCAGATGTACCTCCATTCCTCAATGCTGCCATTTCACTTCAGCAGGTGCCATGGTTTATTTTCATAAAACTGGACTCAGAAACATTGTATCTTCTATCTGCTGACATAACAATTCTACATAACAAATAATCACAAACCCCAGTGGCACACAATAATAAGCAATGAGTATTTTTCAGGGGTCTCCTGGCACTGGGCAGTTCTGGGCATGCAGCTGGGCTGGTTTCTCTCAGTTGGGCTTGGGCATAAATCTTTGCCCATCTGGAGGGTATAGGTCATGACCTGTCCTCGAGATGGTCTCAACTAGGACAGCATGGTTATACTTTGAGTGGTTTCTCTTGCTCCAGCAGGCTAACCTGGGCATGTTCGCCTGGCAATGGTAGGGAGAGGGAGAAAGAAAGTCTGAAAAGCCTAGACCTGAACTGGCCCATCTTCTCTTCTGCCATATTCTAAGGGCAAATCACAGGCTGGCCCAACATTTATCAAGGGAATGAGAAACAGACTCCACCTCATGGTGGGAGGAGATGAAAAGTCAAGTTGCAGAGGTCTGGAATCAAGAAGAGTGCAGCTCGAGGGCATTTTTGCAATCTGCCACAGTCAAAAAGAAAAGCTTAGTTTATATTTTCCCATCTCATCTTTCAAAGAAAGCAGGAAGGTTTGTGAAACATTTTAGAGAGTTTTCATACAAATGGATGGGAGAAATTCAGCATTAAGCATTGGCTATCTAGAAAATTCAAGATGTGAAATGAGAATGTGCATTTTTTTTAATATAACCAATGGAATGCATGTTTACCGTATCAAATTTGAAAATTCCTAAAAGGCACGAAAAACGAAAAGTCACCCAATTCCCAATTCTCAGAGATAATACTGCTAACATTTTTTTTTAATCATGAAAATTTTCAAACGTGCAGAAAAGTACTCATGGGCGCTTTGCCCAGCTTTAACAGTTATGGAAAATTTGTCATTCTTGTTTCATTCTTCCTCTTCCCATTTTTTTTTCTTATGTTGGAATATTCCAAAGCACGTCTCAGCTATTGTACCATTTTATTTACCTGGCATACTTCTTCAGTGTGCATTTCTAACAGCAAAGAGAAAATACACACACTCACAAACTCACAGAATAGTGTCACAGTTACTAGTATTAACAACAATTCTTTAATATCACGGACCAGGTCGTTCACGCAATATAACTCCTGTTTGGTTTTCTCCATTGTCTCAAAAATATGTATACTTTTTCCAGTAGGTTTGTTTGAATTAAGTGTCAAGCAAAGTTCACACATTGAATTTGTATTATTATTATCTTGGCACAAACAATAATAATTTATTCTCAGGAAGCTTCAGATTGGCCGAAGTTTGGCTGATTAGGCTGGGCTCAGCAGTGACTCTGTTTGGGCTGACACTTGAGGTGATTCTGCTGCTCCCTGAAAGTCCACAGTCAGTTGTGGGTGGGTGGGGGCAGTGATCTAGAGAGGACATGTTTGAATCATCTAGATCTGAATGGAATAGAGCTCCAGAATCCATTCACAGAGTGGCGTTACAGAGATAGATCATTCACCAGATCTCAGGTTTCTCTTCCTGAACAACTGATTGGGATGGTACCCACATGGCGAGGTGTTGTGAGGACAGGATGGCATAGGTGTGACAGTGCCCAGGACGTAGTAGATGAGTCTTTCCTTTGTTTGAAGCAGGGTTCGGGAGACAGTGTTGGAGTTCTGGGTTTTCCAGTCCCTTTGTATCAACACACAGAGTGGTCCTTTGGTGGAATGTGGAGGGCCCATGAGGACCTCATTCCCAGCTTTGGTGATCTCATGGATGAGTCTGCTGGAGACTCTCCTATTTCCCCACTCACGCTCTCAGGCTGTTTTCCAGGTTTTGAGCCCCCAAAGGGTTGGATGCTGTGTCTAAAATGGCTTTTGTTCCTCAGAACAGAGCATATATTTCACAGGGCAAGGTGCAAACTCAAGCTGATGCAAGGAACTTGCCCTGAAGGAACAGCTTTTGGGTGGCTCCCGAGACTTCCCCTTGCAGCCCGGATTTGCTCCCCTAACTGATGAGATGTGCCTGAGGAAGTTTGTGCATGAGCACAGTTTATGAGTCTAATGAGTAAAAGAAGGCAAAGGCACCTTCTGCCAGCTCCCTGCCTCCTGGCATCCTAAGGGTATAAACACCCACCCCCCGGCAGGCACGTAGACACTGCCTCTCTGTCCATACCTTTGACAGTCCTGACGTTCTTTGTGGAATTGCCAAAGAATGTTGCTGTGCAATTAGTTCTGTTGGCAGGACCTGGGTCCCAGGCTTCTGTGCTTGCCTATTCTTGGCAGCAAGGAACTTCCCCAGGTTAGAATGAAGCACCAGGAGCCCTAGATCACAAACATTTACCAAGCTGGGGAGGGGAGTGGATCCATGACTGGTAGATGGTTTGATCCTTCAGTGACAAAAACTGCACCACAGTATGGTAATCTCCTGCTTATCAAGGCATTGGAAAACTGAATTTCCTGTTGTATCTCATAATCTTCTTTAAGTAGACTCATAGGAGACTCAACTAATCTATTTATTTACTACAAAATGTATTGAGGATCCTTTTGCAAGATATAGGACTCAGATACCGAAACAATCCTTACCCCTGCAAGAGCCCCCGATCTGGTAGCAAGTAGTAGACGTGATCAATTTCTAGAGTGCAATAACAAGGATGTGGGGGGTGGGGGTTGTGCATCTCTGCAAAAGTCCTTTGGGAACAGAGAAGTGGGACACCTAACCTAGAATGGAATACACAGAAGTGGCGTACCAATAGGAAGAGGAAAATCCTCACTTGAGTTTGAAGAATGAAGAAAAGTTATCCAAGCAAAGAATGGAGGGCACAGCAGGTCAGTTCAGACAGAGGGAAGTGCATGTATACAGACTTGGGGCCAAGCGAAAGTGGTGCCGTCCTTTCCTGAGAACTGTGAGGAGTTCATCAAGGGAGCATGAAGTGGGAAGGAAGTTTCAAATGATTACTCTGGGATGTAAGGTAAGGGTAGTCTAAGAACGACTTTCTTACTTTATATCAAATTTGAACCCTCCTGCTGTGGATAATGAGTCTATACAACAAAGAAAGAAATCAGATTTTCCATTTAAAGTGGATTTTCCCATTTAATAAGTGAGAAAATGGAAACTCATAGAGTTTAAGTGACTTCTAATGTCAAGTCGATATTAAGTGCAAAAGCCAGGATTTGAATATGGATTACCTCAAATGGGAAAGATTAGGTAGGCAGAACCTCAGACAAAAGATTAAATACAACTGAGTAACCACTGAGTGATGGAGGAAAGATCAAATTCATTCATCAGCAGTAAGATAGAAATTTAAACAATGAGCAACTATTTTAAGCCTATGAAATTAATGAGTAAAATGATAGGTTTCAATGGAACAAACATTCTCGTGCATTAGCGATGGCAATATACTAGGTGTCACCCTTCTGGAAAGCAATTTGGCGAACGTGTTAAAAGTCTTAAATATATGTATTCTTTGACTCTCGAGGAAATCATCTGAGATGAGACAAAAAGAGAAAATCACAATCTGTGCATAGAAGTCTCATGGCAATGTGATTTAGAGCATAAAGTTGGAAACGAAATATTTTTTTTTTTTTTTTTTTTTTGAGACGGAGTCTGGCTCTGTCGCCCAGGCTGGAGTGCAGTGGCCGGATCTCAGCTCACTGTAAGCTCCGCCTCCCGGGTTTATGCCCTTCTCCTGCCTCAGCCTCCCGAGTAGCTGGGACTACAGGCGCCTGCCACCTCGCCCGGCTAGTTTTTTTTGTATTTTTTTAGTAGAGACGGGGTTTCACCGTGTTAGTCAGGATGGTCTCGATCTCCTGACCTCGTGATCCGCCCGTCTCAGCCTCCCAAAGTGCTGGGATTACAGGCTTGAGCCACCACGCCCGGCCGGAAATGAAATATTTTTAAATTGAAGATAGTTTAAGAAAACTTTTTACATCTGAAAAATAAAATATTTTGCAGCTAACTTTGGTTGTGAAGAGTTTTAGTAAAATGATATGGCAGTAGACATGTATAATATAGGTGGCCAATGCAGGATATAAAATTAAATATAAAAGAAATTCCGAGTTGGCTTAGGGTGAGTTGGCACTGGCAATAAGACATTTAAAGTCATCTATTTGAAAACAGAGATAACAATTTCATAGTCAATAGTGGAATAAACTAAGTTTAGTTGGCAATTTATCTTGAAAAAATAAAAATATCATTATGAAAATAAATGTATTATGCATTACAGGTATATATTCATACACACATGTAGTTTATAATTATAAATCTGAATAAATTTTTAAGTGAGCAAAGAGTAAACATGGTGATTTGTTTTGCAATTATTTAATTATAGAATTGATTGATAGCATGATACAAGTTTTATATGATATTTCACATTTGTAAACTGTTCACAAAGAAATTTTTTTTAACAAAAATATTCAAGATTTGTATTAATTTTCCCAAGAGTCTCTCAATTCTTTTTTATTCAAACCTTGTTCATTGGAAGCATGTGTTGTAATTTATTTAGCAGCTGTCTATGGAGTGCCTATTGTGAATCGGGCATTTTTCAATGACCTGGGGTGTAGGAGTAACAGCAACAGTAACAACAACAACAAACAGACCAAGCCCTCACCCTCACTAACATCCTAGAAGGGAAAGAAAGACATTCACTAATTGGATGAATAAATATTGCTAGAACATCTACATCTACTGTGTTCCATAGCACACTGCTAGGTGCTTGGAATTCATCAGAGAACAAAAAAAGACAAAGATGTCAGCTGTCATGAAATATCCATTGTAACAGGACCAAAGCATAAATAAATAGAATCTAATGTATGGTGACAACTACTCTGGAGAAAAATATCATATGGTAATGATGGCAGTGGCTGCAGGATGCAGCAGGGAGGCAGGGCTGGGGCTGCACACTCTATATAGCCAGTGGGAGCCCTGCCCCATCTGAGTTGGGGCAGGAGCTCCCTGGGTGCAGCTGCAGCCACTCCAACCACAGTGCAGACCTGGGATTCCTGCTCTAAGGAGCAGGAAAGAGCCCTACCCTCCTGGGCAGGGCTAAAGCCACCCAGACTGTGGCTGTGGATCGGAGCCTCCCTGTGCTCTTGGGGTAGGGGGCAGGATCTGCTCTCCTGAATGCAGCTGCAACTGCCCAACCTGCAGCTGCAGACCTGGGCCTCCAGCTTCATGGAGCAGGCAAGATCTCAGGACAAGCGGGAGCCCGCTCCTTCTGAGTTGGTGGTTTGGAGCTCCCAGGTGCAGTTGCAGCTGCTCTCCCAGGCACAGAACGCCAGTGTCTCTGCAGCCTACACCCTCGGGGGTCCCAGGAAGGACCCTCCCACCCATTTCTGCAGGCTCGGGGGTCTGCTCCTGCTGCCTGGCCTCTCTCCGCTCAGGGCACCTGCTCCAGTCTTGGAGCAGGGGTCGGGGCTGAGCCCCAAGGGCCATGAAGGGCAGCTGGAGGCAGATTGATTCTTGGGTGGAAGGGGGCTGGTCTCCAGTAAGGCCCCACCTTCAGATCAGGGAGGTCCTGCTGACTACAGTGGGGACTCATGGTGCCTCTTCCAGGCCTGCCCATAGCCACCCATGGACCAGTTGCAAGCACTTCTTCTCCTCTGGGGTTCATAAAAGCCCCAGGCTTAGCCAGAGCACAGGAGAGAATGGCCAGAGGAGGAAGAGAGTAAAGAGACAATGGAATGACCAGCTGCAGAGAGGAACACTCTGCCAATAGCTGGAGATGATGGGACAACCAGCTACAGAGAGGAGTTACCTTCTCTGCTGAGAGCTGCAGAGACAACTGACTAGCAGAACGGAGACACCCTCTCCAGGGCCTCCTCTCTGCTGAGAACTGAACACTCCATGCATGATCTGTCTACAGAGAGGAGCTATCCACTGCAGGTCTCTTCTGAGCTGTTGCAGCTCTCAATACAGCTCATCTTTGTCTTGTTCACTTTTCATTTGTCTGCATACCTCATTCTTCTTGGATGCAAGACAAGAACTGGGCAAAGGCACCGTGGTCACGGAGGTTTCCAGTCAGAAAATTGACATCCCACAGATCCTGTAACAGTAAGTCTGTAATGAGACTATTGACTTATCTTTCCTCCCAGATACTTATTAATCAGTGTCTTTAGATGTAATTTGAGCCATTCTTCCAACACTTGTGTCAACTTTATGAAATCCTACATCTTTCGCAAGACTTGCAAATTCGTTTTACAAATGATGTGAGTATTTTTTCTTTTAATTGAGACATTCAGAAATAATCTCTGGAGAGTCAGTAGAAGGTTGGCCAACAAGAAGGGGGACTGGCCATTGTCCAGCTCTTAAATAGAGAAGCATGTCTGAGTAATGTTATATTTTGATAAAATGTTGCAAATATGACATTGTAACATCAAAAATAAAAATAGTTAAACATTTTTATTTTAGTGATGGTTTTTCTTCTCCAGGGCACCTAGCAGGCATGGGAAATGATATTATGACTATCTCTACAGGATGTATGTAGGTGCAAGAATCCAAGCATGCCTGTGTAAATCCTTACTGTGTACCTCATGAATGGAAAGGCAGGAAAATCATACTCCAGGTATCTTTGGTTTCTTACCACAAATGCACCATATACATTTGAGATATCCATTGGTAAACAAATGAGAGAAGTCTCATTATGCCCCCAGGGAAGCTCTCCAAAACCCATTGGCTTCCTTCAGGAAGTCTCAACATTAGTGAAGATAGGCTTTCTAACCTTCTTAAAGGAAATTTCAAAAAATGAAAAAGGACACTACTTCCAAACTATGATAATATATAAGTTTTATCTTTAAAGGTATCCTGTTCAATTCATGGGGTGGAGGAGCAAATCCAAAGACCTCTTTTTCTTGGGATTTAAAGGCTTCTAAACAGAACAGGTACATTTTCCACTCATCTTGCAGCTGGAGATTTGGAAGTTTCCATTTGGCATCAGAAGATTGTTTTGCAACACTCTATTACTTTTAAAGGTGTGTATTCCTCCTCTAGGGATTGAGAGTGGAAAAATTTATTATGTCTTAATTGGAATCATAAAATATTAAGGGAAATTAGAATAACCCCAAACTCCATCATTTTCGTATTTAAGTACACTGTAAAATTAACAATGCTTTATGTAACTGCAAGTATTTTTTTCTTTCTTTCTTTTCTTCCTTCTTTCCAACCAATAGTGGCAGGAAACAAATAGGGAATAACTTTATAAGACTGTCAAATGATAAGGCAGCCTTTATTACTTCAGACATATTTTTAAAGTTTTAGGAAGTTTAGAAATGGCTGAATTGTGCACTGTAACTCTAAATGACAAAGGAGAAATGCCAACACAGCATTAGAGTAGAGGTTGGCAGAAGGAAAGAAAGAAAGATAAGAGCTTTGGGGAAGAGAAAAAGAGAGACAAGAGCTTTGGGGAGTAAGGAGAGTGGAATACTGCAAAGCCCATCAAACGAGCACTGAACGTGATTAACCAATTCTGTAGACAAGAAGACGATAACTTAGAAAAACAGCGTGGTTATGAGGATACTGCTCCACTGCTCCAAATCATGCATGCTTCTCATTTTGTCTGACAGCAATATGCCTCTCATAGAATTTAAAAAAAAAAAAAAAGGACAATTTTCGCATGATTTTCCCCTCCAGTGATCTCCAATATGCAGTGGCTGGACTTTTGCAGCCTCCGCTTCTACCTCCTGAAACCTGTATTTAATCATAGACTAAAGGTTACCCTCTTGGGAGGTCAATCATTAGACTAACGATTGCACGTGATAAGAATCAGTGCGTATTTGCAGTAAAATATATGAAAAAATAAGTAAAATACATTAATATTTTATTAACAATCATTAAGATCTACTAGAATAGAGTATATTACACTAGCAATAAAAGGGATCGTAACATTATTGCAACAACAATAAAAACAATTGCACTCATACATTGCTGGATTTCTCCATGTTGCGCGTGGTGATAGTTACCTACTGAGCATTGTTTTTTATCCTAATAACAAACATGCAAGGGAGGTGTTTGTTTTGGACAGCTCCCCTTTTTCTGTTTGCTCAGTGCCTTTTAGATACTCTTGCTCTTTGGGGAGAAATGCCTGGCCTGCTGTGAGCTTGGTTTCTGAAGTTCGACCCAGGATATTTCCTTCCTCCGCCTTCGCTACAGCCAGGGTGCAGACTTTGAACGTATTCCTGCAGACGTGCCCCGGGGTGCCAAGACAGGAAGCAAGCAATGTGTATAGAGCAGTATCATACCCAGTGCACTTTGGCTGCTGGTTGACACTAGGCATCGGAGAAGGAAGCTGCTCTAAGGGTTGAGTGTCTGGTGCAAGAGTGGCCTCATAGTGAGAGAATCGGCTTCACGGTCCCCATAAGGCAAAGGCACCAGCAGCAGAAGCTGCAGTTGCTGTTTCCCGTCAGGCCACTTCTGGAAACTTAACACAGAACCTAATTCTTTCAGACCTCCCAACAGTTCTGCAAGATACACAATAGCCTTTAATTTTTTAAAACTTGTGGTAAAATACATGTAACATAAAACTTAGCATGTTAACCATTTTTAAGTGTACAGTTCAGTAGTATTGAGGACATTCACCTCACTGTGCCATCATCACACCATCCATCTCCTGATCTCTTATCTTTCCAAACCAAAACTCTGTCTCCATTAAACAACAACAACTCATTCCTCACTCCTCCCAATCCTGGCAACCACCATTTTCTGTCTTTATGAATTTGACTGCTCTATGTAACTCAGGTAAGTGAAATCATGTAGTTTTTGCCTTTGTACAAGTGTCTTATTTCATTAAACATAATGTACTTAAGGTTCAAGTGGTAGCGTGTGACAGGATGTCCCTCTCTTTTAATGCTGAATAATATTCCATTGTACGGATAGACCCCATTTTGCTTATCCATACATCCATCAATGGATACCTAGCTTACTTCCACCTTTTGGCTATTATGAATGGTGCTGCCATGTTTGGCTGTTTGAAGGTACTTAGACTTCAGACATCCTCTTTTACTTTCAGAGGTCAGGCTTTTTGTTCTATATTGGCCTTCAACTGATTGTATGAGATCAACCTACTTGAGGGAGGGAGATCCTCTTTACTCAGTCTGCTAATTTAAATGTTAGAAACAGTTAGAAACACCTTCATCTCCGGACTCAAGCTAAACATCAGCTATTCCTGGGTCTCAAGACTGGTGATCACTGGGCAGGTAAACATCAGCTATTCCTGGGTCTCAAGACTAGTGATCACTGGGCAGGAGCTCCACCCTCAGCGTTCCTGGGTCTCCAGTTTGCCAGCTCACTCTGCAGATCTTGGGACTTGCCTACCTCCATGATCCTGAGACCCAGTTTCTTATAATGTCCCTCCCTCCGTCCCTCTCCCACTACTCCCTCCCACTCTCTCTTTCTATATATTCACACCCACTCACATTTGTATACGTATCTCCTACTGTTTCTGTTTCTCTGGAGAACTCTAATACAGCAGGCCCACTCTGCAGTTCAGTCATAGCCCTTTTCTTGGCCCATAAAGTCTTGAAGTGAAGACACAGTGAGATAGAGGAACCAGACGCAAAATACCTAGAGAGCGTCTCCTTGCAGGATGGTGTTGCCAAGGTTCTGGGAGGTATCTTTCTCAATACACCTGCTTTGGTGTATTCATTTGCTAGTGTTGGTTAACCAAGTACTACAAACTACAGAGTTTAAACAATGTAAATGTATTGTCTTACAGTTCTAGAGACTGGGGCTCCATGATTAAGGTATCTAGTGGGTTGGTTCCTTCTGCAGCTGTGAGGGAGAACCTGTTCCCTGCCTCTCTCTTGGCTTCTGGTGGTTGCTGGTGAGATGGTTTGGCTGTGTCCCCACCCAAATCTCATCCTGAATTGTAGCTCTCACAATTCCCACATGGAGGCCCCCTGTGGAAGGTAATCGAATCATGAGGGTGGGTCTTTCCCATGCTGTTTTCCTGATAGTGAATAAACCTCATGAGATCTGATGGCTTTATAAAGGAGAGTTCCCCTGCATAAGCTCTCTCTTGCCTGCTGTGATGTAAGATGTCCCTTGGTCTTCCACCGTGATGGTGAGGCCTCCCCAGTCTTGTGGAGTTGTGAGTCAATTAAGCCTTTTTCTTTTATAAATTACCCAGTCTCAGGTATGTCTTTATTAGCAGCATGAGAAGACACTAGTACAGCTGGCAATCTTTGTCCTTCCTTGGTTTGTCACAGCATCACCTGATCTCTGCCTTCATCTCCATATGTGGTTCTCTGTGTTTCCAAATTTCCCTGTTTTATAAAGACACCAGAGGCAAATTGGATGAGGGCCTCACCTTACTCCAGTATAGTTCATCTGAACTAATTACATCTGTAGCCACCCTTTTTCCGAATATGATAATAATCCGAGGGGCTCTGGGTGAGGACTGCATGAATGTTTTTTGAAAGCACACAATTCAACCCGTCACACCTTGGTTAGTGTTATTTGTTTATGAGTGTGTGCCACTTACACTATCTGGGCAAACACACACACACACACACACACATTTGCACTTAGGGAGTCATCTCTCAAGAACCAATCACAGACATGACCTCTGCAAGGCTCAGAGGTAATACAAACTCTTCTCCCCATTCCCTCTCCTGGCCTGGGGGTTGATGCAATGCTGCTCATGAATTATTGATAGACCCCCAAGCTTGCCAAGCTTGTTGACGGTGTGTGTGTGTGTGTGTGTGTGTGTGTTTCAGACAAAGAGAGAAGGGAACAGACAAAAGGCATGAGCAAGGAGGGCACCTCTCATTGCTAGGGATTCTTTTATTAAGAACATTTTCTGCCTGCTTTCCAGGGGTGCCCTTTGACAGTGGCTGTGGAGCAGTGGAGGATGGGGAGTGGCTTTTGAACTCCAGTGGATAAATAAAGAACGAAATAGTGTCCAGGCCCTTGGTAACCTGCTTTCAAAGTCCGGCTCAGCAGTGTCCTTCCTGCCTCCTCTCTCGGCCCTACATCACCTAGACACAGCTCTGTGGCCCCACGTTGTCATATTCATCTCTTGCTCCCCGCGACTCCCCACCTACTTTCCCCTTAATGCTCGCAGGTCCTCCTGGAAGACTCAACCACTTACAGTTGTTGAGTGATTAAATATTTATAATCAGGGCAATGAATGAGGTGTTGAATAATAAATGCTTCGGTTGAAGCGGCCTTAGATAATTTCTGCAGATTTCTTCATCCATGGCCCCTTTGATTCCAAAGCAAAAAAAAAAAAAATATATATATATATATATATGTATGTGTATATATATGTTAACTTTTTGGGGGGTACAGCTGTGACAGTTGATAGGCCTTTATCATGGTTTGGTTCATGAACCACTGCCCTGCCATGAGGCTCATTATGCTATCAACTCCCCCAACTCCACAGCCATGCAGACAGCACATGGTGAGGTGGATCCTCCCTTGTTTATTTCTGAACACTCAAAGCAAATGTACTTTTTGAAAAAACTTCAAATCCCTGGACCACAAATGCACTATAGACATTTCTGAATGTGGAAGAAAGTTTTTTAAGCTCTCTACCAACAGAGATAGTACTTTCTTTTCACCGACATGCAGCAAGAATTTCCTCTAACATTTTATACACTATTGCATCTGATTCTCACCACAACCCTATGTGGAAGATACTGATATTATTCTGATTTTTGTAGTTGAGGAAGCCAAAAAAAAAAAAAAAAAGACAATAATAATCTGTTTGGGGTGCAGAGCTGGTAGACCTTGGAGTGTGCATCAGGACCCTGGATTTCACAGCTCACTCCTCGTCTATGCCAGGCAGCATTCCAGGAACAAGGGATGGAGGGATCCAGAGGTGGGTCAGAAATAGTCCTTGCTCTGATGGAAAGTTCAGAGCAGGAAGGAAGAGATGTTCAAGATCTCAGCAAAAAAGATTTTCATAGAATGAATGTTTGTGTGACCCCCAGATTCATGTTGAGCCCTAATCCGCAGTGGGATGCTATTTGGAGATGGGGGCCTTTGAGAAGTGGTTAGGTCATGAGAGTGGAGTCCTCATAAATGGGATGAGTGCCCTTATGAAAGAAGATCCAGAAATGTCCCTCACCCCGTACACCATGTAAAGACACAGTCAGAAGACATCTATGAGCTAGGAAGCAGGTTCATACAAGACACCAAATCTGCTGGTGTCTTGATGTTGGACTTCTCAGCCTCCACAGCTGTGAGCAATACATTCCTGTGTTGTATATAGGCCACCTAATGTATGCCAATATAGAATCAGCCAGAATGGACTCAGATAGAATTAGTCCTGGGAATATTATACTGTTGAAACAAAAACCTAAAATTGTGGAAGTAGCTTTGAAACTAGGCGATAATTAGAGGCTAGAAGAGTTTTGAGGTGCATACTAGGAAAAGTTTACATTGCCATAAATGGACCTTCAAAGGTGATGCTGGTGAGATATAAGGAAAAGGAGAAGAGAGTTACAAAGAAAGTCTCAATCTTAGAGAATATCCAAGTAGTCCTGAACAGAATATTGGTAGAACTACGGATAGTACAAGCCATCCTGATAAAGTCTCCAGTAGAAATGAAAAACACGTTATTGGACAATGTAGGAAAATAATAATTCTTATAAAGTGGCAAACAACTTGGCTGAATTGTGTTTGTATTCAAGTGCTTTTTGAAAGGTAGAACTTAGGAATAATGAAATTGGATGTTTGATGAAAGAAATTTCTTTTTTTTCCAATTTTTATTTTAACTTCGGGGGTGCATGTGGAGGATGTGCAGGTTTGTTATGTAGATAAATGTGTGCCATGGTGGTTTGCTGCGCAGATCATGAAGAATGAAATTTCTAAACAAAGTGCTGAAGAAATTGCCTGGTTTCTCCTGATAATTTACAGTAAAAATATGAGAAGAGAGAAATTATTTAAATGAATTGTTAACCAAAAGGGAAGCAGAACTCAAAGATTTGAAAAATTTTCAGACTGTGTATTGGAAAAATGAGAAAGTCTATTCAGGAGAGAACTTTCTGGGGTAGCCAAGGTACCTGTGATAAGGAGATTAGTCAGTTATCTCCTTATCTTCTTGAGTCAGAAGCTATTGTTGAAGACTATGGAAGAAAGACTCTGAAGGCAGTTCAGAAACCATGAGGGCGGCCCTCCATCACAGGCCCAGAATGTAAAGGCCCTGGAGGCAGAACAGTTTTGAAGAAGGGGCTGCTGGTGTCTGTGAGGTCTCAGGGTACACTGCCCTGCACTGTTCCTCAGCCACCTCAGGTGCAACTCTGATGGATCCCTGTGTGGCTCTGTAGGGCCCTGGTAAGGTGTGAGCTGTGTTCAGCAAAGTCATGGGGGAACAGCAGCCTCCACTAGATTTCAATGTGGGGCCTCCTGCAGAGCTGCAGGCTCAGAATTCCAGCCCTGAAGAGCCTCAGGGCCAGGCAGTAAATGGCTGCTGGGTGGGGCCAAGGCACAGAACACATGTGGGGCTGATGCCACCCAAAACTATGGGTCAGGGGCAGCTGGAACCTTGGGGACCCAGCCCCAGCCTGGAAAAGCTGTGGGGGCAGGACCACCATCCCAATGGGCCCAGAAGAAGAGGCCTCTGCTCCAGGAAACCTGGAAGGCAGAGCATTCAGTTAAAGAGGGTTACTTTCAAACCTTAAGATTTCATGGACTATACTTTATTGGGTTTTGGACTTGCTTTGTTATAGCTATAGCAGCTAGATGGACTAAGACAAGGGTGAACTACCACAATGAAAGTAAATAGAAGAAAAATGTCTGAACACAAGAATAAGTGGCCAGCTTTGCATGGATGGGTCTGGGCAGGCTTTACAGGGCAAGAGACATGAGCTGGAACTAAAGTTGTGAAGAAGTTTGCCTGAGGATGAGCTTGGGGATGAGCCAACTCTTGTATTTTCTGAGTGGTTCCAACCTGTCCATTTGAAATTCTTTCCGAGGCAACAGGATCAAGAATGTTGCAGTCAAACCATCTTTTCCTTTTTGGAATAGCATTGTAGTATTGTACTCTAAAAGCACAGAATCTGAAGGTATTTGAAGGTAATGTATGCATGTTCATATTGACTAAAAGAAAACTTTCATTATCCAACCTAGACAGTGATATTATCAGAAATCACTTATTTCTTTTTTCAAGTTAAAAGCATTCTCCTTACAGAAAAGAAAACTGAGGAAAGACACCTCATCTCCTCTGTAATGCAAAAGGATAATTATATTGATGACAAGGGCCAGATACTTAGATAAATACATATATTTGCATGTTTATTTTTTGTATCTATTCTGATTGAAAATAAGTCACTTTGTTTCACAGCATGTAAAAATAGAAGAATCAGGTTTCCTCAGGTCCGTAAATGGGACCATTACCTATTGTACGCCATCCAACAGATTATGGTCACATTTATGGACCTTCTATCAGATGTTCAACAATGTCATGTTCTTCTCTTTTTCCTTGTACCAAGGACATTGGTACATGTTTGGGGCAGCTCAAATGTTATCTTGGGTAATTGATGGGGGACAACCTACAGTAGTACAGAGTTCTATTTCCTAAATGTTTTACTTATTTGGGGGGCTAGAAAGTTATTGCTTTTGGCATTAAAAAAAGAAACACCTTTTCCAGCTCCCTTGAGGAAGGACATTGAAAACTTACATTCTTGAGTGTCACAGAAGCAATTTCTAAGCAGAAGGGTATCATAAATTTACATGCAAATTGTACTTATTGAAAGTCTCTGCATGCGAGTCACATTCTCAGAAGTATCTCTATCCTTTATAGCATTTACTTTCTCTACAAAATTTTCCAGGTGAGAAATTTTAATCTCAGAAGAAGTTAAGTGACAAGCCCAAGGTCACAAAGATGGAAACGGTTACGTCAAGATTAAACCTCAGGCTCCTGAATTCAACTTTTATTCCTAATTCTAACTAAGATCCTCCTTATACCTATTATGTATTTATGTTAACACAAGACATAATAGTGTTAATGAACACTCAAATACATTTATTTTTATAGTAAATTTTATAGAAATTTCTGTTTCTCTAGAGCTGTATTTTCCTAAGCTTATTTTTTTTTTTAGAATATTAGTTTCATGATGAATTCACAGAAAAAGAGTTCGCTCAAACAAGTTTGGAAAATGGCAGCTTAAACAAAGTTAAGTCAATTTCTTTGTTGTTGGCAATCAGGGAGGTTTTTTTATATATATACACTTTATGTTCTAGGGTACATGTGCACAACATGCAGGTTTGTTACATATGTATACATGTGCCATGTTGGTGTGCTGTACCCATTAACTCATCATTCACATAGGTGTATCTCCTAATACTATCCCTCCCCACTTCCCCAACCTCACAACAGGCCCCGGTGTGTGATGTTCCCCTTCCTGTGTCCAAGTATTCTCATTGTTTGATTCCCACCTATGAGTGAGAACATGCAGTGTTTGGTTTTTTGTCCTTGGGATAGTTTGCTGAGAATGATGGTTTCCAGCTTCATCCATGTCCCTACAAAGGACATGAACTTATCCTTTTTTATGGCTGCATAGTATTCCATGGTGTATATGTGCGACATTTTCTTAGTCCAGTCTATCATTGATGGACATTTGGGTTGGTTCCAAGTCTTTGCTATTGTGAATAGTGCCACAATAAACATATGTGTGCGTGTGTCTTTATAGCAGCATGATTTATAATCCTTTGGGTATATACCCAGTAATTGGATGGCTGGGTCAAATGGTAATTTTAGTTCTAGATCCTTGAGGAATCACCACACTGTCTTCCACAATGGTTGAACTAGTTTACAGTCCCACCAACAGTGTAAGAGTGCTCCTATTTCTCCACATCTTCTCCAGCACCTGTTGTTTCCTGACTTTTTAATGATCGCCATTCTAACTGGTGTGAGATGGTATCTCATTGTGGTTTTGATTTGCATTTCTCTGATGGCCAGTGATGATGAGCATTTTTTCATGTGTCTGTTGGCTGAATAAATATCTTCTTTTGAGAAGTGTCTGTTCATATCCTTTGCCCACTTTTTGATGGGATTGTTTGTTTTTTTCTTGTAAATTTGTTTGAGTTCTTTGTAGATTCTGGATATTAGCCCTTTGTCAGATGAGTCAGATTGCAAAAGTTTTCTCCCATTCTGTAGGTTGCCTGTTCACTCTGATGGTAGTTTCTTTTGCTGTGCAGAAGCTCTTTAGTTTAATTAAATCTCATTTGTCAATTTTGGCTTTTGTTGCCATTGCTTTTGGTGTTTTAGACATGAAGTCCTTGCCCATGCCTATGTCATTCAGGGAGTTTTAAATATACTAAGGCTTATTGTGAACTTCCAAACACATTGTCAGTGTTAAATTTGTTTAACAAATGTATATTGTGTGCTGGACAGTGATAGAGGCAGTCTATCACTGGCAACACACCCCCGCCCAGAAAAGTTTCTAACAGGACAGAGCGTTGAACAAGCAATTACACGTCAGCCCACTTCTGATTTCTGCTCCAATTGCTTTTTACTTCTGCTTCCTCCATGAATTTCTGTCCCAGAACATCTATGGCCACTAAGGTTAATTTTTTTACAGTTATTGAGATTTTAGCTTTTAGGAGGCCATGTGTCCACTTCTTAAACCTATTCAGCCCCTAAGTACCAATCACAGAACTAATAAAGAGTAGATTACACATTAAATTTATTAGGTGGTAGTTGAGAATCATGGTTAAAAGCATAGATTTCAATACTGGCCTGCCTCTTGCTAGCTGGATTAAGCACATTATTTAACTTATTTGAGCTTCAGTTCCTGTCCCTATAAACTGTGGATAAAAACCCACCTTTATAGGGTTGCTGGGAAGTGGGAAGTCAGCAGATACCTGCTCTGCAGTGAGCAGAGGTCTCCTTCATGAGGTCTTCTCAACCTCTCCGCATAAAATGGAGACCCTCTTCACTCCCCACTCCCAATGCTTCTTTAAAAAAAAATTACAGCCTTTATCACTTTCTAACATCCTATATGATTTATTTATTTACCATATCTATTGCTTGTTGTCCGTATCCCTCATTAGCATGTTAGCTCTAGCAGGCAGAGGCCTCTGTCTGTTTGTTCACCAGTCTATCCCATGGGACAAGACAAGAGCTGGGTGTGTAAGAGGTGCTCAAAAACATGTGCTGCCTTCACCTGTACAAAGTATAATTGTTCATCTAACAGTGAACCATTGCCATACAGAGCCATTGTGCTGGGGAGATGGGAAGAGCACAAAAAGGCCAGAGTAGAGAAGATCTGTGAGTACCTGTGTCCAAGGCCCTTGCGAACCTCACATAAATGGGGACTGATCATACACCCCTGTCCCTCTACTATAGGATAGATATGACTGGGCTTACACTGAGGTTGAGAAAACTGAGACTCAGAGGGAAAGATTAAATAACACGCCTGAGTCAATAACACGAGTCCTAACCCAGGTCCTGGACTTGAGAAGCCATACCACATCATGCTGTCCCGAGTGCTGATAAATGGTGAGTGGATGGAGAAGAGGAGGAGCATGAGGAACAAAGAGTGACGAGAGACCCACCCATGTGGTTGTGAGAAAAGGCTTTAAAAACAGCACAAGGTTGTCACTGATGATGCCTTCTTTTATCTGGAGTTCTTGTCACACAGGCTCTTGGTATTTGGCTGTGTTAGTCAACCTGTAGGAGACAATAAACCTAAGGCATCATACTTGGAAAATCAATACGCAGGTCATAGCTGTAGCTTGCCAGAGAAGAGCCCTTCTTTTCAAGCACAGTTTGCCAGCTACACAGTGGTATTTCTAAAGCCTTGTTCTTGCCCCCGGGTGCCCGGAGAAATAGCCCACACTCCCAGCTCACAGCAAGGCAAGGGGCATGGTGCTGAAGGGCTCTGTATAACCACTGTCTCTGTTTAATCCTCTTCCCAACAAAGGAAAGAGAGTAATTGCCAAGACACTGAAGGCTGCAGAGATTTATCATCAGTTGCCAAACCTTGCTGATAAGTTCAAGACATCCTGATCCTAACGGAGACCACCGCAGAGCATTAAGCAGGAAGCCCAGGACGGTAGGATGAGGGCAGGGCAGGAGCCGGCACTAGGTAAAGATGAAAAATGCCTCTCTGGGAGGTTAATCCTTCCTGTAGTCCACTGGTAAAGTAATAAAAGGTTTATGATTCATTTCTTTCTTGATAATGGAGGAGACAATTAAGTAATTACTGGACTTATGGTATTTATTGTGTTAACTCAACCAATAAAGTATCTAGCCAAATTGTGCTTTGAAGTACAATGAATGCTTAAAAATAATACAATGAATGCTTAAAAAAAGAAATCATTTGCACCATGCATCATCTACATTTACAGGCAGGCGGAGGGTTAGACAATGACCATCTGAGACCTAAAAATGGTGTTTTTCATTACTAGTTTCCCCATTTCATTCTTCTAAAGTTAAGTCAAAGAAGTAGGATCCAGCATCTAATACCACAACTTTCCCTTAATTCGCTTTCTCAGAAACACGTTTTCTCGGCTCCATTGCACCATGGATGGCCCTTGTAGGCCCTCAGGACCTTGGATTTTACATGTACTTGTGTGACTGATTGACATGTCTCCTGCCTCCTGCCAGTTGTCCCTTCCTGTCTCCCTGCACCAAACTGAGTACAAGGCATGTTACTGCTCAGGGAATGTTTGTTGAATAAAATGGATGTTTTGAAAAGACCCACCAAACAAGGGTTTCTCCCGCTATCATCAGAAATGTTTAAATTCAATGAGTACGACAATAGGTGTATAATTTAGAGAAAAATCTTAAATTTCTAACAATAGAATTATTTAGACAGATCTCAGTGACTATCAGGCAACATTAATAAATGCAACATATGAATGCTGTAGAAATACAGTCAAATTCTTACAAATGACATAAACTAATTAATGTAGATAATAAAAGTATATACTTGGAATAAGTATGCATGTGAATTTAAACCTAATGCCCGGCCCACGTCTTGCAACATAGTAGATGCTTAATAAATATTTGGGGCACAAATTTAAAAAGTACAGGAAAATGAAAATTAGTATTAAGAGAAGAGAACACATGTGCATATGAGTTTAACTAATATTTATATTGTTGCAAAGACATGCGCATTAAAAATAAAATGCTTAAGCTGGGTGCAGTGGCTCACACCTGTAATCCCAGCACTTTGAGAGGCTGAGGCAGGAGGATTACTTGAGCCCAGGAGTTCGACAGCAGGCTGGGCAACATAGCCAAATCCCATCTCTACAAAAAATACCAAAAAATTTAGCCTGGCATAGTGGCGTGGTACCAGCTGCTTGGGAGGCTGAGGTAGGAAATCTTTAAAGCCCAAGAGGCAGAGGTTGTGGTGAGTCATGATGGTGACACTGAAATCCAGCCTGGGAGACAGAGTCAGACCCTGTCTCAAAAAATAAAATAAAATAAAATGCTTAAGTGATTGGCACTTCAGTTGGGTATTTAATTATGGGTATCCCATTTTTATTTATACTATAGTTAAGTACATTATTTGTCTAAAAGGAGTAATAATTCTCAATCCATTTTGGCCAAACTTTATTGAAAGACTCTAAACATTTCCATAAAGAAGGGTGTGATCTAGAAGTAGAATATTTTCATTTCACATGAGAATCACCACCTATACAATGTCATAACAGAAATGCCCTTTCTTCATTTAAATGGCAAAGTAAATCATCAACACAATCTATAAATGCCATTTAAAAATATTTTTGAAACATTAATAAGATCACTTTATTGGGTGCTCTTACTTGAGAAGGTTAACTTAAATAAGTTGGTAGGAGGAAACAGAAAATTCTTGTTGCTGCTTGCTGTGTTCCTTGGTACTCATGATTTAATAGTTCAGTCATTGCACTGTCCCTGTGTTCAGTAGGCTTTTTTTTTTTTGCGGACAAAGTTTCACTCTTATTGCCCAGGCTGCAGTGCAGTGGCACAATCTCAGCCCACTGCAACCTCCACCTCACAGGTTTAAGCTATTCTCCTGCCTCAGCCTCCCAAGTACTGGGATTAGAGGCATGCATCACTACACTCAGCTAATTTTTGAATTTTTAGTAGAGATAGGGTTTCACCATGTTGGCCAGGCTGGTCTCGACCTCAGGTGATCCACCTGCCTCAACTTTCCAAAGTGTTGGTATTACAGGTGTAAGCCACCATGCCTGGCCAGGAGTAGGCCTTGTTAACACGATATCATTTCTCATTTTATTTCCAGTGCTGCAGCATAGTGGGCCTTGAGAGTCCCGAGTTTTAATAAGCATAAACTCACACCTAAATTTCAGGCCCCTCCCTCAAGACCCAAGCGATAAACTTAAACTGGACTTAGAGTCCAGTAACTTTCTCAAGGTCAAACAGTCTTCATGATATCCTTTGGGCACATACAGTTTTGCCTTCATTGAATTGGAGAGTCTAGATTTTTCAGAAAGACCCAAGTTCCATGGTTGGAGCACGGTCTGGTTGTTTTTTTGTTTTTTTTTGTTTGTTTGTTTGTTTGTTTGTTTTTTAAGATGGAGTCTCGCTCTGTCACCCAGGCTAGAGTGTAGTGGCGCGATCTCGGCTCACTGCTACCTCCGCCTCCTGGGTTCATGCCATTCTCCTGCCTCGGCCTCCTGAGTAGCTGGGACTACAGGCGCCCGCCACTGTGCCCAGCTAATTTTTTTGTATTTTTAGTAGAGACGGGGTTTCATCGTGTTAGCCAGGATGGTCTGGATCTCCTGACCTCGTGATCCGCTCACCTCGGCCTCCCAAAGTGCTGGGATTATAGGCATGAGCCACCGAGCCTGGCCAGAGCACGGTCTGTTTTAAAGTAAAAATGTTGACTATTATTTTTAAAAACTCGTAAGAACAGAACAAAGAGAAATGAACAAGTTGAGCTGATTTACTGAATGTCCAACTGCCCCAAGAGCAGGGTGATATATTCCCCACTCTGACTTACATGGCTTAAAATTGCTGGAGAGCTGGTTAAACGATCAACTTCCACCCGCCTTGGCTCAGGTCCTCTGAGGCCACCAACTTGGCTGTTAAAGTCATTATGAACTAACTGTGACCTGTAGGCTAATTCATGTTGAGCAACAATAGAGAAACACATTAAAAAATGTGTCTGTCATAAAGCTAGAGTCTGTTCAGAATCAACACATCCATAAAATGTTGATCTCTTAGTATTTTGTTGTTCAAAAGTGGATCTTAGAAAGTAGCACTGGACTTGAGTTCAAAAGATGTTACTTAATTATAGTCATGTGGCTTTGGGGTCAATTCCTTTGAGTCTATACATCTCAGTTTAGTCATCATTAAATGAAGATAATAATGGCATCTACCCTGTTTATAGCTTAAGTGAGGACTATACAGTTTTTTACTATTAAAATCGATCATTTCCGTAAGTTAAAGCTCATTGGTAGGAGCTGGAATTTTAAATCTAATTTTCAAGGAAGAAACAAAGAAGTTCAAACTTGAACACCAGTTCAGCCAGTGAAAAATAGAAAGCAAAGTAATCAAGTGGTATTACATCAAACCAAAAAGCTTCTGCACAGAAAAAAAAAAATTAACCAAATAAAAAGACAACCTATGGGTTGGTAGAAAATACTTATGAACCATATATCTAATAAGGGGTTAATAACATAAATATATAAGGAACTCACACAAATCAATTATTTATTTAAAAATAACCTAATTTTAAAAATGGGCAAAGGACCTGAATAGACATTTCTCCAAAGAAGGCACAGAAATGGCCAACAGATAGATGAAAAGGTGCTCAGAATCACTATCATCATGGAAATGCAAATTAAAACCACAGTGAAACATCACGTCACACCTGTCAGGATGGTCATTATCAAAAAGACAAACAAGTGACAGTGAGGGTGTGGAGAGAAGGGAATCCTTGGACAATGGGTAGGAATGTATATTAGTGCAGCCACTGTGGAAAATAGTGTAGAGGTTCCTAAATAAAATAAATAGAACTACCATATGATGTAGCAAATCCCCATTAAAATATGAATGGATATAGAAATTGTGATATATATATAAGTTAATATATGGAACATATATACAATATTCCATTGTGTATATATGTGTTTATATGTGTGTGTATATGCGTGTGTGTATGTACGTATATTTTAAAAAGGGGGCGATCCTGCCATTTGCAACAACATGGATGAACCTGGAGGACACTATGCCAAGTGAAATAAGCCAGACGCAGAAAGAGAAACACTGTATGATGTCACTTGCATGTGGAATCTAAAAATAATTAAATGGAGTACATAGAAAGGCAGTTACCAGGGGTGGTGAGGAGGCAGAAAATATAGGTCAAAGAGTACAAAGTTGCAGCTTTATAGGAATAAATAAACCTGGAGATCTAATGTACAACATGAAGACTAGAGTTAATAATATCTTATTGTATACTGGAAATTTCCCAAAAGAGCAGATTTTAAATGAAAGAAAGAAAGAAGAGAAAAAGAGAGAGGGAGGGAGGGAGTGAGGAAGGGAAAGAAAGAGAGAAAGAGAAGGAGAGAAAGAAAGAAAGAAGGAAGGAAGGAAGGAAGGAAGGAAGGAAGGAAGGAAGGAAGGAAGGAAGGAAAGAAAAGAAAGAAAGAAAGAAAAGAAAGAAAGAAAGAAAGAAAGAAAGAAAGAAAGAAAGAAAGAAAGAAAAGAAAGAAAGAAAGAAAGAAAGAAAGAAAGAGAAAGAAAGGAGGGAGGGAATGAGGGAGGGAGGGAGGGAGGAAGGGAGGGAAAGAGGAAGGAAGGAAGGAAAAGAAAGAAAGGGACAAGGAAGGGAAGGGAAAGGAGACTATATAAGATAATGGGTATGTTAATTTGCTTGACTGAAGTAATCACTGTGTTGTGTGTATTAAACATCATGTTGTACATCTTAAATATATACTATAAAAAGAAAAAGGAAACAAAAAAAAAATGAAAACATTGAGTTATTTGCATAGCAATTCCAATAATGTTGCTTGGCTGTGCATGGCTAAAGTAAATATTTGGTGTTTCATCAACCTTCAGTCACCCACCTGGGCCAATGGGATAGTCCCAGAATAAGGAAGAGTAAAGAATGGACTTGGCAGTTACAGCTGAGACATCAAGAAAAATGGGCACGGAGGGGATCAAAATTTGGTGCTTCCTCTTGAGCAAATGTCCAAACTTACTTTAGTTCTTGCAACAATGTTGAGGTAGCTGTGACAAGATAGTGAACCTGATGGATTTTGTTAGGCTTTCCAAAGTCACTCATCTAGCAAATGTGCAAAATGCATTTGACCCATATCTCTTTGCCTTAAAACTTGTTGTCCTTCTCTTCCAGTCCAAGAGTGAACTCCTGAATGTATTTCAGTTGCCCGTCACTGTGAGGCAATCTTTGTGTTTCTGTGTCATGGAGCTCCTAGTGGTGCCATGGGCTTCTAGACCCCTCTAACCTGATGAACTCCAGCATGGCTCAATTACCTGCTTCTCAGCTGGGGTCATGCTCAGTCACAGCCTAATACGAATGTCTCAAACCCTCATTTGACCATAACAGAGGACGTGAAGGTTTTTTTGAGTTGTTTTAAATGAAAGTCATTTTGTAGTAGTGAAAACCATGATAACCTGGGCTTTGGAGCCCTTGGTTTGAATCCTGCTTTACCCTTTTCCATGATTCTTTTCCTGGCCAACTAATTCAGTCCCCTTCTCATCATGAACTTCAACTGGCCCCTCTAAAATAATTATTAAAAAGCATAGTAAGTGATTTGAATGATTCCTGGCACATAAAAGGTGCTCAAAATGTACTATAAAAATCTGTTGTTTATCTAATATTAGGAGTGACTTTAGGCATAAGCTAGAAAATCTTTACTTTTCTGCAGCCTCCGAGGCCTGATTTGAAATGAAATACCTTTTTTTTTTTTTTTTTGCTTAAGAATCCTTATAGAGTTAACACATACCTGTGTCTTTAATATTGTTCAGTTGAAGAATCACAGCACAAAATGTGTCGGTGACTTTACAGTGTCTTTTCCCAAATCATCTGAAACAGAAGTGGATTAGTACGGGGCAACTGATACTGCCAAGTGCTCTGGCTGAATTGAGCCCTGCAGAACATGAAGCCCTGGGGGCTGAGAAATCTCCTCTAGACTAGCCATGTTTGTCCCCTGCCCTTAGGGTCAACTGGTGGTAATGTTTAATGCTGTCTGACCCCAGACTCCCAAACAATCCCTTTTTGCTGACATACATATGATTCCCAGGAAATTACAGTAAAGACTAGAAAAGTTGCAAAGGGAGAAAAGTTAAAAGCCAGGTTTTTTTTCTCCTTTGAAATTTTTATGTGCTGAAATGCAAAATTCACTGTCAAAAAAGTAACACTTTTACAGGGCCTCCGGCATCAGAACATCCTAAAAATAGTCCAGGAACAGGTAAGTGTGAACGCCATGCCAGGAGGCCTCTAGCGCCTTTTAGCAGAAATCTGCACATCTATTCTCAATGCTCACAAACACTCCCCACCCACTGGGAGGAGGCCCGGGTTGGCTTTGCTCTCATTCAGTGTTGGAGACCAGCTGATCCCGAATCACACAGTATCCTGGTGGAGGCCATGGAAATGGGCTCCAGGAAGCCTCGTGTCAAGCCATCCCCTCTGACTAGGTACAAATAACTTTCTCCCCTCGGCCTCACATGTAAGAAAAATAATTCAAATGATGGATTTTCATGTCGTTTTTAAGATCAAAATGAGAAAAACATCCCCAGTCTGAATCGATGTATTTGTGTGCATGTATTTGTGTGTGACAAGGAAGGACAGTGGTCATCCTGCTGGGACCCTGTGGAAAACAGACCTTGGGGAAAACCTCCCAAATGCAAAGTGCAGAGTAGAAATCGATCAAGTAGACACCATTCTCTCAGCCGTGGTCTCTGGTCATTCCACTGTTTCACAGGTAAAGGGGAAGAGTGATGAGATTAACATTTCTGGAACACTTACTATGCCCTGCACTTTATATCCTTAGCCCCTTTAATCCTTACATTCACTCTCTGAATTAGGCTTTCTGGGCCCCCTTGAACAGCAGAGGCAGTGAAAGCCCAGAAAGGGTAAGTGACTTGCTCCAATTGCAAAGCTGGAAAATGATAACATTAGGAATGAAAATTAGGCCCGACGTGGTGGCTCACACCGGTAATCCCAGCACTTTAGGAGGCTAAAGTGGGAGGTTCACTTGAGACCAGAAGTTCAAGACCATCTTGGGCAACGTAGGGAGATCCCATCTCTACAAAAAAAAAATTTAAAGTTAGCTGGTAATGGTGGCACATGTTTGTGGCCCCAGCCACTTAGGAGACTGAGATCGCAGGACTGCTTGAGCCTGGGAGGTGGAGACAGCAGTCGGCTGTGATTGCACCACTGCACTCTAGCCTGGGTCACAGGGTGAGACCCTGTCTCAATAAATAAATAAATAATAAATAAATAAATAAATTGAAATGTACACACCCAGTTGTACAACTCCAAGCTCTGTGCACCCACTATTATGCCTTTGCTAACACCTTAGAACTGTATAGATTGCAAGGTCCATCTGGTCAACTCTGTAGAGTTCTCGTTCCCTTATTGCTGTGCCTACAGTCTGCCTGAAGTCCCCCAGGGATGGAGATACTATCTGTGACTCCATAACTGGCTGTTAAACCAACCCTCCTAGTTGTGAACCAAAACTCACCCCCCTGTTTTGCCATCCTGAGTCACACAGTGTGTATCTGTCAGCCATAAAGATAGGAGGCCTTCCATTTACTCATTCTCTAAAAATTGATTAAGCCCCTGCTATATGCCAGACCCTGGGTGTGGCTCTGGGGACAAAGCCATGAACAGAAAGACACAGGCCCTACCCTCATGGATTTTAATTATTCCACATTTCAAGACACATCGAGACAGTGACCAGAGCCTGGATTCAGGCTTGTAGGATGCGACAGGGATCTATGGTAAGAGCAAGGAAGCCTAGAGGGTGAGGGTTGGTCTCCCAATGAAGAAAGAAGCTCTGCTGCTGGAATGTTCACCCAAAGCTGTCCACTGGCTGAGCCTATTTTCTGAAATGTCTCCAATTTACATCAAGATTGACTGCACCCTTGGGGACTGATGGGGGCTGGACTCACAGGGAGGATTTGTGAAGCCAACTTTGTAAGGAGAGGAAGGGAAGCCAAGGCTGGGAGTCAGGTCAGCTTTGGTAGCACCATTTCTATTCACGGCGCTGCTCTTTTTGTCCATGCACTGGCCCTCTGGTGCTGGGTTTGGATGTGACATCAATCGCTTGGTATGCTGTGGGGAGACTGAGGATAAGTTGCATTGGACTTGGAATCTTAGCTTTCATCCTGGAGTGCAGTTACGTAGCCTTGCCCCAGAAGCTTCCTCCAAAGGCCCATCAACTAATCTTCTCCTGAAGCCCTGCTAATCTGCAGAGATTCTTATCTCCCTCCAGAGGTTACACATAGCAGAGACCAGAAGGCCACAGCCCTACTCAGATATTGCTGCAGTAAAGCCTCTCCCCAGTGGGTGGACAGCTTGTCCACTGCTGATACCCCCTGGGGGAAGAAGGGATTAATCCAATTAAGCAATTAGCCTTATTTAAGCAATTAAGCAGTTAAAGCAGAAGGGAATCCCTGCTGATGATAGAGGAATTGCCATTCTTCTGTTGAGAAGACACAGAGAAAGGGAAAGAATTTCCTCGGAGCCTGGGGAGGCACAAGAGCCTTCTCTCAGTGTCCATAAATGAAACTCTTTGGCAAGCAGAATTCCAGATGATCAACCACCTCTGATATCCCAGATTATGATGGACTCTGGCCTTGACTTCCAACCTCAACTTTCCCTCATCTTCCTACACAACGGACTTCACAAATACCCCTCTGTGAGTCCAGACTCAGTCAGTCTCCAAGGTTGCAGTCAAGCCTGATGTAAGTTGGTGACATTTCAGGAAATTGAGCTCAGCCAGTGGAGAACTTTGAATGAGTATTTCAACAGCAGAGCTTCTTTCTTCATTGGGAGACCAGACCTTCCCTCTGGGCTTCTTACTCTCCAATGTCTCCCAGCCGGCACCTTCTTTGCACCCCCTCTCTAGTTCACAAGCCCTTACTCTCTCTTTCTTCTAGGCTCCAATACACTCACCAGCCTCAGCTCTATTCCTCACCACCAGCTGTGCACAGTCAACTTTCGTCCACACCATTCCCTAATCACAATACTGATCCGCAGCTCCTGTACCTCCTAAATTAATTACGGATGGCCACTTCATTTATGAGTGTAATTGCTTTCAGCACTTAATCTTTCTGCAGTTCAAGTGGGGTGCAGAGAGAAATGGTCAACCTCCACGTGGGCCTGGGAACACCAGAGAACTCTGTCCAACAGGTAGAAGCCTCCGTAAGAGCTCCGTGTTAGAGAGGGACGTGGAAAGCCGTCAATAGTCATTCAGCCTTTAATGGGTTCACTTGACAAATATTGGTTAAGCTCCTATTACATGCCAAGCAAAGTGTCAACCACTGTTTCTATTCTCTCAGATTTTAAATTCCAGCCGAAAAAAAAAAAGCTATACATTAAACAAAGAGTAACAAAACCAATTGATTGATTAACTACAAGTGAGATGCTATGAACATGCAGTTATCAAGGCCGGCCTCCTAGAGAAATAAAAGGCTAGATGGCTGAACAGGAATCAACTAGAAAAGAGGAGAACTTGTAGGCAAATCAAAGACTGCATCAGCGTCCAAGGTGAGGATCCAAAAAGTAGATGACACTGGCCTCAGAGGGATAAGAACTGCAGTTGTAGAGAGAGACAGCCTCAAGGTCCACATCAGATTAGCTGGAGAACATCTAGGGAAGAGGATCCAGGGCCAACTGGAGAGGGCAGGCTCTCCCAGAGTTGACTTGTTCCATCCCATCCTCATCCTCCAGGAGCTAGCATCACACAGCAGGAAGGAGGCTTCCTCTTCAAGCCAACGCACTTGAGTTTGAATTCTAGTTCCTCCACATTTTAGCCATGAAACCCCAATTAATCCATGCCAATTGCTCTCATTTTCATTATCTGTAAGATCGTCACAATTATTCTTTCCTGAGAAGATTAAACAAGGCAATGCATGTAAAAGCTAGCTTTGTGTTGTCTACGAGTAACAATGAGGATTCCTAGAACCCAGATTTTGATTTCTACGTATCATTCTATGATAAAAGGAATTGATCTGGAGAAGTGGGTGATTCTATGACTAAGGCAAGAGAAGTACAGGATGAGCCTGGAATATCTGATAGTGTCTGAAAGTAGGGATGTGCTCAGGAAAGATGGAAAAGATGGGGGAACGTTGGAAGAACATGGAAACCAACTTGAAGGGCTCCCGATGGCCACACCTTGGACAATTCAAACAACAGGATATATAGCAGTCATGATGGGCTCTATTGCTTAAGCAAAATAAGGACCTATGGGTTAAGTAAAGAAAGAAAAGGGGAAGGCTCTTCCTTGTAGTAGAATCTCAATTTAGAAATGTATAAAATAACGTAAACCTTTTTAAAATCATTGTTTGGCAAACACCACTGTACAAACTGTTTCACTCAATAGTCGTTGATGCTTGCTAAAATGAGTAGGTGAAAGAATAACAAGAAGCAGGATATTCACAGTCTCGAAGTTTGGTGCCATAAAACCTTTAATGATTACAAAGGAAAAAAAATACTAACTTTATAGTGGATAAACCAGGCAGACACTAGGTGACCTTCACAAGAGTGAACATCACTGGCAATGACACATAGTGTGATTCTGGGCTCTTGATATCAAGAAGGACACAAAATCACTTTCATAATATTTCTTCAAGAAATGCATAGCTGGAATTTAATCATGAAGAAACATTAAACCCAAATTAAGCAGTCCTTTACAAAGTAACTGATCAGTCCCCTTCAAAAGTGTCAAAATCGTGAAAAAAGGGGAAAGAGTGAAGGTCTTGTTCCAGATTAAAGATAAGGGATCTTGCAACCAAATGCAGCCTGAGATCTTGAATCAGATCCTAGACCAGAGAGAAAAGAAGATTGATAGATCTGAAAGAGAGCTGGAGATGAACTAATAGGACCATGTGGATGTTAATGTGCTGCCTGTGAACCTTGTTCTGTGGACACTCACAGTCGGGGTAGCTGGGTGAAGAGTATAAGGAAATTTTGCACTCTTTTTGCAATTTCAATACATCTAAATTATTTCAAAATTCAAAATTTGAACATTTTTAATTAAATAGGAAAACAAACTTGGCTTTATATTTGACGTACAAGAAAGATGCTCAGCAAATGGCGTTCATTATTCCTTTTAACAAGAAGAATTGATGGCTGGGGGTGCTTTTAGCCCATTGTCCCTGAGAAAGCATGCCTTGGCCTCGGAAGGGCAGAGTTAGGAAGCAAAGTTGTCTTTATAACTGCTTCAAATTTCAAGGTTGCCGAGGGACTCTGTGGAAGAGAAAAATGTGCTGGATTCTAGAAAGAATGATCCTTTTTCTTTTCTGTGAAAAGAAAAAGTGCAGTGCACGAAACAAAATTCAGACAGCACAATAAGTCTTCCACAGCCTGTTGCTATCAGGCAAGCCATTGTTCAGACCTGGGTGTTCAGGGCCACAGTCTGAAAAGAGATGCAGCTTCCTCACTTCCTGGGCAATTCACTTGGAATCACATTGTCTCTGTGAAAAGAAAAACCTAGAGCCTGGAAGGGGAAAACGAGCTCCTGCCTGCTTTGGCTGCCCACTTAGCTTAGGGTGGGCGTATTCCGATGAGGGGGCACCGTCACCGTGGCATTGACTCACAATCCCAGCACCAATCAATGCAGGAAGGCACTGCTTTCCTCCTGCAACTCCGTGGTGCCTGAGATGACGTTCCTTTAATAAACAAACACACAAACAAACCACTCCAAAATGTCATTCTGATGCTATCGTATATCTGATCTTGGGATTCTGTGCCAAAAAGGATGAGGAAGGCAGGGTGAGATATATTTCAGCAGCCACCTTGTATTTTTAGGTTTCCTCACTCTGCCTCAAACGATTATCTATTAGGAGCCCTGAAAATATATTTTAAAGGACATTGTGTGGCTCACAGGGGCTTCTAACCCAGATCACCTCCTGTCTCTCCTACTTTGAATGTTACGATCCAGGAATAAGGAACTACTTACAGTTTTATGGGCACATCTTAAAATCCCACGCCCCTGTGACATTTCAGTTCAGAAACCACCTCTTCCTAGAAGTCTCTCCCATACCTCATTTCAACCACTCTGGAGAGCATAAATCATTTACTGCTCTGTGGCTGCCTCTCTCTTCCCTGTGCCACACTCACTCAGCACGAGTCATCGTCGGCATGTCTGTCTTCGCCCCAAACTGTGAGGTCCTCCAAGTCAGGAACATGAGCCAAACCCATCCCTGTATCCCCAGTGTCAAGAATAGAACTGGGGACAATAAAATGCTTTTGGATTGGAATTGAGAAGTACTTGATGATCAAATGAATAGAGATTTAATGAACAGTATTTTGGGATGCACACATAAGTAGTTAAAATGTATGCACTGATAAACTATAAATTCATCTTTCTTCTATTTCTCAAAGGATAAAGTATGTGATGATGAAATGTTTATAAAATTTAATGACAATACAGCACATAATAAAGAAATGCCTAATAAAGAGGGAATATTTCACATTTAAAAATATCATTTATTACTTTCCATAAACATGCATCTGCTCAAATTGATTTTCTCACTTTTACTGAATACCCTGGCAGAAGTAATAGACTGCATTTTGGTGTAACATTCTTTCATCGTGGGGGAGCCAGGGCTGATGTTATAGGCTTTATAAACTCCCATAAACAAAGGAAGGTTAAGCCCTAATCAAATATAACACAATGTATATGAATATGTATAGCTATGTCTATGCGTTTTTTAATCTGAATTGTAAATCTTCTAATTATATTATGAATGTGGGTGAGAAAACCTAGACTTTTCCTTTGCAACCCAAAATATACAATCTTCATGTGATTCTGATATGAAAAACAGTATGTTGCTCCAAGAATTTCATGTAACCAACTTTATTTTATGAATGAAACAAACAAATATATTGTCAGACTGACAAGGTCTCATAAAGAAAACAAACCTCGACCTAATCAAAACCAAAAGAACTGCAGATTGTGATAAATAAAATTAACCAATTAAAACCCATAGGCAACTGAAAGACAAGCAAATCCTCTGAAACCATATAACTCACAAATCCTTGATTACCAAAAAAGCCACTCAAGTCAACTGATAAAATATTAATGTGATTATGAGATCAAATGTGCATATCCAAAGTAATTCTGGAAAGAGTCCTTACGTATTTTAAAACAATTTTCCATTTTATTAAGTACTGTCTCCATCTACCCAGTCATACGTGGCAGAGATCCAGAAGTCATCCATGACCAAATATTCACAGAGTCTTGTTGATAGTGGCCCTAATTATCTTGCTTGTTTGTTAACTTCTTTTCATGCCCTCATCTGGCCACCATTGTGTCTTTAGTGGATTCCCACAGCTGCTTCCCCGAGACCTTCTGCATAGGTCCCTCTAAGCCTCACCCTTGTGACTAGATTGATCTTTCCGAAGCAAATCTATCACTCTCTCGTAAGCCATCCAGTGGTTTCACTTCACCCTTGGAGAAAAGTCCACATTTTTACACAGGATCGACCCTCTTGACTCCCAGTCCTGCATTCATTCCTCCATTCATTCATTATTCCTTGATAAGCTCCCCCAATATGTATGCAATATTGTCTGTTTGTCAGAAACTATTAAAAAAGACTGAAGTAAAGCTCCTGCCCTTGATGATTGTTTAGCCTCAGGAGGGGCCCAGACCTGCAAGAAAGTAAATAGCTAATAATTTAATAAGTGCTATAACATTTGCTTATGCACTAGTCCATGGCAGTGTGAGAAGACAGTAGTTTGGGAAGTGTTCTCTGCAGAAATGGACACCAGCAGACGTTGTTTGGAGAGGAAGGTGATAGAGCTAAATAAAGAGACAGGTTGGTGCCAGATTGAATAAGACACCTATTACTGTGCTAGAGGTTTGGGCGTTTTCTTGTTGGGAAAAGTGATCCTACAGAAGTTTGTAATCAGGAGAACCATCATAATCAATTTACTTTTGAGCAACCCATTATCTCAAGGTCGTTTTGTCATTCCCTTGCTAAAACCTCTTTGGTGAGACTGAAGTTTGTCTGTTTCACTAAAATTATTTAGTATTTAACTTCTGTTGACTTTTGAAGCTACTTGTCTCAAAATAGGAGGGGCTGAAATAGCCCAGGATGCTTAAAAGAAAGCTGGGAGAAGGGAGGTCCCAAAGTCACCTTGTCATTAGTTCTATGCAAGGTGATCCTGAAGGTCCAGTATATATCCAAGCACTAAATTAGACTTCAAAAGCCATTTTAGTGCTTGTTTTCCAGGGACCACAACTGCAGGCCTTGACTGACCTAACATGTCACAGGCTCATGTCACTCCATTCTGAAGAAGGGACACTGCTGCAGTTTGATAACTGATCTAATAGTGAGTCAGACATCCCTCTGTTGCCCTGGGTTCATTATGCTCTATCACCTTAATAAACACCCTCGTCCTCTGCTTATTCAGCCATAGCCTGGTTCTCTGACTTGAATTATTTGGGACAGCCGGGCCTCTCGTGAGTGACTTGTCGAGTTATATTATGGTATCTGACCTACTTTGTACAGGTCTCAGACTGCGGTACAAGCAGTGCACAAACCCCATCAGTGTCCTCGGAATGTCTGGGTAGAGACAGCATAGACTCAGAATCTCTGAAGAAATCTTCAAGGCCAGCATGCTAACCTCTTCCTCTTCAGCACTGTCTATGAGCTTCACTCAGCTGCAGGGTCACTGAAGAGTGGCCAACTGGCCGACACCCATGCATCCTTTGTCATGGGCAACTTCCTACTTCCTCCATTTATCCACTCAGCAAATAGGTATTGATCCCTGGTTCTGAGCCAAACTCTGCCTTAGGCATTGGCGCTGTAACAGGGACAAGATAGACGTTGTCCCTGCCGGCCCAAGCAACACTCTAGATAGTTAATCACAGGATTGTGTAATCACAAACAGTAATTATGCTTTAAAGGGACAGTATGGAGAATAATGAAAGCACGGACAGAGGGACTATACCTTGCCCTGAGGCGCAAGGAATTGCTTTCTTT